>NC_087514.1:13904726-14211691 GCF_963921805.1 Phalacrocorax carbo | reverse complement strand
ATTCCTGAGCCACACTTCCAGCATAAAGCAACCAAGGCTGAATCTGTGTTTGGATTTGGCTGATTCAGTGACTCTAAATCTAAGTTGTGGGTCTAGTTCCTTAAAATGACCAACACAACTGTGACCAGCAATTGCATTAGCATTAGTCAATTTTGTAATGTTTAATGGCTTATATCTGTGGCTAGAAGGCAGAGAAAACTATTTTTTTACAGGCATTGTTCTTCTTTTTTAAGAGAAAAAATAGTGTAAAGCCTTATACCCAAAAACCCCCAAACTCCAAACCCCCAACCCCATATCTTTTCAATTTTGTTCATTTGTCTTAAGAATAAATACTTACAAATGGCTAAATATTACTATTGTTTTTGCTGACATACATTGGGTATGTTTCCTTTATATTCCTTCACCATGTCAGACACCACCATAAAGAAGACAAAGCCATTATTATTCCTACTGTAAATGGAGAAGAAACTACCCCCTGAGTAAAATAAGCAGTAAGTTTCACATTCTACCACAGCAATTCATTGTGCAGCTTGGGACAAGAAGCTCTAAATTTGAGTCGTGCATTCTGGGGCTCTTCATCGAGTTATTAATCAATATTTGTTATCTACAAAATGAGTTTACAATCTTTGAAATCTTTAGACACTTTTAGATTTTTGTGGTGAAAAGCATCATTATGGTATTGGTCATTTTATTAGTCAAAGAGGTATTGGGAAGCCAGTGTTACACCACATCCCCATCTGCTTTCATTGCTGGCATCCACAATAATCTTTCCTTCCATGGTCTGAGGTCAGCCTTGGTGACTTGCTCTCCAGTGCCCACCCTTCCCCTCACACTTCCTGAAGCCTACTGTCACTTTCCTTCTCATGCTTTTAATTTCCATTTGCTTTTTTCTGCTCACTGAACTTCAGTGAGACACGTGTCCTTCATTGGACCTTGCCTGTGCTGGCTGTGGGTATTTTAGGGTGTGCCCTGATTTACATGAACTGCTATATTTTGCATTTCTGTTCATGACAGAAAACTCACCCCAAATTCCAGCATTTAGTTGCAAAACGTGGAGACTCACTTTGATGTTTTGGCCAGTCTGAGTGTCCAAAGCAGCTCAGCGACAAGACTTCCTTACTTATATCCAGGGATTCATGGACTCCTGGGCAAGATGTGCAGATTTTAGCCATTTCAGTTCAGCAGTTTGGTTCTCATGCAGTCAGAGCCCAAGGGTATTGCTTTGAATGCTTAACTGGAAATGAGAGCCAGATAAACATAGAGCAGAAGGCCAATGAAATCCTATCGTAAATCTATCAAGCAAACAGAAAGCCCTCCCTGACCATCAGCCTGGTTCCAGAAATGTGGTTAATGAAAGATTCATGTGCCAAAGAACTCCTGTTACTGGATTGTGGGGAGCTGAGATATTACTGAATCCTGTGCCTTCCTCTGTATTTCCAGCTATGTGACTAGACCTCATATCCTCCCCTGAACCATCCCAGTAGCTGTAGAAACCAATGAAAATTTTACTGAACATGTGAGATTCACTTGATTCACTTATTCAAAGTATGTGGCTGCACTATCTTCCAAAACACCCTCCAGACAAGCAACCCTTAACTTGGCCATAGCTAAAAAATGTTCTTAAATGCATTTCTGAAGTCAGAAACTCTGTGATATGATTGACCAAGTGTGATAGCTGCAAGCATCGGTAAGCACATTTCACATGATGTTCTGATGAAGGAGGCGCTCATAAATGTTGCTGACGAGAGCGCTGCTGGCTGCCGCTGCTCAGAGGAAGCCCATCCAGGCTCATTTTTAAAAGTCATAGATACACACTGGAAAATCCTTGATATTTATTTTTGGATACAGTGCTAAACCCTGGCTTTGTAGAGGTGAGGAGAGCTTCCATTGATTAGATTAGGGCCCAGACTTTTTCCAGCTTTATTTCTAGCTGAGCCCACTCTCATGCTGCTTCCTGAAGGAGAGGCAAGGAGAGTTTTGCAGTTTATGTTCACCGAGGGCAGGGTCTGTGGCTGGAAATCAGCTTTAGCTACCACTGTTGCACTAACAGAGTGATTAGCAAGAGTTTGATGACACACTCTGAATGCAGACAGTATAGATTTGTAGTTCTGGGTAGCCACAGATTACTAATCTCTGCAGCTGTTGATGAGAAATTTGTCTGCTAATAACAAACAAATTCTTCTGAGAGCTCAGCTTCCCCAGCAGAAGCAAAACCAGTTAATCAAACGGATTAAGTTTCTGATCTTCTTTTATTGCATGTATTTTTAACTTCTTGCCTCATTTCTAGGTGCAAAATAAGAACACACAGCTCATCTCACCTTTTGTCTGTAGATTTTCATCCTCAGAAATAGTTCTCCAAGGAAGGTCAGGCTTACTACCCCATTTGCAGATGGGGAAACTGAGTCATAGGGAGAGGTGGCTTATGTCATCAAGAGGCAAATGGAGAAAACAGTTGCTTAAACTTGTCTCTAGAGTCCCTGCCCAGTTGCTAGCCACGTCCCTTAAATGTCAGTCCCACAGGGTTTAAGATAAAGATAATGGTGATAAATAGGAAACTCTCTGTTGACTTAGATGGGCTTTGAAACTGACATATATACCCATGTATATGTTTCCACAACCTCAAGTGATTTTATCACCATAATATCTCGATCTCATCTAAAAAGTGTTAGGTTGACACAGCCATTACAGTTTCTGTGGTCAGCCAACAATAACTTTATCACCACTTCTGCAGGATGACTGAGGGGCTGATTAAACACAACTAGAGGAGGGTTTGCCCAGTGAAAGATGCTAAAGGGTCCCATTGCTATGGATCTGGGTGTCAAACAGACTTCCCAGACCTAGAGGTCTGCCTGCAACAGGGCATTGAAAGCTTTCCCTCTGGCTAGATGCTGCTGCATGAGTGCTCATGGGATGGGTCCAGCTCTGAGTTGTACATGAACCACATCATGCCACCAGAGACCAGAGGAGAAGGCCCTGCCCCTCTCTGGTGCAGATGCAACATTTTCCAGGAGAAGGTGGAGTCCCCAGAGTTACCTGCCAACCCCAGCACTGGATCTCCAGTTCTTCCTCACACATCTCAAATTTCTGCTCTCCCATATGATGAGGTCTCCTCCGCTTGGCCATGGGACAGCTATAGCCTGTGTCGTGATCAGAGCTGGGCAGCGTGCAAGCAGCTCTTCCTCCATGGAGGGTTCCCCTTGGGGGAAATATGGCACTGCATTCTCTTCCCAGCTCTAGCACTGGGACCAACATCTAGCACCCCGACCAACATGCGCGCCTGCTCAGTGTGTCCCTGGTGGGTCCCACCAGCTGGATGGGATGCAGAAGGTCCCAGAGCAGCAGGGAGGCCACAGTGCTGTAAATGCGGCTGTACCCTGTGGAGTCTGAGCTGGTAGCCATTTGTCTAGTTTTCCCTCTCTTTGGGTGAAAAATCACCTCAAGCATGTCTCCTTGAACAGTCCAGAAGGTTGAAATATCATCAAATGCACGTGTTTCTGTGGGTGCTGTGCTTTAGCTGAGCACTCACTATGGGGTGACCATTTTCACTGCTAATTGTCACCACTGAGCTTTGAGGCCCAGGATGTCTGGGATCCCAGCGAGGCTCCAGGGGGTAAGGTAAAGCGGCAGCATGGCTCCTCCAATGTCTGCATGGGAAGCTGGTAATGCTTTAGGCTGCTCCCTGGGTCTGCTCACACTGCTGCTTCTGCTCATGCTCGATCAATGCTCATCTACATGTTTTCTAAAGAAAAGGGAGCATTAACAGCTCCGGGGAGACACACATCTTTTGTTAAATTATTTTTAAAAATTCCGTTTTCCTAAATGTAAGAGTTCAAACCCTCCAAGTCATGTGAGTGCTACTAATCAACATTTTCCTGCCCAGCCAGTTAAAACTTCTACTAACTCATCCTGATTCCCCCATTTAAAGACCTGATAACATTTTGTATCCAATTTCCCTTATAATTAGATTGTACAAACACTGACGGTCTTGCTGAGAATGAGTCTATCAGTAACAAAACACTCCACCAACTTCCAGCACTTTAACAAGATTCCCCTTATTTTATCAGTCCAATGTGAATCCCTCTGATTAGGTGTTAAAAAGACAGACTATTTTCCCTTGATAATCCTCAAGCACTATAAATATATATTCACTTCTCAGACATCTAATGACATCTACTGTAAAGGGTTTTTAGTTTCCCATTCACTGCCTCATTTTTATAAATCTTTGTTGTTTAAAATCTCCTGTGTTAATTGTTCATAATCACAGCACCAGTATCATATCTAGGAAGGAGAAAATAGTTGTTTTTAAGGAAGGGAACAGCCCTTATTTATGTTGTTGGCATGTCACCAGTAATTTTTTTGATTTATGTTAGATTATCCGTAGACACAAATTTTTAATAATTTTATCAGTGATCCACATCCATCTGTCAAGAACAACTCATTTTTCATAATGGGTAAAGTATCTTCAGTGGATCATGACCATACAACAGAAAGAGCTGAATTCTGGTTTGTCCTTGGGAAAGACACTTCAGCTTCCTGCACCTGTTGCTCCACCTGGAACGGCCATGGTCTTTTTCAGTATATCAGTATCACTTACTGCCCTTCAAACATGCTTCAGGTCTGGCAGATTCTCCCTTCTGAGGGATTCCCTAAAGAGAAATGGGAACTGGGCAGAAGACATCGAGTAACTGAAGAGCCCTGAGGACAAAATAAATGCATAATAACACACAAAATGTGTGTTCAAAATTTATATAAGAACACAATTAACTCCTGCCTCATCATTCAGGTTCTTGTATGGTGTTAAGGATGTTAGTATCTCTTGGGGAGAAGAGACGAATAATGACATTGGCTGGAATTGTGCTCTGAAGCTGCACAGATTTTCACTCAGAAAGCTCTTAGGACTGTATATAAGAAAGTTCCTAACATTGTCCCTTCCATTCTCTTTTCTGAATCTTTGAAAATGGTAAATCATTCTAATGTTGATTTTTGCCATAGAATTCAGTAAGTCAAGGCCATAATCCTTGAAACCCAGAACCATTATTTAACTATTGAAATGAATTTAAATAATTAATATTCAAATAAAATATCTAAATTAAAATAATTTAAATATTGAACACTGCACAGGGAAAAGTCTACATAAATATTTTAATTTTTCTGGATTTATATTAGATCAAACTCTTTACAAACTTTCCCCAGAGGAACACCGCCACTGCCCAGGAGCTCAATATGTGAAGAATCCTTCCATAAATAATCATAAACTCTTTTCATGCCCTTGAGAGTCTTGCAATTAGCACCCAATCAGTGCTAAAGCCATTTTTCTCTTAACGTATGGAAGAAAAAAATCTCTTAGTGGACAGCTTAAAAAACATCTAAACACAGGTCTAAAGAATTGAAATCATATTAAAAACAGTGGCGCAATTTATACCAAAAATAGAACAGGCAATGTGTGAGGGGAAGAAAATGAATCATTAAAACTATCCCCAGAGAAAGAGTAATACAAGGTACTTCTCCAATGATATACGATACTTCTGCCCTTTGTGTGAAAACCTTTGCCCCCTGACTGCAGCGTTACTAATTTCCTTACACTTCAGCCATCCTGGACAGAGTACTGTTGGCATTAAGCATCTTTTGCAAAGATGAATTTACAGATTCTGGCTATGCTTTTTTTCTCCTCTGTCATTTTTAAAAGAGTATTCATATTTTCCCAGTGTTTCAGTTTTAAATTTGACCTAGGTGCCTTTCACTGTCAGGCAACATAAAGATAAAGCAGAGACAGGATCAACCAATAAAGAATTACAGAACAAAATCTATAGAGAATTATAGAACACATTAATGCCAATCGACATGATGTTGTGGAAGTACATTTGCTGCTATCTCATTTTTTGATGAGATCACGTGTTGGCTAATAAACATAATAGTTCAGATTTAGCATAGGTATATTCTTGCAGAGTAGTTTGGTTTAGCACCACAGCAGTTAAAGTGTCAATATAGCACACATTAAATGGATTAAGGTCTGGCCAGCTGGCAGATTTCAGAAAGTATTTGTCGATGGGGAATTGTTACCAAATGGATGTGTTTCCTATGGAAATTCCCCAGCGGGCTGTTTCATGTCTAACACAGTTCAACATTTTTGTCAACTCTTTATCTCAATGTTTTGTAATAAGTTTTGATTTTTCTTGATACGTCTGACAGATTAGTTAACATTTAGTGATGTACGTGTTTTCTGCAGACTGTTAGCCTTTTGACAGGCAGTTTTGCTGTAATTCTTTCTGTTGCCTCTTTTGGCCTGGACAAAAAGTTTAACTTTTTAAGGTTTATGGTGAAGGTCCACATAGAATTGTGTCCATTTTTCTCTTTCTCTCAGAAATAAAGGAAGACACTGCCATTACAGTTATGATGCTCAAGCAACTGAGAAGTCCACTCTCTAATGAGTTTTGCCATGGAAAGGAAGAAAGTTTTGCATCTTTCATCCATGAATGGTTTAGTTACAGTGGAAGTTTCTATTTTTGACTCTGCCAAAGAAATTCCGCTCCCACTTAGAAGAATCTCTTTAACTGTAATGTGAATGAGATGCATAATTCTGCTAATGTTTTGCACACATATAATGTTCTTTATTTAAGGATCTTGCAACACTGAAAAATATGAAATCATTAGGAGGACAGCATAATAATATAAGAATCAAAGCAAGTCACCAAAAGCAGTGCTAGCAATGACACTTACTGTATAAGCCTGCTGATTTGAAGGCTGAGGAGACACCCTGAGTACTGTGGTTGGTATCTGTTCAGAAGTTAAAGGAAAGAGTCTGGAAGAGGTTAATGGAATACGATGAAGTGAGAATAATATTTGAGAATAATATTTGAGAATATTTTTTTTCAGTATTCAGGACCATTTATTTCATGAACAGCCAGATTTTAAAGAGTGAGAAAGCATGGTATCATTCTTCACACTGCGGAAAGAAGGTGCTGGACAGTTTTTAAATTTTAGAGGATGACAATGGTTGCACAAAGGCAGTCCTCTGGTTTTGGAGTGAGGAGTCTGGATTTTGCATGTCACCAGCTCTAATAAAAGAATTGGATCACAGCAGGGGTTGTTGTGAGAGCCTTCCCTACAGACTAGAGCAGCAGCCAGCAAATTAACAGGCAACGTGGCAAATAGGTGGTGGGAAAGATGACTTCAGAATAAACCTTGTTGGAACAACTAGCTAACAGCAATTAACAGGGCAGTTAACAGCAGCCCTGGTCAGCAGGAAGAGCCAGCCACAGACATTGCCAGTAGAAAGCGCCCACCCAAGAGTGTCAGTAAGGGAAGGAGCATTTGCAAATGGGGCTGTGTCTGGCCATGAGTGCTGTGAGCTGAGGCCAGCCAACTGCCGCAGGAGATGGATAGAGCTCAAGGATGACTCTGCTCTAGAATAACCCTCCTACTACTGATATTTTCCTGAGTTTGGATCAAACCCCAAGAGTGGGATGCGACAAGAGGAGGATGTCCATAGCTGGCACCAAAGCACTGATCTTTCAGAGGTCTCTCTTCGCTACTGTGAACAGGTACGTCAAGGGGGAATGGAATCATGTTTCCTTCTTTTGCTTGAATTTTCTAGGTTGGAAAGATGTGACTGGAGCTCAAGCACATGTTATAGAATTGTAGTTGCAAGTTAAATTTTATGTAAATTGAAAAAGAAAATAAAAAGCACTATTATCCTCATGGTCGATACTTTAAAAGCACACTACCCGTGGAAAATTTGCTCTCCGTTTACTTACCTTCATTAGGTTCAGATCTCTTTATTTGTACATGGTTTGCCAATAGCTGGTAGCTCCCAAAATCTGGCTTCGGTTTCTTTGCTCTGAGGAACCTTTGGTTATGCAAGAGTCAGATGACTCTGATGTAGTCTTAAATTGGCAATAAACCCAAACTCACCAAAACACTTTCACTCATAAGAGTGGGAAATATCCTTGTACCAAGTGTATTACTTATAAACAGAATTTAATGTATATATCTCCAGGCATATATCTACTTATTAAGCTGCATTTAAAGCTACCCTAATTAAAACTCCCTCCTGCATCAGATACTCTGTTAAGGGTTTTTTTTCCAGTTTTACTGTCTGCTACTGAGATCTGTGTGGTAGGACTTATTGAAGAATAGGATCATAGAATCATTTAGGTTGGAAAAGACCTTTAATATCAAGTTCAGCTGTAAACCTAACACTGCCAAGTCCACCTCTAAACCATGTCCCTAAGTGTCACATCTACATGTCTTTGAAATACCTCCAGGGATGGTGGCTCAACCACTTCCCTGGACAGCCTAGGCAGGATATGGCATGACTTAAAAGAATGGAGAGGTTCTGTCACTAGCAGTTCATAAGATTTACTGGAGAATTTCTAAAGAACCAGAGATTCATGTCATTAGCAACAACATTTTGCACCTTTCATACAAAGACCACAAACTGGCAAATATTAAGTACTTCTCTTTGTCAACAGCTTTCTCTCTTTCAGACACGCATCTGACTGACCTGAAGGATGAAACATGGAGAAGTGACATGACAGGTTAGTGGGTGGTATCCTGTCAAGAGGTCAGATCTACTTGTTTCTGCTGAAGCCACCAGGAATTTAAGGGTTTTTGGAAGGGAAGAGTTTCCACAGCCATATACCCAGTCTCCTGCTCTGCTCATAGACCAGCAGTGATTCTCCTTTGTAATAGTGTCTTATCTCTATACTTTCATGAAGGAACTTCAAACAAACCTCTTTGGTTTTGTAATATTTGTGACCTGGTGGCCTGTGTGGCATTTTTCCTCCTGGTGATGTTTTGTTGTTTATACTGAAGACTGGACTATTCTAGAAGCCAGATGAACAATACTACTGAGTAAAGGCAAGCATCCTGGTTTTCTTTAGACTAGTAACATTATTGGCAAATCCAATGCTGAGCTGTAGACTGCGATTTGCTCTCTTTTGAAGTATATGGAGAACTGCTGTGAAGCTGTCACGATTGTGTGGTGTAAGCAATTATCGTCTATCTTGACTGGACAGATGTGTGTTGGGCACACTCATTTCCATTGTAGTCATGTCATTTCTAGGTGAAGCTGCAAACTGGTAGGCAAGAGTACAGAAAAGGTGTCATTAATGTTTCAATGTGGCTGCTACTGGATGTCACAGCAGCTGCCATACTGACCTCGACTCTCTGATAAAGCAAGAAAAAGAGAGTTCATTGATCATTTAATGAAATGCCAGTGTCTCAGGGGTCAGGGCTTCACAGACTCCACTGTGAAGCAAGTGGATTGATTTCAAAGCTTCAGACAAGCCTGAAATGAGTAAATGTAAGTTATGAAATAACAAAGAGTGAATTGCCTTCAAAATTCCAAATTTAGGCGAGAAAAAAGGAAAAAATCAAACAACAGTAAGTGGACATATGCTCTTTGGCATCTGTTACTGATGGCGCATGTGCAAAGAGGAGAGAAGGGCACACAAAGCATCACCTCCTGCATCCCTGCTGCTTGAGAAAGGATCAGGGTGGAAAAAAAAAAAAAGACAGTAGCACAGTAGAAGAGCACATGCTTTTCTCACTGTTTTCCTTCTGGTGGGGGGTCATGTATATTTGAAATACTTCTGTCTAGCCACAGCAGCATACCCCAAATCGAGTTTTATTTTGGTTCACTGAAACAAGATAATCTATAATAGTACAAAATGCCTCACATAAGTCTAGCAGCTAAAAATGTAGATTTAACCCTGACAGTAAGGAACTTACAGAATTGCATGGTTTAAAAATTGAAGCACAGACTAGGCTTTGGGGTACATGATTCTGGGATGAAAGACAAAGCATCTTTATTAATAATCTAAAAAATTTTACCCATAGATGAACTAAATCTGAAGTAAGCCTTTCTTCTGAGGCTTCCTCTGCCTGTTAGACTTCGGTTTGTTTGTGAAGTTTACATGCTTCCTGGGTTTGACCAAAACCAGGGCTACTGAAATAACTTGAGAAATGTTATTGCTCTGATGTTTCTGAGCCAGCTAGGATTAGAAATGACTGGAAATATTATGGAAGAGCCTGTTTTCATGAGATTTCCATCCAGATATCTAGACCAAAGGGATTTCTTGCTCTGTGAACTTACAGAACACCTTTAAGTGCTCTTTGATGTAAACGCCTTGTTTCCTGTAGCATAAAAAAAAGTCCCCCCTGTATTGTATCTATGCAAATTACAGCAAATAGATCAATATAAGCTCACCTTTTAAGACCTGACCTTTTGTTTGAACTGCTAACACCTGAAAGATGGAGTTTTTTCAGTTCTCAAAGCTGGGTATTACCATTTGTTTGTTGAACTAGGAAAAGATCGTGTTATTATCTATCTTTTCAGCACCATGCAATAAGCATAGGAAATACCATATTCTTTTAAGCCAACAGAAGCCAGAATGTACAGAGTTAAAGTCTTAACTCAATCCTTAGGGTACCTTGTTTTCTTTACACAATTACCTGTGATCTCAGTCTGTTAGATGATCTCAGCTTGGCATTTGCAGCAACACTGAGACAATTGACTTAGGGATGAAGTTTCCAGCTTCAGCTTGAAAGATCCCTTGTGTTTGTGGATTCAGGTCAGACATTCAGTGTTACCTGAACTTAATTGCTGTTTGTTTTTGCTCTGCATTGTCTTATAAAAGGCAGTCCAGGGAAAGAGGGAGGCCTGGGAAAAACAAGCTGCTTTGCAGACCAAAATGGCTTCAAAAGCAGCATTAGGACCACCTCCAAGTCTAAACAAAGCTCTGGCAGAAAGGTTATCTCCTTGCTCCTCAAACCTTGCCACTTCCTGCAGAGGCCCTGCTTTTCTCTTTTCAGGCAGTAACAAAACCCAGGACTGCTATTACCTTACTCTTGTCTCCCATATCAAGTCCAGCCTGCCTGTGCTGGTGATGCGTCCCTACATGCCTCCCTTTTCCCAGTTTTGCCCCAGAGTTTTGCGTCTCAGTCCAATACAGGGAGGCTGGGTGACTTAGTTGTTAGTGACCATCATTTAGGTCACAGTTACCTCTAGTATCCACCTATGTTGTCCTTGATTAGCAAATGCATAGTCCTGCTTATCTTTCCCTGAGTTAGGCCAAGCAACCCCCTTCCTGGTTTTGGGGCTCCTTTAAAAGTTGCGTCAGTTTGGCAAGCATTTCTAAATGCTTCTGGTGCCACTGAAAGGACACTGCCATTAGAATATGGACTTTGTGTTTTGTATGCGTGTTCATATTGCAGCATTTCTTTTTAATATTTTAATGTAGTTGTAACGAGTGTTACCTAGATGTACATTGCAGGCTCAAATTGCAAACTGTATTCACGCAAGATTTTGACTTTATACCTAGTAAATAACTCTTCTTCTGAGTTTCATTGATATGGTGATGATCTTTCTTTGCAATACATTTTAACTTTTACAGATGACAGTGTATGCTATTGAGACACTTATCTCAAGATTGGCACATCTCATCAGAATAAGCAGATGAAACACCCAGTTTAAGCCTGAGACATCTTGTTACCATAGTTTAATGGGTTCCTGCAGGTGAGCTGATTGGCAATAAAAGTTTGTGCACATACTTGAAACTAAGGCATATCGCGGGTAGTCAGCAATGAGCTAAAGTCATTAGTTCCCATGAACAAAGGACAACTAGTTCCTAATTCACCTTTTCTTTTGCCATAACTAAATCTACACATGTGGGCAGTTACCATTGCTCCAATGATGCACAGCAACATCTTAAGCTGTTGTGACTTGATCATAGATCCTCTTTCAGTTAAATTAGCCTCTGCTACAAGGGTATCATAACCTCTCTTTTTTATTTTTTCACAGGGATGAACAAAATGGATTTGAGGTGTGACTGCAGTTAATAAACTCTCTCACAATTCATATAGTAATGACCATAATCATAAAAACCCCAAAAATCCCTGCCTGAAATAAGTGACAGTTCTACAGCCTTTCACAAAGAAAAATTTAAATCAAACAAGTGTGACTGACTGAAACGAAAAGAGACTGGGTAATTTCACAAAGCGGGTTGGAGACACTGCTTGCTTATGTGAGCTCAGTTTGTGATTAAAACAGTGAAGAAAGAATATCCGGGGAGCTCAGCAAATCTTTCAGGAGCAAGTTCTGTGTGCAAACTACAGTTATGGCAGTTAACAGACTCCATTCTGCCAAAGCAGTGTAGCAAGTGAAAACTGACATCAGACTTTGTGTATTAACTCAGGGTAGAAATTAGCACTATGCAAAGTAATGACCATGAACTTAGTTGCCAGCAGTTTTTTGTGCTGACACCAACGGCTGAAGAAAAAAACCTGTGCCATAATGAATGTAGCAGAACAGGAGGGTGTAGTGACAGCAGATCTCTCATGAGTAGACTGACTGACTGGATCTTAGAACAAGCTCTAAAAGTAAATGAAGAATATATTGCTCTACAGCACAGGGCATTAGAAGTAAAAAGTCAGCAGGCAGGAAGAATAATTCACACATATTTCTTTAAAAAAAATAATAAATCGCCCAAAGTTGGTAGTAAATAGCAAATCCTTGCCAAAATGCAAGGAAACAGGTTATCTGCATGTGGCTAAAGTGACAAACCACATCACGCCTGTCATATTCTCTGAACTGAGAAGACCTGGGACAGTGATGGTACGGGGCAGGCATGTCTCCCTACCTTGTTGGGTTATGCCTGTTCAAGCCACTTTTGCTCTGCATAAAGAGACTCTGCAAGCAGAATCTACACAATTTAAGAGTGCAAAGTATTTTTTATGGAATAATGCATAAGACAGGTAACTAAGGGTAGCAAGCATCCATAAATGTGCTCGTTACTCTTTATAAGACACTCAATGGTGGCCTGCCAGTCACCACCCACGGGAAGGCCAGCCGCTGCTGCTGCTAGGAACAGCAAGGTCCTCGATGTTGTTGAGTTGTCATCTTTCAACTCCCTGTTTTTTTTCTTGGGTCCATATACCTCTTGTGTCAGTATTTTCCCTCTTGAAACCTCTTCCCAAGGCATTAAAAAGGAATAGAAGTACTGAATTGCTAAGAAAATCTAGCTTTGCTTTATCAGTGTCATGCTGTATTGACAAGCATAAACATATAACATGGGCTTTATTAGTACTAATATTTAATACCAGCACTTATTTTTGTAATAAATACGTAAAGCAGTAATTACAGACTTATTAAATAGAGTTGAAGAGAAGTACATGTCACATATTATCATCTCTACAAAAGTAATTGTAAACTACTGATAGTGAACAACAAAGTACCTGATAATCAAAATTTTGGGATCTAGAAAGTTACTGTTTTACAATAGCAACATTTATACAGCATCTTACTGAGAGCTGAGATGTGACCACCAGCAGTTTTATTAACTACACTGCCAAGGTTTAATAATGGGTTAAATCTTATGACCTGCTCAAACTGGATACGAATGGTTAAACCTTTCCTTCAAACTTGCTTTCTGTTTTTGAGCCATAAATCTCATTGTCATCTTGTTTGTCAACTCTTTCAAGGGATGTCTTTAACCAATTTTCTATGAGACTTCTATACTCTATACTCAATTATAAATTCACATGCTATCGCTGCTGATTGTTATTGCTTTTACAATCACTCTGATTCCAGCAAGATATTGCCACACAAGAAAATAGCATTTAAATCTGTTTGATGAGTGGATAATTTAATCAAATTTAAAAAGTGCTCAAGCAGTGCGTTTTTGTCAGTGAGTTATCTATGTAATTTATTTTAAATGACGCAGAAAGCCCTTGATTCTTTGGAGTTTATTAATAAATAATTATCACATTCTCTTGAGTCAATCTGTCCAAATGCAGAGATATTAAGACAAATTATCTTGTAGCGTGTAGTTTGTAATTTTCCTCAGTAGGTGGGCTGTTCTGTGTTGTTACTGTTTTAATACACCATTCTTTTACTCCAAAGAAGCATAACTCACCACTTTGATGTCATTTACTTGTGGAAATATTTACTACAGGAACAGTGATAAAGTTTTTTGTTCCAAGACAGGTATGTGTCCTCTAATCTCTTTCAAACATTTTTTCCAGTTCTGGGAATATGAGGTATTTTTGCTACTGGATTTGTAGCAAAAATCTATTCCCCAGCATTTTACATCCCTACTCCCCCAACTAGTCTAGAGTGAGATAGTCTTCACTGCACCCTTACAACCTCTGCTGTGAAAATCCTCAAAGTACGTTTCTATGTTTCAAAATCTGACCAAAACATTTAAAAGATTTATACTGGGTTATTACTGGATAAGCCAAACATTTTTTTCCTTTTCTTCACTCTGAATGGGTGGGGTGGAATATACTCTTTGGGTGTGTACAGCTGCACTGCTTACAATGGACCACTCTGTCTGCCCCACTGTTTTAAGGTCGGGATGAATGAGAATGGAATTTGGCCCAATAACTGTTAACAGCTCAATGTATACAGATGTCATCTGAGCCCCACTGACAGAAACATATAGACTTCCACTGGCAGTCAAAGAGTTTGGATCAGATCATTTATTCTCTGAGCTATTACAAGTTATCTCTTCTCCGCCTTCTGGGCCCCAGTTTACATGTGACAGCTCTTGACTTGTGAATAGTGAGAGTCCCATTGTTTTCCACTTCTCACACTCTTTCTCTCAACACAGTTGATTTCCGTAGCAGAATTAATTCCAGCTTTGTTCTATAAACGTTAGTCGCTTTCCTTAGTCACTCTAGGCATTACGCCAATGAATTCAGACTAAACAGAGGATATTAATTTTTCTTTAGCATATATGTATTGCACAAAAGCTGTGATGCATAAGGGTTTAGTTCCAAGAACTACGGTAAAAGAGTTGTGTAAGCTTTCAAATTTGAATGTCGGTGATAACTTGCAGAGGGAATTACAGGCATGTAAGAGGAAGCCCTCTCAGATTTTCTTTTTTTACTGACTAAATACCATAAGAAGGTGGGCTGTGAAGTATGATTTTTTCACCTGAAGAAGTGGATGAGATCGAATTAACCTTGGGGTAGTACCTTTTGATCGTCTGCATGCTTGTGGTTTCCAGGTGTGGATTGTGGGAAGGTGTTGAACTCTGTCCCAAGAGCACTTGAGATATTTTGTAACAGAGAGGGGAAGACAGCAGCTGCTAGAGTCTGAATGAGACCAAGATATTTGTTTAAATATAGCTATTGTATCAGGAAAAGTGAAGCACACCTTTCTCAGCTTGTGGAAATAGCCTTGTAACCAGTGCAGCCGGCCAATGTACACTGCTCGAGAAAACTGGATGTCAGTTCAATCAGTAGATATAAATTGCTAAATTAGGCCGTATATTATGAAATCCCCTTTGCTTTGGGGCAGAACAGTAGGGATTTTACTCAGGTGTAACTTCAGCAACTGTAGTTCAACTAATAAATATTTTCTTAAGGCAGACAGCTTAGCCATTTGACCACTGTATTCTCTTGAATAATGGCATGAAAATACTTACCAGAACCCTGGACAAAAGGTGGTCTTGCACCTTGTATTTGTGGAACTGATTGGATTTCTTAATTTCTCAGGGGCTTTATTGTTGTGGCTCATCAGACGCTGTTCAGACTTTATCTCTAGCAAACACATGAGAAATGCGGTCCAAGGCACCCAAAACTCCTTGCCAGTGTTATCAGGTGGTTAACAGCAGAAAGAAATAATAAACCTCATCCCAAAAGGCATCACAGAAATGAATGAGTTAACCACTTACAGAGCTGATGAGGCTGACTTCTAGTGAACAACCAACTTAATCCAGTTTAAAGGCTTTTTTATCTAAACTAAAACTGTTAGAGGATTCGTTTCCTTGAAGATGAAATAGTCATGTCCAAGATGTTACTCTGTATGCCTGCAAAGACACATCTGTTGATACATTTGGGGAACAGTTCTGGCTTAACTGACCAGCTGTACAGGAAATATATGTGGGGATCTTCCTTGAGAAAATTTGTGCCATGTGTAAGGCTGATTAATAATGAGAAAAAGACTAAAGTTTTTCAGCCCCAGGCTTTCACCACTGATTCAATGTTCAGGGAAGCCAGTCTGCTGGGAGTTGGGTGAGTCTGAACTGGGGACTGAGAGAGGAAATGTAATGAGCACATCCAGTTGTCCCCATGTGCTTTATAGAAGCACGAAGGAGAGAGCTACATTTTCTCCAACCAGGTACAGCTGGGATGAACAAAGCATCCCAACCATCCCTGAAATGTTGCCAGTGCATGGCAGGTTTCCCCTCACCAGGCACACTCAGCCCCACTGCCTAGCAACAGTGTGCATGGGCCCTGGGACTTGGCATCGGGAACTAAAGTGGTGCCATCTAAAAATGTAGGGACAATTCTTTGGGGACAAGGTACAGTGACCCATGAGTTAACTGGCTAGATTTTCCAGTTGTAATGTCAGCTGGATATTTAAATGTTAAGTATCAGAAATATAGACAGCCTGATGAGGTGGAGCAGGAAGGTCCTTTCCTCTTTGCCCTTTTCCACCCAACTCAATGGTCTTCCCCTATTCACAACCTCTCCCCCCATCACAGCCCTGTTCCTTCCCTTGTCTTTCTGTAGCAGGGTCTCACCTCCTGCCTTGCCACCTAGACATATCTCCTTTACTCGTCTTCTCCTGTCCCTTCACCCCCCGTTTTTTGCTGATCTCCACCCATACACTGTGTCCTCATGAGCTCAGGACCAAATAGACATGTTCCACTAGTTGCAGGAACTTCTTTATTAGTTAATGTCTGAATATTTTGCCCTCTCTGAAGAGGCATAACACCATGTGAGTCAGTCCTGCGGAAATAAGTCTTACTCGTCAAGTCTTTGCTTTGCTCGCTTGGTGAGGGATTGGTGGGTTTATTAAAAATATACAGTTAGAACATGGAGAATCTTGCTTGTCTTTGGATAATGATGTAATTTATGCAGCTGTCTGGCCTAGTCCAGGGCCAAGCTAAGGGAGAGCTGTTATGGACTGTACAACCCATATTCTTGGAATGGAAAACCAGAGTGAAATAAGGGTTTTACTCGTCTCAACCTGACACAGCTGATTTCCTCTTCATGCTCCTATGCAAATAGAAACAGGGTTCATGAGCTTGCTGTGGCCTCTTTTCATCTTTGTCCTTGCACAGACCTTTGGATGCTTTGGTCTTCTGATGAGCTTCACTTAATCTACAAAGAACACAGAATAGGGTTATAGGGCTCAGCCACCAGTTGTGAACCTGTGCTAAAGAACCTGCAGGATGGCACATGCTGCCTCTGCAGTCTTTCCTCATGGGCTTTCTCTGTTTCTGTGAACTGAATGAGCTCAATGAATTGAATGAACTGAATATCTTTCCCATCATGGTATACTCCATGATATAAACGATTGAATCATAGAATCATTAAAGTTGGAAAAGACCTCTAAGATCATCAAGTCCCACCGTCAACCCAACACTATCATGACTGATATGTGATATCAGAATTCAGGTGTGGGCTAACTGGCACTAATTAGCTGCTAATCCCTAGCAGGGCTTTTGTGAGAGCCAAACGCCTATAGAAATCAGCTCAGCTTGCTAGACTTGGAGGAGGGTTAGAGGTGGGGAGTATGTGAATGCTTCTGCAAAGAACACCCTGATGATAGTTTGGTAGTGGAAGCTGATAAAACAGGTATGTTACAGTATGTCTTAATTTGGAGGATTCTTCAACCAAAATGATGGTTTTTTTTAGCCAAAATAGGAAAATATCAATTCTTTAAGAATACCATTTGAAAAGAAGAAAGGATGTAGAAAATGGAAAAGCATCTGCTGTCTGCACTCACATTTGTGGACATTTTCTTTAGTCAAATTCAATTTTCTGGCACACTGATTTGATACAAGTGACCTGAACAGCTTTCTTTTTTATTCCTTGAGCAAACATGAAGGAATATCAGTCCTAATCTGTGTTCAGCTCCACTATGATTCTCAGTTGTGTCAAAATGCAGTAGCTGTAAAACACCTGGCAATGTTTAGTGAACTGGATTCCTTATGTTCTGCTTTGGGCAGAGGAACTGGGTTTTTCTTACTCAATCCCATCTAGGCCTGAAACTAACATTTCAATGTTTGTTCTCCTACTGCCATCACACTGACATGGCCCCAAATACTCTGCAAAGATAGGTGGAGGTATGTTACCTTGGAATTGGTCTTGGAAAACATGTGCCATTTAGTTTGTTTGTTGCCTGGCAGCATTTGTGCAGGCCAGGAATAATAGTTGTTCTGAGCAAAGATAATGTATTAATATAGAGCAAGTGTGTTGTGAACTCAGCTATGTCCTTCTTATGTCAACTTCAAAGCTCTTTGCATTGATGGAAATGTGATCTGTCAACAAATACAATCATTATTTTACATGAGTTAATTGTTATGACTACTTTTTCCTTTGGGGGGGGGAATGGTAAAGGGAAAAATTCTTCAAGGACCTGCAGCACAAAACGAGATTTGTAGAGTCACATGTTGACCTTGCACAAAAAAAGGCAGCAAAAGAAAAGTATGCAAATAACCACACAGCCATGTCAAGCTCCTTATTACCCCATGTGCCACTTTTGTCATCACAGTCTCCAGGCTGAGAATAAATGCCATGGCAGCTTAGGGAAGAGGAGAGTGATACCTTGCGTTGTAAGATATCAGATGTCAAAGTGTAAAAGGAAGTAACCTCTCCTCTTCTAGCAGTGACCATTGCTATGCATGGAGTAGGACAAGGCCATTTAAAACACATTGGAAGAAGTGAAAATATGAATTTCTGTAGCAAATAGCTGCTAGGGACAAGAGGCTAAATGTATCTGCTGTGCTGGGAATGGTGAAAAAGGTAGAGGTGCCTGGGAGGAGTACTCAATGTGAACGTAGTGCGATGTGTAACAGGGTGCTTCGCCCTGATGAGGCATAGCATTGGGTTGTGTCAACTCATTAGTAAGGCAGCAAGATGCCTTAGTGCCAGTCTGCAGTGAAAGTGATGCAAAGGCCTGATTCATCTGATAAAAATGTGTCAAAAATTTCCAGAAAGGAGGAGTGCTTTAAATTATGTATTTTTGGAGAGAGGATAAAGAAAAAGAAAGGAAGTGGGTAGGTGAAGAATCTGCTAACGGACAGAGGACATTCCACTGGCTCTTTTGTTTTAATAGCTTTTCTGCAGGTTACATTTCACAGACAGCAAGGTTTTTCTATGGGAACCAAAAATTCAATTCCCATTTTACAGGGACTGGGACATCTTTGAAACTCCATCTGTAATCGTGGGTATGATCTTGGCTTGAAAGCAATCCTGATAGGCATACCCTTAGCTAACCACTGAGATAAAGAAGTATGAGCATCTGCAGAGGGCTGGACTCTTGCAACTGCTGTGATGCTTCTGTGCCAGCAACAGGCCAGTGTGAGGGAGCTTGACTCTGGTCTGTTGTTTACTCTAGACTTCATTTCTGGATTTCAAGTTTCTGGTGGCCTTTATTCAGATTCCTAAGCACAGAATTATTGTAAAATAAAGAGGGGGCCAAACTTGGACTTGGAAGTGGAATCCCTGGCACTGTTTGAAACATGTACAAAAGCATGAGGTTTGGCTAACCTTGCTGAGATGCTATTGCACAATTGTGTATGTCAGAGATTAGTAATTACCCTTCATGCAGATCATGCTATCTTGGTGGTCTTGAGAAAAACATACATTTTCAAGTCACAGTAGTTTTTAATGCCAAAGAATAAGTGTCTGCTTATTCAGATAATGCTACTGCAACTTAGTTTCAACTCTAATGCTGGCAGGCATAGTCAAGTTTCTTGCAGACCCTGACTATGTCTGTCAGTTGTGGAGTCATAATATCACAATCACAATGTAACAAGTGATTCCTTGTCTTAAGTATTACTGCCCTTTCTCCTTAGGGGTGGAGCAACTTAAAATACCCATCTAACATAGAGAATGTCACTTTACACAGAAGTAGCTGAAGCACCATAGATTGAAGTCAAGATCTTCAAGTAATACTTAGTTATCTACATGCTTCAAAAATTAAGCGTAAATAGTTCTTCCAAAGTCACACAAAAGTCTCTGGTAGACTGGAGAACTGAACCCTGGCTCACTAAGCCCTTGCCTGCTGGATAAAAGCACTCCTTCCATTAATATCCTGGTGTTCCCAGCAGACTATACCATTTTTTAGTAGCTCTTCTCCCGTTCTTTCATGGATAATATTCCCAAAGATGCAGTGTTGGTTTCTGTTTAGAAGTAATTAATGCAAAAGTGTCATATGGAGGAATCCCTGAAAGTTAAGCCTTTTAAAGCTCTCCCAACTGTTTTTACCTGATTCTTCAATGGCCATTATCAAAACTGCAGTAAATGTGAGACATGTGATAGAATGGTTTTACTGTCCCCACTGCTACATAAAAAGAGAAGATGTTTTATTAGAAATGGAAGCTATTTAATTTCTTGTTGGAGCAAGTCTATGATGACATTTTCTGTTTCACAATGGACAGGTCATTGTGGGCACCAAAGTGCTCTAAGAAATGCGAGCATCTCCAGTAGGTGATTCAGATTTTATACGGCTGAAGTGCCACCTGGAGACACTGGTTCCTTTTCTCTATAGAATAGTCTCAGATTCTTAGTTTTAATTGCCAAAGGGTAAATGGAATGAATTCTCCACTTAAGGCTATATTTAGAAAGGGCTTTTTTGTTGTTGTTACTGAATATAGTGTAAAATTTGTCCCTGATGTGTCTAACAACAGTATTCTCTGTCACACATAGATAAACCCTGCATTCTCCCTAGCTTGGTTAAAATTGTGGATCATCAAATATTACAGACATGTGGGTTGCAGAAGTATTCAGATTTAGCCTCACTCTCCTTTCAACAGAATCATAGACTCAAAGAATGTCCTGAGTTGGAAGGGACCCACAAGGATCATTGAGTCCAACTCCTGTCCCTGCACAGGACAACCCCAAATTCACACCATATCTCTCAGGGTGTTGTCCAAGTGCTTCCTGGATATCATCAGGCTTGGTGCTGTGACTGCCTCCCTGGGGAGCCTGTTCCAGGGCTCCACCACCCTCTGGGTGAAGAACCTTTTCCTAAGATCCAACCTAACCCTCCCCTGGCACACCTTCCTGCCATTCCCTCAGGTCCTGTCATTGGTCACCAGAGAGAAGAGATCAGCACCTGCCCTTCCTCCCCCCCTTGTGAGGAAGCTGCAGATGGCGATGAGGTCTGCCCTCAGCCTCCTCTTCTCCAGGATGAACAAACCAAGTGACTTTAGCCGCTCCTCATATGGCTTCTCCTCTAAACTCTTCACCAACTTTGTGGCCCTTCTCTGGACACTCTCTGTCTCAAATAAGAGAAAGTATTTTAGTCCCTTCAGTACCTATATTTCACATATATTTGATGTCCTTTCATGCTTAATATTGACTGTTACTTAGAATCAGAATTGCAGTTGAGTTATTAGAAGACTCAAACTTATTCAGACATAAATACGTGCCTAAAAAGTATAGAGGAAAAGATTTAAATGTTAAAACTTGACCAAAAAGAATTTAAAGTAAAATATTAAAAAGTTAGCTGGAAATGTCACAACACAGAGAATAAGTCGGGGTAATTATCACTACACAGAGATTGCTTAAATAGAATTTGTTTGACAGATTTTTAAATGAATGGCAAATAAAGACAGTGTGACAAACAGAAATCAAAGAAGTGAGAAAAGGAAAGGAGATGCAGTAGAGCCCCAGAAGAGCAATGTCTATATTAGCATAGATTAGCGTCCACTAGGAGCAGACTTACAGGATGAAACAATTGGTGCTGAGGATCGGACACCTATACCAATTGCATTTTGGTGAGTTACTTGACATTGCTCTAGACTGTCCCCATGGCACCCACAGTGGTCAGAGATCACGCCAGGATGTCCTCTTCCAGTCCAGCCCCAACAGAACATAATTTGGATCACTCCATCTGAGGCTGCTGCACAATGGGAACCAAAGTGCAGTACGAGGAAGTGATGGGATTTGCTTCAAATGTATAAATCTGTTACAACATGAAATGTTAATGTATGTGCACCATGTGACATGCAGGCCTGCAATATAGAATGATCTTATGAAGAGGTAACTTCTGTGTTTTATCTCAGCAGTCTGACACCAGCTTTAAGAGGAAATTATAGTAGAAGAATGAGTCTGTTCTATTTCAGAGATAATCCAGCAATGGTAAAGCTGTACTCTTGCTAAATCATTACCACAGAGAGCACTTACACCGCTGTACTTTGAAAATCTCCCAGCAGATCTTCACTAATACCAAATCCATTACTGAATAAAGGCACTGATTTTGCTCAAAGCACACAATTGTCGTTGGGATTTGCAAATGAAAACATCAGACCAGAATAAAAATGGGAACACTTTTTTTGGAACTGTCTTATTTTAGGAACACTTCCCCAAGGCAAAACATGACATGATAGGTGGGAAAAAGTTGCCCTTGGGATCCATCTCGTTCAGTGAGAACACCTCTTAAAAAAAAAGCTCAAGCTGACATTATGTTTTGAACCTTCAATGTTTAATGCTCACTGTGACCTCTAATGCTGGAATACAGCTGGGACATGAGAACCACAGCACTGCTGTCAGTACTACATGAGCTGTTATGGAGAAGGGAACAGAGTTTGCTCAAACTCTGCCAACAAATATAGCACAAGGCTTGTTATGTGTGTGCCAGCATTTACTTCCCACTGCATAGAATCCTTGCAAGTAGGATAGAAAGGCACCTTGAGAGGTTATCTTGTCCACACACCTCCCTGTCTTTCCCACCCGAAACCTGATGCTTTCTTGCTTTGTTCACTTCAACTATATTGCAGGCACCAGGATATTCCGAGTTGTGCCATCTTTGCCACAGGGAAACAGGCTGCAGTTCTGTGCTAATTTAGGTCTGGCTTCTAGTCCTACCAATGAAGGATCACTCTATTTTCTTGTGCAACTGAGGAGACCTTTGTGCTTCCAGCATGTAGCTGAGGTGATTGCACAGATTAGGTCTCCTGACCCCTGAGCTTGGTGATACACTTCCATCAATTTCCAAAAAGCTGTGGTGATAAGGAATTTTAGAAGGATATCCAATTAGATATCTTAGATGCTTTCAAAGGAAGCTTGTATTTTACTTCAGAATACTTTCAGTTGTGAGGATTAGGAGTGTAAAATACTTTTTCCAGAGCATTTGTTGTTGAAATTCATGCTTTTAGGCAGACATGCAAAGGTAGTCAGGGGACTTAACTGCCTAGACTGCCTAGGCAGTTTTGTAGACTCCACTTGCTATGTCTCCATATTTAGGTCCTTAGCTGCCCCTGTACAGCTGGCCCATGCTGGCTGGCAGTCTATGAGCTAATATCATGGGCGTTTATTGACAGGAAGCCTTTGAAAATTTTGTCTGTGTAGAGTTTATTTGAGGAATACAACCTCTTATTTGGCAGGCAGTTCACGTTCCCTCTGAAGGGGCTTGTCTGTATTTGATAGTTTTCCCACTTTACAGTGGTGTAATAGAAACAGCAACACAGGAAATACTCAAGGGAATGGGCAATCATAGAATCATAGAATAGTTTGGCTTGGAAGGGACCTTTAAAGGTCATCTAGTCCAACACCCCTGCAATAAGCAGGGACATCTTCAACTAGATCATGTTGCTCAGAGGTCCGTCCAACTGACCTTGAATGTTTCCAGGGATGGAGCATCTACCACCTCTCTGGGCAACCTGTGCCAGTGTTTCACCACCCTCATCATAAAAGCTTTCTTCCTTATGTCTAGTCTGAATCGGCCCTCTTTTTGTTTAAAACCCTTGTCCTATCACAACAAGCCCTACTAAAAAGTCTGTCCCCATCTTTCTTATATGCCCCCTTTAAGCACTGAAAGGCTGCAATAAGGTCTTACCAGAGGATGCACTCAATCCCACTGTCTGTGTCATTGATGAAGCTATTAAACAGTACTGGTCTCAATTTGGACCCCTGAGGGACACCACTTGTCACCAGTCTCCATCTAGACATTGAGCCATTGACCACTACCCTTTGGATATGATCATCCAACCAATTTCTCGTCCACTGAACAGTCCACCCATCAAATCCATATCTCTCCAATTTAGAGAGAAGGGGAACTAAGTCAAAAGACTTACAGAAGTCCAGAGAGATGACAACTGTAGCCCTTCCCTTGTCCACTGATGTAGTCACTCCATCAGAGAAGGCCATTAGGTTGATCAGGCAGGACTTGCCATTGGTGAAGCCATGCTGGATGTCTCAAATCACCTCCCTGTCACAGAATCACAGAATCACAGAATGGTAGGGTGTCATGGTTTCAGCTGCGATAGAGTTAATTTTCTTCACTCTAGCTGGTATAGTGCTGTGCTTTGAAATTAGCATGGAAAAAACCTGTTGAGATAACACACAGATGTTTAGGCTGTTGCTGGGCAGCGCTGATACTAGTCAAGGACACGTCTAGCTTCCCATGCTCTGCTGGGTGCACAAGAAGCCGGGAGGGGAGGGGGCACAGCTAAGAGAGTGGATTCAAACTGACCAAAGGGATATTCCATATCATGTAACGTCATGCCCAGTATGCTACCTGGGAGGGGCTGGCCGGGGGAGGGAGGGAGCAATCGCGGCTCGGGGACGGGCAGCGTCGGTCGGCGGGTGGTGAGCGGTTGTATCGTTCGTGTTTCTGCGTTTTTGTTCCCTGTTTTCCCTTTTCCTTCCTTTTCCCTTTTATTATATTAACCTTACTGTCATTATTATCATAATCATTTATCATCATCATTCTATTGTAGTTATTAAACTGTGCTTATCTCAACCCACAAGTTCTTTTGCTCGTCCGATTCTCTTCCCCATCCCACAGGGGTGGG
Organism: Phalacrocorax carbo; assembly: GCF_963921805.1. Taxonomy (NCBI): domain Eukaryota; kingdom Metazoa; phylum Chordata; class Aves; order Suliformes; family Phalacrocoracidae; genus Phalacrocorax; species Phalacrocorax carbo. Next base: position 14,186,930 of record NC_087514.1, on the reverse strand, counting down.
GGGGGGGGGTGAGCGAGCGGCTGCGTGGTGTTCAGTTGCCAGCTGAGGCTGAACCACGACATAGGGGTTGGAAGGGACCCCTGGAGATCATCTTGTCCAACCCCCCTGCTTGAGCAGGCACACCCAGAGCAGGGGGCACAGGAATGCGTCCAGGTGAGTTTTGAATGTCTCCAGGGAAGGAGACTCCACAACCTCCCTGGGCAGCCTGTGCCACTGCTCTGGCATCCTCACAGGAAAGAAGTTTTTTTTCTCATATTTAAGTGGAACTTCCTGTGTTACAACTTGTGCCCATTGCCCCTTGTCCTGTCATTGGGCACCACTGAAAAGAGTCTAGTCCCGTCATCCTGACACCAACCATTTAGATATTTATAAGCATTGATGAACTCCCCCCTCAGTCTCCTCTTCTCCAGGCTGAACAAACCCAGGTCTCTCAGCCTTTCCTTGTAAGAGGCATGTCATCCCACAGCTTTCCAATGGCAAGCCTGGTATTATCCTCCTCCCCCTTCTAGTCTAGTTTAAAGCTCTGTCAGCGAGCCCTGCTAGCTTGTGAGCAAAGACACTCTTCCCCTTTGGAGAAAGAAGAATTCATCCCATCTGATGGCAGCAAGCCTGGTGCCCTGTAGGCCATGCCATTCCATTATTGAGACACTTAAAGTTGTGGCGGTGACACCAGCCACAAAGCCATGTGTTAGTAGTAGACTGGGTGCTTCTGTTTCCTCCAAAATCACTGCCTGCAACTGGAAGGAGAGAGGAAAAAACCTGTGTTCCAGATTGTCTTAACAACCATCCTAAGGCCCTGAAGTTTCTTTTGATTGCCCCTGGACTATGCATTGCAGCTTCATTGCCACCCACATGGAAGAACAGTAATGGGTAATAGTCCAAGGGCCTTACCAAGCTAGGAAGTTTCCAAGTAATATCCTTGACCTGAGCCACAGGAAGGCAGCAGACTTCCCAAAAAGGAGAGTCTGTCCGGCATACTGGGCCTTCTGTTCCCCTCAGAAGGGAGTCACCTACAGCTATAACCCATCTTTTCTTCCTTATGGAGGTGGTCATGATACAGTGGGTAGGCCTTTCTGACCCTGGCAACACCTCTGGTGTAGACGGTCTATCATCCACATCGTCCATTGACTGGCCTTCCACATCCAGGCCCTCATACCTGTCATATGAAGCACCTGGAAAGGTGTAGTGGGCAAGAAGGGGGTTTGCCTGCCGCCCCGAGCATGGACTTCTTTCCTTTAAGCTACTGCCTTCAGTCTGATGGGAGGAGGATACAGGATCCCCTTGGTTTCATGTTTTTTTTTCTGGTGGCTGCTCCTGTTCTGTCTCAGGGAGGGCAGAGCATAGTTCCACCAGCCTCTCTCTTTCTCAGACTCCCTGATGCTCCTTAACCATTCTCTTCCTCTTGTAGCTCTGGCACCAAGCTGAGCAGATGGCCCACCTGGCCACACCTCCCATGGCTGTTCTCACTACTGCCATCCATTACCGGTGAAAGGCCCTGGCACTCCCTGCAGCCTGAGGCCTGGATGGCTGCATGTTTTCATGGGAGCTGTCTGGGTTGCCACGTCATTCTGGTGAGTGCAGAGGAGGACATAGCTTTCTGCTGTGTGGGTGCCACAGCTAAGCTGCTTCTGAGAGGGTGATGACCAACTGAATTAACGTCTTGAGCTGGTAGGGTGACCACGGCCTTCCTGCGCAGTTGCTGTGCCACGCCCTGCTGGCAGCGCTCCTGGTCCCCGGCACTCCCCAGGCTGCTTCGTGTAGGTGTGGGGGTGGCCGCGGTTGCTCTGGCAATGCCCAGGACCCGTCAGCCTCTCCCACCAGAGCTGCCGGCTCCCGGTGGGCCTCTCTACTCCCCTGCCATTTCCCTGCCTCAGGAAAACCCCCTGTGAGCCAAGACCTGCCACTCTGCTGCAGATTGGGCCAGCTCCAGAGCAGCTCCCCTCAGCACCTGGCTGGTAGCAAATTGTTTATATTGGCCTAGATATTACAGAACAAAATGAACTCTACCAAAATAATGCTGTTTTCTATCAATATATTAGTCTAAGCAAGTGTTTTATCCATGTAGTTTCCCTGGCCTCAAGAATTCTTTCCAACTAATTTAGGCATGTTGGCACAATATAAATGCTATAAAATTTAACACTTAAAGTTCCAAAGTGAATGATGTTCTCCCCTCCTCCCCCAAAATCTCCATGTCTGGCAGGTCTGAACTCTCTGTTGATACCTGCTTGGGCTAGAGATCATTTTTAATAGATCCCTTTGACTCCACAGGCTGTGAGCAATGCTATGAACTCACTGTGGTGTAAATAAAGGTAGAGTGTGGCTATTCCTTCTTATCTCAGTTCCTTTGATGGCATGGGGAAGATAAAGAACATACTGTTGCTTTTGATGCTGCATGTGAGGAAAGCAAAGAATTAGCACTGCATTACCCAAACCTTTCCGTGTGAACTACTTTGAACAGGTCTTTAAGTTGCTTTGATTATTTTTTGTTTGTTTTAATTTGCTTTGACCTTAGACTAGTCAAATATCTGGAATAGCTAGAAGATTTCAAAGTAAAAAATGGAAAGCAGGACAAGCACCTTAAACAGAAGATTTTGGCTGCCTGAATTTCTGACATGCAGTGGATGAGCCTGTCTCTATGCTACTGTCACCTCCTGAAGACCTGACCTACAGGTGGCTGGAGGAGAGAAGCCAGCATCAAGGGGAGGGACAACAGCAGCACAGACAGGTTAAGTCAGACTGCAAATGCAGGGCAAGATCCAGGGCTGGCGGCTGCAGCTCTTTCCTATGCTGCCTAAGCAGCATATTAGGCTGGGTGTAAAATAAAGCCCTCAGGTCTCTATGTTCAGCTTGTGGCTACTTCAGTAGCTCCAGCACTGTTGGCCAGGCCTCAGAAGATCCCTCTACAGGTATTTACTTCTCCCCATGTGCTCCCCAGAGAGCCAGATAGAGTGGAACCAGGGCTCGTAGCACTGGGAATTCCCCTAGGCATTGGCTCCTAGGGCTTATACATTGCTCTGCTCTACCAGGCGATATCTAAATCTGTTAAAAAGTCAGTCTTGCCTTCTTGGTGCTTATATTCTTTCTTCAAAAGGGCTGTTAGCTCCTAAACCACTTACTGTCTTCAGGAGGGCCCATCCATCACCCTTTGCTATGCTGAAGACTCCACATGTCTGTTTATAAAATGTTCAAACAAAAAGGAATTTGGGAGCTGGCCTGAAATCCCTCCTGTGTGCTCTTAGCCTGCAGACCTGCACTTCTCTCTCCAGATTGCAAAATGTTTTATAGCTTCTTTTCTCCTTTTTTTCCCCCTACATCCTTTCATTCTTTCCCCAACTCCTTGCTCTCTCCCCTTAGATAACTATAGTCACATACCAGATTAAACCTGAAATGGCAAATTTGGGGGTTTTCTTGCCTTTCTCTTCTGTGCACCACACAAGTACACCAAGCAATAAATTCTTATGATTTGTCCTGCCCATAGCATGGGATGCTTGTCATTTCACCAGTTGTATTTTACCTGCAAAGCCTGTAGCTGAGGTGTCACGTGATTTCAGAAAAAGGAAAAACTGTGTGAATTGTGAAGTTATTTGATGGGAGAGGGGGAAATGCTTCTGAAAATTTCCCACCAGAATGTTTAAATCCTTTTGTAATGAGGGGAAAATCTGAAAAGCAACAGTCTCCCAGGCTGAATTGGATACGCGGCTATGATCGGGTGGAGACTTTCATCAAATACCACTGAAGGAGGACTGATTTCACAATATAGGCAAAGTCGTGCTGGTAAAAGGTGAATCTGCAAATTAGCAAAAGATTAACCTGCTCTCTAATAGTATTCATAAGGGGGCTAAGACTTGCTGCTTACAGAGCACCAGAAAGGCATTTTGCTGCTGACAGTTTGGCCCATGATAGAACATCAGGTAGAGTCATCAAATAACTCTTTTATCAAAAGCCTCTTTTTTTTTTACCTGCTGCGGATATTAATTTTCTTACAGTATGTTCCTGTTACATTACCACATGAAAGCTTTTGCTGTTATGAAATATTAAGGTCCCTCTCTCTAGAGTGCAGAATTTACATTTCATCTTTCTTGGTGTTGGAAGAGAGAAACTAATTTCACACACATGACTCAAAGCAAATAGCAGTTTCTCATTTCTCTTTCCATTGCTCTTACCTCAGCAACCAGTTTGCATGAGGGCAGCACTGCATGGTTAATTCTGCAGCCACCAAAATAATTCTTAAATGTCCACAGTGGCAAATTGTCATCAGAGCAAGATATGCAGCCTTTCTCTTCAGTTGGCATGGTAAATGGAGCTTTGTGGGTGGCCAGGACCCAGGCCTGTGTGCTGCCATGTGGAAGACCAGAGACAAAGTCTGCCCTCACTACTTCACCAGCAAGTAAAATAATCTGTGGACTTCAGGGAACCCTATTTTTGTTAAGGGTGCAAAAGCAGAGGATCAAGCAATTTGCTGGAGGTTGCTCCTCAGCTGAGATTCAGCCCTGCATGGAGCCTGGAGGTTGGTCAGCTCCTCTGTAGTCCTTGTACTGAGCAGATGGAGAGCTCTCCATTCTTCCTGCCATCCCAACTGTCTCCCGTGATCGGTTCCTGTCTACTTCTCCACTTAAACCCTCTTCCTGCTCCCTCATTCCCCTTCTCATCCCATCCCCAGCCTCTCCCCTGTTGTTCTCCTCTCCTCTTTCCCCAGGGGGCCTGGCTCTTGCTGCTGGCATACTCCCTATCTCCACAGTGGCTGATGTCCTTGGCACTGACTGGAGATGGACAGCCAGTATTCGATATCCCTGTTGCCACATAACCACATTCCCACATTGTGAGAAAGCTTGCCAAAGTCCTGTTTCTCCCATAGCAAATTGAGAGCTATCACCAGCTGGTAACAGCTTGCAGACACAACTTGCTGACTGGGAAATATTCCTGACAGCAGCAAGAAAGCTCAGATTATCAATCCTTAGTATCATGAAAACTTTAAATCAAATCCGTTCCAGCATCTGGTTACTGATCAAAGCAAACCCTTTTCCAAAAAGAAGAAAAAAAAAAGAAGAAAAAAAAAAGAAAAGGCTTAATTATTTCCTGATAGGGTTAATAACCTGGAATTAAGGAAAATATTTATATCAAGTTAGGAGACTGACTCATGACCACCAGTGAAGTGTGAATTAAAGATCCTTCTTAAAGCAAGCCACAGTGACTGCCTTACAAAGGATCCCACCAAGCTAGACCAGCATCCCCTTTAGAGTCTTTGGCAAGTGAAAGGTCCCTGAATTTCACTTTAGCACAGCAGAAGAGACAGATGCTCAAGGTTTGTGAATAACTTCCTAGCCTGCTGCTAGGCTGCTGGCTTTTTTTTCTCATTCATGAAGACACATGCATAAGAAATTTGTGCTGTTTCTGACTGGTTCTCTAGAAGGAAACTGAATAGTGAAAGGAAGACTGAAACCCATTCAGGAAACAAAACAGAAAATCTTTGGGGGCATCACATGCTTATCTTACGATTGCATTTAGGAACAATTACCATGGACTGGAGTCCTGTTTGGCTAGGGATGTACAAGCAGGTACATATACTAGAAAGTCTGCAGTCTAAGAGGCTGCACTTGAGGTAGATCTTCAGTCAGTGATAACAGGTCTGTTTCTAGTGTCTACAAGAAGTTCTTGTTTGAACCCAGTAGAAAATTTCCCTGTCGTATGCTGGAGGGGCAATACTGTGGGAGGTGAGGGAACCAGGAGATTTCTGGAGGATGTCAGGAATAACTTGTTAATACAAGTACTACATGGGGTGACACACAGCTGGCACTGCCATTCACTAACAAAGAGGAACTGGCTCGTAATAAGATCATCAATGGTAGCATTGGCTGTAGCGACCATGAAGTGGATTGTGAAGGTCCTGCAGTGAGTGAGGAAGGCCAGTGATGGGATAAAGACTCTGGGCTTCAGTTAATCAGATTTTGGCTTATCCAGGGAGCTGGTATATCTCATACAGTTTTGCCACCCTCCCCCGAAGTACAAGGAACTCCAAACAGGAGTGACTTCAAGGAAGGCCACTAAACTGGTCAGGGGCTGGAGCACTTGCACTGTGAGGAGGGCTGGAGGTCCAAGTTTTGTTCAGGCCAGAGAAGAGACAGCTTCGGGGTCACCTGACAGCAGCCTGTCAGGACTGCTGATGAGGTTGTCAAGAAGGAGCCAGGCTCTTGACGGTGGTGCATGGCTAGAGCAGAAGTTTGGATTAGAAGTCTCCTGAGATCCCTTCCAACTGGAATTATTCTGATAATCCTGTGAAAACATATAAGCACCCTCAAATGACCTTTACTAAAACACTGGGGATCCAATCCTTGGATGTCTTCTGCAGTCACCTCATAACAGACCATATCTCTTAACCAGATTTTCAGCTTTGGTGTCCTGTCCATATCCTCTCCATCTCCCCTACTCTTGTAAATTGATTTTGCTTCTCAACACTGTTCATATCAAGCCTTCTTCATGTCTATTGCTTAGCAGTGTTTTCTGTATCTTCCTGAAACTTCCACCCCGCCATGACCACAGGTTACCTGGCATCTTTTGGTTGTCTAGCCACACATCCTATGCCAAATTACATTTACAATAACACCTTCCTTTCTCAGCATTCTTGGCTTCATCATGTTTTTTTCTTGTCATTCTTTTTCAGCATCCTAGTTTCACCCTAGCAAGATCAAATTGATACCTATAAGGCTGCTATAATTCCATAATTCCTTTTCTTGCTGTTCTGTGTCTTTGCAACCAAGTTATTTTATTTCCTTATGGAAGTCACTTTGAAATCTGCTTTCTGAAGCCTTCCAACAACATTATTGAAGCAAATATCAATTTTCCACCTTGTGTTTCCATTATTTATACTGTCGTGGTTTAGTCCCAGTCAGCAACCAAGCACCACACAGCCGCTCGCTCACTCCCCCCTGGTGGGACGGGGGAGAGGATCGGAACAGTAAAAGTGAGGTGACTCATGGCTTGAGATAAAGACAGTTTAATAGGTAAAGCAAAAGCTGCGCACAGAAGCAAAGCAAAACAAGGAATGCATTCACTACTTCCCATGGGCAGGCAGGTGTTCAGCCATCTCCAGCAAAGCAGGGCTCCATCACGCGTAGTGGTTACTGGGGAAGACAAACATCATCACTCCAAATGTCCCCCCTTCCTTCTTCTTCTCCAGCTTATATACTGAGCATGACGTCATATGGTATGGAATATCCCATTGGTCAGTTTGGGTCAGCTGTCCCGGCTGTGTCCCCTCCCAGCTTCTTGTGCACCCGGCAGAGTACGGAGAGCTGAAAAAGGTCCTTGACCAGTGTAAGCGCGACTTAGCAACAACGAAAACATCTCCACATTATCACCACTGTTGCCAGCAAAAATCCAAAACATAGTCCCATACCAGCTACTACGAAGAATTTTAACTCTACCCCAGCTGAAACGAGGACAGTGTCCACCCCTTATTCCATACCATTTACATCATGCTCAGTTTCCACACTATCCAATGCAACTACATTAACCTCCACCCCCTCCTTCCCATCCTTTGATAAAATACACGGGTATCATTTAGTCCATGGCTTTGGCCTCCATCTGTTCTTGTGGTCACTCAGGACAGGAGAGGTGGGGTGTTGCTTGGAGTTACTGGGCACCAATGCCAGCTCAGGTCAGGTCACTGCTGCACTTGCACTGCTTCTTGAAAGGCTTGTCCTCCATTGGTTCAGGTGGTTCCTGCTGTAGTAATTCCTACAACATGCAACTCAAATCACAGGTTACAACAATTTAAAGGTATATCCATTACAGTGTCCACCCCTGGCCCCTTTGGGTTTTAACATTGCAATGAACTCCTCCCCTTGCTCCCAGCCTGGCTAGCAACAAGGGGTTTCTGCTATAGTAATTTCCATAATATGCAACTCAAATCCCGGGTTAGAACAATTTAAAGGTATTTCCATTACAATCTCTGCCCCTGGTCCATTTGGATCAGACCATCAGGTTTAACATTGTAATGAACTCCTCCCCTTGCCCCTGCTCTGGTTTGGACTTATCCACAGACTGTAGTCCTTCAGGGTTGTACCTGCTCCAAGTGGAGCCTTACCTGGGAGCCACAGTCTCCCCAGGGGCACACCTGCTGCAGTGTAGACTTATCCAGAGCCACAGTCGCTTTGAGGTGCGCCTGTTGCAGCGTGGCCATCTGCATGGGCCTCAATGCTTTCAGAGCTACACCTGCTCCAGCATGGCCATACCCACAGCTGCAGTCCCTCCAGAAGTAAACTTGCTCCAACACAGCCTTGCCCATGGCTGTAGTCCCTGCAAAGCCTGCTCCAACACGGCTTTTCCCATGGCTGCAGTCCCTCCAGAAGTAAGCATGCTCCCTTATGGGCTTATCCATGGCCACACACTTTGAGGTGATCTGGCATGACCTCATGCACAGCCACTGCTGCTTCAAGGTGTACCTGCTGCAGCACCAACTTATCTACAGCCACAGACACTTCGAGGTGTACCTTCCCCAAGATGGATATATCCTTGGGACACAGTTGCCTCTGAGGTATACCTGCTGTGGCACAGACATAACCAAGGCCACAGATGCTTCAAGATATACCTGCTCTGGTACGGGCTTACACACAGACACAGATGCTTTGGGGTGTCCTGCTCCCACATGGACTCATCCACAGCTCACAGTCCCTTTGACTTGAGTTCACACTGGAGTTCCAGCCTGTCCAGTACAGTGGCACAGAAACAGCAGCAGGGCCCTGGCCATCTGCCAGCCCAGGCGCATCGCCATGGCTGTTATCAGAATATTCCCAGGCCCAGCAGGGTAAGGTGATAAGCAGTACAGCAGTACAGCAAGCAGTGAAAGCAAAAAATACCACTAATGAGCACTAGATTTTCTAAAGGCATACAGTAAGTCAGGCAAGCCCCATAGCAAGCACAGAAGTCTGCCAATTAATAGCTAAACAGCAATAACCGCTATAAATTCCATCTAGCACATTCCAATCAAATCTGTCGTTATCTCAAACCTTTCGTGTCCCACGTTGGGCGCCAAAATGGACTGTCGTGGTTTAGCCCCAGTCAGCAACCAAGCACCACGCAGCCGCTCGCTCACTCCCCCCTGGTGGGACGGGGGAGAGGATCGGAAGAGTAAAAGTGAGGTGACTCATGGCTTGAGATAAAGACAGTTTAATAGGTAAAGCAAAAGCTGCGCACAGAAGCAAAGCAAAACAAGGAATGCATTCACTACTTCCCATGGGCAGGCAGGTGTTCAGCCATCTCCAGCAAAGCAGGGCTCCATCACGCGTAGTGGTTACTGGGGAAGACAAACACCATCACTCCAAATGTCCCCCCTTCCTTCTTCTTCTCCAGCTTATATACTGAGCATGACGTCATATGGTATGGAATATCCCATTGGTCAGTTTGGGTCAGCTGTCCCGGCTGTGTCCCCTCCCAGCTTCTTGTGCACCCGGCAGAGTACGGAGAGCTGAAAAAGGTCCTTGACCAGTGTAAGCGCGACTTAGCAACAACGAAAACATCTCCACATTATCACCGCTGTTTTCAGCAAAAATCCAAAACATAGTCCCATACTAGCTACTACAAAGAATTTTAACTCTACCCCAGTTGAAACCAGGACATATACATACATCATTTAGTTGTTCCTTACGGCATGTAAATGCCTTTCTAAAAGGAAAAGGAGCTTCAGTCTGGGTGGGAAGGTCCATACAACAGCTGCTGCATTGTGTGGCCTGTAGCACATTCCCTGCAGTGAGTGGTGCTGGTGTCTTAACTCCTCTCAGTAAATCTGTGCCTGGATAGTGACTGTGCTTCCCCCAGTCCTGTTCAAGTCACTGCATAGACCTGAATAACAGTGGTTCAAAACAGCTACAGAAGGTGATTTTTGAACATTACCTAGATTTACTTCTGACACTAGTCAGGGAAGAGAAACAATATTCTGCTTCTTCATGAGAAAGTGTTTAAATGTCTTATTGGTGTAGAAGCTTACTGTATGTAGCAGTCAGCTTAAAAATGACCCTTTGATAGTTTTTACTGAATCCTGATATATATACATATCAGTGACTATGTGTGTATATATAGTCATTGTCAAAAGTGTTTCTTATTCTACAGATGCCAAGTGTATTTCCCTCCTTTAACATCCATGCATGACATCAGTGGTTTTCAATATCCGTAAATTAACATCTTCTTTACCCCACTCCAGAGTTTTTACATTTCTAACTTAAACCAATACAGTTTCTGGAAGGTAGGAACTTGGAAGAGTTATATTAATGCACGTTTGAAAAACTATCCATTCACGACAGTTAACTATGGGCTTACCTTGTAAAATATTGTAGTGCTTTGTAAAACAAAATCTTTTGTTGCACCATATTGTTCACGTGATGATACTTGAGAGATACTTGTGAAGACACTTTGGAACAACAACATGTGATGTAGCATTGCTCTGCTGAGGCTAAACCCACTTAAAACAGCTAAGATAATGAACAACTGTTCATATACAGGCTCACATAACAACAATGGAAACTAGCCCAGGGGTCTGGGGGGTCCCTGAGCCCACCATCAGTGTTGAAGATGGAGGCAAAGAAAGCATTAAACATCTCTGCCTTATCTATGTCCCTGCTTGTGAGGTGACTGTTCTCATCAAGCAATGGGCCAATGTTATTTCTGTCCTGCCTTTTGCCACTAATGTATTTTTTAAAAGCCCTCTTATTGTCCTTCACAGTACTGGCCAGCTTCAACTCTAATTGAGCTTTGGCCACATGTATTTCCTCCCTGCTGTGGCAAACAGCATCCCTATAGTTCTCCCATGTCGCCTGACCTTGCTTCCACTGGCCATATACTTTCTTTTTTTTCTCCTTATTTCAAGATGAATATCCCTGGTCAGCCATGCCAGCCTTTTGCTTCACCTGCTTGACTTCCTGCACTTTGGGATTGCCTGCTCCTGTGCTTTTAGGAGGAGGTACTTAAAAAGCAACTAGCACTGATGGACATCAGGACCTTCAAAAGCTTTTTCCTAGGGGACCTTACTAAGCAGTTCCCTGACCAGCCTGAAGGGTGGGGAAGGAAGCGAAGTTTTCTGAAAGTGAGATTCTCTGATCTTCGTTGTTTTCAGGCTGAAGTAACCTCACATTTAGTGAGATGCTCTGTCTGTCTTCTTGAAGTGGTTTCTGTCCCCCTGGTCTCCTGAGCCACCTGATATTCCCTCTCACTCCTGTAGATATGCCCATGGAGATGGTCTTATGATTACCCTCAACTCTTTAGAATGAGCTGCAAAATGACAATTTAATTTGTTAATTAGTTAACTAACTAATCATTGACCATTACGAACTTGAAGTTATTAAGTGGTACTCCTGCCTTCGGTGTCATTTCGATGGACAGACTGAGGGCCCATTCACATGAGTGGTTCAGCATATCAGAGTTCCACATGAGAAACACAATGGCTACAGCTCCATTCCTCCTGAGGAAGGCAGTGAAAAGGTTGAATGAATAAGGCAGGCAGATTAAATAAATTACAATTTCTGTTCATTGAGTGTCTGGGAAGCTTGGGTATGGCTGGTCAGCACTGGCAGGCTGGACCATTGTTCCTTCTCCCAGGATTACCAGTCATCAGGTACAGAGCTTGGGTTCGGTATCTGCTCCAGGATCCCAAAGAAAGGAAGGGCTATGGGCTACACCTGTGAATTTCCCCATGGAAAAGTTTCAATTAAATGGTAGTCTGCCTCTTATCTGCCTTCAGATAAGAGAGCAGCACAGTGGAAAATCGCATATAACAGATTCTCAGTCCTGACATTTCTTTATTAAGTCAGACCACTAATGACTGATGCCTAGCAATGAATCAAAGCAGTTGCCGCACAAGGTATTGGATGAACTCAAGTTACAAATAAGTATGTAAAAAACAGGGCTTTTTCACAATCATTAGGGGGAAAAAAAGAGCTAAATTTGCTAGGTAGCTCATTTATAATGAACAATTTGATTAGCTCCACATCTGGGTTTCCTGGTCTTTTTTCAGGGTAAGGCAGCTGGCTTGTCTTGAAAGGGTGTTTTAATGCAGAGTTCTATATTAATATTATGTTTCTTTTAGGTGTTGTACATTAATACTTCAAACATGCATTGCTGGCAGGCAATATGAGCACGGCCTAGTTTTTTAATGCAAAAGATCACATTTCCAAGTATGTTTTAAAAGCCCGCATTACTGCAGTTTCTGTTGGGGGAAAAGAAAGGAGGGGGCATTAAATAAATAAAAACACCTGGCAAGCTCCATTGTTGGTGTAGAACATATATTGTTTGCACATCAATGTCCTCGGCAAGTCATTGAAAAGCAGTTAAACTGAGAGAAGGTTTTTTTTCCAGAATTTAATCAGTAAAATTCCAACAAATATCAGCATTTTTAAATTAAAATTTTAACAGTAAAGACTCCTGACAAAAAGCCAGAACAGAACAAGCAAGACTCTGAATGCTTAGAGACATTCCTGGAGCAAACAGAATGGGGAGTAAATAAACTGGTCCTCTCTCTTCACATCATTTAAAGAGATTTGAAGTGGCTACTTTAAAAATAATATAAAGTTATAGAATAGAAACATGCATATCTTTGTGTTTGCCAAATATGGTCTGAGAAAACAATGGTGTGCTTGAAGCAAGAGGCTCTTGGGGTTGCTTCTGTAAGAGCAAAGCAGCCACTGGGAAAATGTATGGAATGAGCCATCACTAGAGAAATAAATCACAAATAACCTGCAAAAAGAAAATTAGACAAAGATAATGACAGTCAGAAGAATTTGCAAAGTTGTGATGATATGGTAGACTCAGAATCTGGGAAGGTCTAGGACATTGTGCCCAGTGACTTATCAGGCATGTATCTCTTCAGTGTTTCTGGCTAAAAATTGCAGAGTATTGCTGTGTTTTGAGGAAGAATGGGCATATAAACCAGTTTTTGAGGGGCAGTGACAAAGTTCAGTAGGTGAATGAGGCCAGGTGGTCTGGCAGCACACTTCAAATACAGGACAGCAGTTCAAGGGGAACACGCAGATCACATCTGAAGTCCAGAGGAGCCAGGAGCTTCAGGTGTCAACCACAACACAGGAAGATCATGTGGACATGGGAGAAAACACTGAGGGGTTCGTCTTGTGAACAGTACCGGTAGTGAAGTCTAAGCTCAGTGGCAAACAGCAGGGGCAAAATATTTATTCAGGCAGCCTCAAGCAGTTCAGACGTATTGCTGAGAGAACGGCATGAATAAACCACCGTTTGGCTCAGTGCTGTGCATTTCACTGTGTCGGAGATTTGAGTTGAATAACTCCTCCAAAATAGGCTGCTGATTTAAACAGTGTTTCCTTGTATATAAAGTACTTAGTTGAAAGGGAATTGAAATGGTAGGGAAAAATAAGCCAGAGATGGATTGAGCTCACAAGTCTTGATTGGGTATGCAACTTTAGGGTGTTCAAAACCAGACAATTGACTACTATGGAAACAGAATATGCCGTTTCTAACATATCTATTTGCCATCCCTCCCAAACAAAATCTGTAACATGTGATACGAACACCAACAATTCAGCTACAACATCACTCAGGAAAACAACTATCACATACTGGTGACATTTTTCTTAATCAGAGTTTGGAGTATGATAATATAATCTACTTGCCTGTTGACACCTACCTACTCATGTGCCACCAGAGCTTTGTATGAACTCCTGCTCTGCAGCAGCAGAAATTTTGCCATTGGCTTCACTGGGTCAGAATTTTATCCTGTAAAAATAAAAAAATCATGAATAGCAACCATTCCTAACCAGGAGTGTTCTGCATCTTGGTTTCTTCACCTTCTTTTGGTGTTGACTTCATTTCTAAATTTTAGAAGTTCCCGCTTCTTAGAGGAAAAAGAGAACTTCTGGCTTTATTTTGGTTAATTTTCCCATTGTGGATCCACAATACAACTTCTGTCCTCTCAGGCTATTAAAAAAATCCAAGTTATAATTTTTTTTCTGCCAGCTATGGAAGATCCTGTTCTTTTTTCCTTCAATTACACAATTGTCTGAAATAATGGTACCAGCCATCTGTGGAGGCAGAAACTGGACACTACTTCCATGGGAACCTTGTCACTAAGGTCAACACTGCGATGCCATTTTACCTGTAATGCATTTTGCCAGGTCTCTTAGTGTGTGCATGGGTGGGAACTGAGAAATGCAAAAACCAAGGTCTTATTCTGGCTCCAATAATGATAGAGCTCATCTAAGTGCTGTTGTTGATACTCAAGTGTTTCTTTGACTTGAGTCTATGACATTTGTCCTTACACCATCAAGCTGTTCTTGAGAATTTTGGTGCTCAAGCCTTGGAATGGATTTTCCAGTCCTGTTTACTTTTCAAAATGCCATTACACAAAATCTGAATACTTTAGTACATTTATTTTCATAATATTCTGTGAGCTGAGAAAGGTTTTGTGGTGAAAATGCCTTCCATTTAGACAAGGCTTTAGTTATAAAGCTTGTGATGATGGATCCTGTGGTTTCTGAGGTGATGTTAGTTGCCAGTGGAATCCTCTCCGTTACTTTGAGTACACAAAAATAATTGCCTTGATTTTGGCTCTGTGCTAATGAGACACATGCTGACAGGATAGCCAGACTATTTGTTTCTATAAAATCCCAGAAATAGCTGGTAACCTTCCCCTATAATAGTAACCATAGGGTTAAATAACTTTAAAACCTCAAGTTTGAATTTAACAGCAGTTTAGAACTTTCTTTGCTCAGAGATTTTTTTTTTCCTTTAGCATTTTTACATAAATCCCACAGAACTTCCTGGAAGCCCTGACCTACAGCCTTGATGTACAAATTCTGTTCTCCTGGTTCTTGTCATAAAAAAAGTGCAGAGTTTGAGTGAGTAACTTTTGAAAGCAATTTTATTTGCAATGGGCAACTGGAGGCAAAATTTTTGGAGGAAGCTAGGCTGCCTTAATAACTTCTCATATCTACTGAGACAGTTTCTGATTTTCATGGGTCTTAACTTTTAGCACAGGCATACAGAAGAGTTTCCTGTCTTTTAAAAGGACAAAAGAGTTAAAGACTTCCACAAAATAAGTAGGACCATTGCAAGCTCTGACCTGTAGTGACAAGGCAGTATAGTGTCTATCTTAGTCTTCATTTTTGTTGAAAGTCTTCTATTAAAACCATGAGGTGTTAGCTTTGCTAGGAGTCTTCCAATAACTAAATAAAATAAACAAAAATGAGGATTCTTGAGCTTCATTTCTGTTGAAGCATGTCTTCAATGTATTATTTGGTTTCTAAACCATATCCGAAGAGACGAAATGCCAGAACAATAAGACATTCCTCCTTGTTTGCAGAACAATTGGCCTCTCATGGCAAAATATTGGATGCAGTTGAAGCTTATCCTCAACACGCAGCAGGGATCAGTGGAGAAGAAAATACCCAAAATAGAAACATGTCTGAGCAGAGAAACACTACTGAGGCAGGGAAACCAAAACATCAGTCTTGGTCCTACTTTTCCTCAAGCCAGTAGGAAGACTTGTGAACTCCCACTCCACAGAAGTGAATTTCTATGTACAAAAATATTCCTCTAGACAGAGAAAGTATGAAAGTCCCCTAAATGTAGTGAAAATAAAGTAAGTGGAAAGAAAGCCTCCCTGCATCGTACTATTCTTTTTTCCATTCTTCAGTTTCATCTGGCTGACATTTAATGTTTATTATTAACAGAGCCCCTTTGCTGTAGCTCTCCCAGTTTTAAGTCATGAGAGGGCATAACACAGAGCATACACGTTTGTCATTAGACCATAACTGTAGAAATTCAATTAAAAATATAACATTTGATCAGCGTCAGTAACAGAAATGCACTGCTATCCCACAAAAAGCCCTGCAAGACTTTGGCTGCAAGACAGTGTCCCAGCCACAGCCAAATGTAAGAGACCATAACAGCTCCAGCATGTCTCTATCCACAGCATCAGCTGGAACCCAGGAGCAACTGATTTAAACAAATAAGTCTCAAAACTAGCACCAAGCAAAGACTGTGATGCACGTATTGAGGGACACCTCAAACGACTGGGGGATCACAATGGATGATTACAGGCTCTTTCGTAAAGACAGGCAGGGTAGAAGAGGTAGAGGAGTTGCACTCTACATCAAGGAACACCTTGAATATATTGAAGTCAACTATGGTGATTGCTACTGCTCTATCGAATGCCTCTGGGTTAAAGTCAAAGGGGTGATATCCAAGCAGAACCTCCCAGTGGGCATCTGTTACAGACCTCCTAACCATGGTGATGAAGCCGACGAAGCAATATTTGGGGCACTAAAGCAAGCTTCTGGCCAACAGAACCTGGTCCTGATGGGTGACTTCAACTACCCAGACATCTGCTGGAAGAACAATACAGCAGCTTGCACGTCATCCACCAAGTTCCTGGAATGCGTAGAGGACTGCTTCCTCATACAAGTGTCAGATGTGCCAATCAGGAATGAGGCCCTGCTGGACTTCCTATTCACAAACCAAGAAAGCCTGCTTTGTAATATATTGGTTAGTGATAGCCTTGGCTGCAGTGACCACAATATTGTGGAGTTTGGGATCCTGTTGAGTGTGCTGAAGGTCAGCTCTAAGACAAGGGTTCTGGATTTTAGAAGAGCAAACTTCAGTGCACTCGGGGCTCAACTGGGAGGGATTCAATGGGAGGCTTCCACGGAAGACAAAGGAGCTAGTGAGTGCTGGGAATTCTTCAAGAACTCTCTATTGGAAGCACAAAGCCAATTTATCCCCTACAAAGGAAAAGGAAGTAAGCAGAGCAAGAGGCCCCCGTGGCTCAACCATGACCTCCTGGGTCTACTCAGATCCAAAAGGGAAGCACACCAGAGATGGAGAAGTGGAGGATTATCTGCCGAGAACAACAAGGGCATAGCCAGAGAGTGCAGAGATGCAATCAGAAAAGCAAAAGCCCGATTTCAATTGAAACTGGCTGTAGACATAAAAAATAACAAGAAAGGGTTCTTCAGACATGTCAAACACAAGCAGAAAAAGAAGGAAAACATAGGCTCACTGTTAAACAGAAAAGGAGAATCAATCACCAATGATGCAGAAAAGGCAGAGGTCCTCAACACCTTCTTCACCTCTGTCTTTACCAGCACTGTAGGGTCCCAGGCTTTGGGAACAAAATTGCCAATTGAACCAAAAACTGACCCACCATTGGTGAAGGAAGAGTTAGTATATGAATTACTACAGGTGCTTGACCCCTACAAATCAATGGGCCCTGACGACATCCACCCAAGGGTGTTGAGAGAGCTTGCTGACATCATTGCAAGGCCACTCTCTATAATCTTTGAGAAGTCATGGAGAAGTGGGGATGTCCCAGAGGACTGGACAAAGGCAAATGTTACCCCTATCTACAAGAAGGGCTTGAGGGAGGATCCGGGTAACTATAGGCCCATCAGCCTTACTTCAGTCCCTGGGAAAGTTATGGAACGAATCCTCCTGGGGGCCATCACAAGTCAATTGAAGCACGTAATTGGGAAAAGCCAACATGGCTTCACTAAAGGCAGATAGTGCTTGATGAATCTGGTGGCCTTCTATGACAGAGCGACTTGCCTGGTTGACATGGGGCAGGTGGTGGACATTGTTCACCTGGACTTCTCCAAGGCCTTTGATACAGTCCCCCATAGTATCCACCTGGAGAAATTGATGTGTTATGGCCTAGACAAGTGGTCTGTGCAGTGGGTGGGGAACTGGCTGACAGGCCGCACCCAAAGGGTGGTGGTAAATAGCTCTTTCTCAAACTGGCAACCCATCACAAGTGGAGTCCCCCAGGGATTGATATATTGGGCCCAATGTAATTCAACATCTTTATAAGTGATCTGGATAATGGCATCACGTGTAGCCTGATGAAGTTTGCTGATGACACCAAGTTGAGTGGGGAAGTAGACACTCGAGAAGGGAGAGCTGCTCTGCAGGGAGATCTGGATAGGCTGGAGGAGTGGGCCAGCAAGAACCTTATGAAGTTCAACAAGGACAAGTGTAAGCTCATGCACCTGGGAAAACATAATCTGGGAGTGCAGAACAGACTGGGATCCACCTGGCTGGAGAGCAGCTCTGTGGAAAGGGACCTGGGGGTCCTGGTGGACAGGAAGCTCAACATGAGCGAACAGTGTGCTGCTGCGGCCAAGAAGGCCAACAGGATGCTGGGTTGCATCAAAAAGGGCATCACCAGCAGAGAGAAAGAAGTCATTATCCCGCTCTACTCAGCACTTGTCAGGCCACACCTGGAGTCCTGTGTACAGTTCTGGTCCCCGCTCTACAAAAAGGATGTGACAGGCTGGAAGGGGTCCAGAGAAGGGCCACCAAGATGATCAAAGGACTGGGAAGCTGCCATATGAGGATAGGCTGGGAGAACTGGGTTTGCTTGGCCTTGAGAAAAGGAGGCTTCAAGGGGATCTCATCACCGTGTACCAGTACTTAAGGGGTAGCTACAAAGAAGATGGAAACTCCCTTTTCACAAGGAGTCCCATGGAGAGGACAAGGGGGAATGGACACAAGTTGTTCTTGGGGAGATTTCGACTGGACACCAGAGGGAAATTTTTCACAGTGAGGACAGTCAACTATTGGAATAATCTCCCCAGGAAGTGGTTGAGTTGGCCACATTGGACACTTTAAAGAGTCATCTGGACAGGGTGCTGGGCCATCTTGTCTAGACTGTGCTCTTCTTAGAAAGGTTGGACTAGATGATCCCTGCAGTTCCTTCCAACCTGTGATTCTGTGATTCTGTGTGATTCTGTGCTATTTAACTCCAATATCATAGTAAATAGCATCCGCTGAAACTCAGGAATAAGCACTGTAAGATGAAAAGCTGCCATACTGAGTCAGACCACAGGTCCAGCCAGGTAAGTACCCCATCTCCAATGGTGACCATTAGCCATTGTTTGGAATAGAACATAAACCATTATACATACTGCAGTTTAAACCATGTAGCTTCCAGTGGTTGCCTTTATTTTTCAGTGTACTGAGCACTGGGGTGATTGATGCATAGATACCCTTTACTTCATCTTATAGGTGCAACACCTGGGAGATTCCCAAGCCTTTTGTAATTGTTTGTTTTTCATATTTCCAGAAACATGCAGGGGAGGAACAACAAGGTGAAATGACTTGAAACATGCATGGGAAGTTTACTGTGAGAAGCACGACTGGAACTCAGGAAATGGCTAATCCTTCCAGTCCTCCTTGAGAAGCTGTAGAAAACTGTGCAGCCCTGACAGCAGCAGGAGTCTAGACAAATTTTAAAGGGTTCAATGAAAATTTCTCTAACATCCTTACATGTGATTTCTTTTTTCCTTTGTAAATTTTTAGCCTATTCTGGAAGAACAGGATATTCCTCTCTATATTATAGTACTTTATTGTTTGTTTGTTTCATCTGAAAAAAAATACTGAGTATATCTTCACAGTTGATGCTGAAGACCCCCAAAGAGCTGGTCAGTTCTAGATACAACATTTTTAATGGACTACTGTCAGCATCTGTTGTTCTGTCAAACATTTTCTTAAAGTTACCAAAGTGCAATGAACTTTATGTCTAGAAGAAGTTTCTAAACACTAGTCAGCTGTATGCAGAAAAAAAGTCCAGATTTTATTTTTTAAATAATGTTTTTGATCTTAAACCAGTTCTATCAATATAACTCTGCTCCGCAGAAAAACTGAGAGGCTTAGTTTTCCTTCCAATCTATAACAACAAGTTTTTAATCCTGAAAGCTGGTGCAAAACAGAATTGTCAGTCTCTATAACAGAATTGTCCTTGCAAGGTTACTCCTTGACCTGCTGTCAAATGCAAAATCAAACACCTGTGGCAGATATGTAAGGCTATGTGTGTTCCACTGTTGATCCATCTGCAATATATTACATTCTAATTTATTATTATGGGTAGTTTTCAAAGGGGATTCATTAGACAGACAGGGTCCATTGCACAGTTAAGAAACTGTTTTTCTTCCCACCATTCTAATTTTCTCTTCTCCTCAGGTTTCTTTTCCTTTCATGCTATGGAAGGGATATTAAGTGCTGGTGAGATGATATTTGGTCCAAAACCAGTCAGTCTGTTCTGGGCAATTAATGTGGGCGGCGAGCAGTACCTGACCCAAGTTTTGTGGGTTGGATAAACCATAAGAAGTGGTTAATTATCTTCTACAGCCTATATCTGTTCAAAGAGGAGTGGAATTTCTCATTTATACAGGATAAACCTGTGAGTTCTGGCATTGTCCTAAAAGAAACAAAGAAATAACTGTCTCTTAAAGGAACATGATTTTTTTCACATACCTGTCTGTGGGTTTGATCATTAATATGTGTAGGAGGCCATACAATGGCTCTGGCAACTGTTGCTAACACAGATTACCACATCCTAGGGATACAGTTGGGGAAAGATATACCTTGCTAAGGTTCAGCTCCTGATCCATGTTTTCCCTTGGGATTGGTTTCATCTCCTTTCTAGTCAACAGGTTAAAAGCCAGCCACAGTTTTCCATGATAGCAGTTTTTAGCTTTGTGGTTTTATTGTCACATGCAATATATAAAGCTTCTTAAAGAAAGTAAGGAGCATTAAATTTGCTTCTACTAAATCTCTCCCTCTGCTCAAAGTAAAACCATCTCACCTGGTCAGTCCTGTCTGCAGAAATAAAACAATAGACATATGTTTTTATCTAGGCTGGAATTGCTGAAAATTTTCTTCCTGAACCATATCGGAGTCGGGTCACATGTTCAGTATTCACTGTTGTAATATAATATGTGGAGCACTTCTGCTTTTCTCTAGGGAAAACCACAAATGCTGCCCCTTCATACCACAGATTAACAGTTTATGGAGAAATCCAACGGCTAAATCATGAAGTTGAGAGTACTTAGAGCCTGTTGTAACATCGTTTTTGAAATACTTTCCTTTCTCTTTCCTTCTGCTACCCTGGGCACTGCTACACCAAATGAAAATTTCTGTCACTTAAAATACAATCAAAAAGCTCATGCTGCTTAGCGCCAAGTTGTTACTTGAGGTTTTGATGACGAACATTCTTTGACATCTGGTAACAAGTTGCAGCTCCTGTCTGAAGAAGTCCCTCTGAGGTTAAAGGCTAATGATATCAAAAACGAGGCTGTCTGGTTTATTGTAAGACTGTTTGGTTTAGATCAAGCTCTTTGATATAAGTGAAACTGCCTCATCTGGGAAAGGAAATGACTGAAAAGTGATGTAGCAGTTCTTAAAGGGAGTCAGACAGTGGGAGACGCATACAACTTGGCTGTCTTGCATGCTGCCTTTAATTGGCTTTGCTATTAACTCATCAGATGGTGAAGGGAGAAACAGCATTTCATAACAGCTTTTACTATGCAGTTTGCTAAAAATGAGGAAATAAAGTGGGTGGGCAGAACGCAATGATGCGAACAGAGGAATTTTCACTTATATCAGTCATCACTTTCTCTGACAGCAGAGCTTCCCTGACTCAGACATGCTTTAGGGAAACCAGGACAGACGTGAATGAGCTGTGAGGCCCCACCCTGCCCATGACATGGCGAATGTCTCCCTCCTGCATCTGTCTGGGAGTAGGTTTATTTCCAAAGAAATCTGCTCAGCGTCTAGGAGGTAACTATTCCTCCAGACACAAAAGTTTTCAAGTTCCTTGTGTTAAGAAAGACACTCCGTAAGTGGTTCCCTCTTACATTCCTCCTGCAGCCATATGTATGCCCCCACATAATTGCAGGGCAATGCCCCCTACCAGGGGACACTGCTGATGGACTTTCATATAAGCAGTTCAAACTTCTGGCTGATGTGTGGTTCACAGGCAGTCTCCATCTGTTGGGAGGAGCCCAAGAGAGGCAGTGGCACTGGGTGTCTCCAGGACCTACAGGAAGGTAACATCCCTCCCTGCTGCTGCTGAGCCCCAGGGTGTCCTGCTGCCCCATGTTGCCCCACCCACTTGGCCCTATGCCCTGGCCCAGCTCAACATTGCCTCCAGCACTGGAGACTAAATCACCTGAGGAGTCTTGAACCATGGAAGATACACCTGAGGCTTTGCTATAGTATAAGGAAAGTTTCTTGCCCTGACCTTCAAAGTTTATGGTATGTCTTGATAATCCCTTAACATAAAGATGGAAGTAACATAAGGTTTCCAGTCAAACACCTTTTCTGGGATGACTTTTACTCAATACAAAAAGACATTTGGACCCTTCCTCAGTGGCCTGAATATAGGCACAAAGTACCATTTTAGGCTCCTCAGGGTTTCTTTCCCAGCCAGCTGCTGGCCTATGGGTGTGAGTTTCCCACAAGTCCTGTTGTACCTGCCTTGCACAGATGGCTTGATATCCAAAGCACCTTGCATGGCACTGTATGTATGTTTAGGCAACTGAATTCCCCATTCTGAACTCAAAACTGTGTAAGCAAACACCTGTTTGGAAGTGAAAATATTCTAGAATAACTATTCCACTTCCTTGGAGGCCCAGGATACTACAGACATGCAGGTGCAGTAAGCTACTGCTGATTACAGACAGTTCAGGAGAGAAAGAAGTGAAAAGTGAAACTGGAGACTACATCATGAAATGGATATTTTCTTCTACTTCAGTTCCAGCCACGGCTTAGTTCAGCAACTGCCCCATCCTCCAATCAATCATATCATGGTATAAACTGTAGAATTGTTGGTATTTTTTAACAATTAGAGTACCAAAACCCCTAACAGCATGAAAGTCCCTTTGTGCTAGATGTTCAAAGGTTATACAGCCATGGATAGCCTCTGCCTCAACTTCTTCACAGTCTGTAGTGGGACAGAGATGAGCCAAGGGATGAAGGCTTATAAGCAGAAATATTTAGGTTCCTCAGTCCTACTGAAATCAGTAGGGGAACAGTTGTTTCAGTTCCTTAGTGACTTGGATATCCTGGTTTTTATTATGGATCTCACTCTTAGCCATGAGCTGTAGATGTACTGCAGGCATCTGAATTTTGCCTGCATGAAACTAGTTTGGACCAGCTGCATGGTACAGTTGAGTTTTGCTTGGAACCAGAGTTGATGGTGTTGTTATCCATCCATCATAGCTTACACAGGGACTTCTGGACAGTAAGGACATTATTTCCCTAGTGCCTGCTCATCCATGTCAGATGTCAATGCAAACCACACGTAGAAAAGTGGTAAGCATTAGTAGGATGTGAATGGACAAAAAAAAAGAAAGTGGGAAACTTTAGTGTTAATAGACATCCTACTGTAATTAGGAATAAATAATAGATTCTTCCTCAAGACCCTTGCTGTAAGTAGCTGGGGGAACTCTCTGGTGATGCACTCCAGGCATCTCCTGCTCCAGCTGCTCTCTTTTCTTTCTGCTAGATGCATTGTCATGGAGGATATAATATTAGACACTTTACATTACTGACATAAACCAAGAATAATATCTGAATTGTTTTAACAACTGCTGGCTAGAGAGGGATCTGCAGACCCCACAGCCTTGGGGCTGGCACAATCTCCTTAATTAATCCCCCTTTTCACCTGCCCAGTTGCTCATTTGTCCCTCCCTTTCCTCAGCACAGGTACAGGGAACACCACATGCCACAGGACAAATGGAAGATCTGTCATAAGGCATCTGAAGCTCACCCCCATATTTTCTGTATATGTTAATAACAAGTCAAACATTAACGATCACAGGTCACTTCGTTGCAGCTCCTGGGCAGCTTTCTCATCCTTGCATACTCACCAGCAGCTTCCACTTGCTAGCAGCGGGTAGTTCCATGCATCCAGCTTGTTTAGCAGGCTGTGGTTTTTCACTGTGAAAAGAGCTACCTGCAGGTAGAAAATTATTTCTGTTCCACATGACTTCTGTGTGGTCTGAGGAGAAATTGCCCATCACATGGGCCACTCTGGTGGAAGACCCCACACCAAGTATTCTTCGAATGCTACAAAGAAACCATAAACTTCTGATGCTGGAAAGCCCATGCTCCTTTGGCTTGAATGCTTAGCATCTATGCAGGGTTTTAATGTGTCAGGTTTGAGGAAGAGCTGCTAGACTCATGTAAAGTCTTTGTGCAATCTTATTTATTTACCAGAATTGTATGCCAGGCCTCCTTGCCCCACAAAAAGTAAAAGCAAGCAGGAGGTGATTTCCTTGCCGAGAAGTCCAAATGTGCCAGAAACTTGTTTCATGATTTTTTCCAAATTCAATATTTTGCCTCTCCATTTTTGCCTTGTCACCCTTGCTCACACCTCTCTGCTCCCACAGTCACAGTTGGTCCAACTGAAATCCTTTAATCCCATGTAGCTTAGCTGCTCTCAGGAACTGCCATAATGATCGGTGCCTTTGGCAGGGACTTCAGTTGCCTCAGTTAGCTCTACCCCAAGGAACATTTTGTATTCCTTCCATTTAATTTCAGTAAGAGCTTTTTCCAAAAGATACACTTTTGTTGCTACAAGAGTGACTGCAGGGTAGTCTTACGGTGTATGTTAGAAAGGAATCAAGTTAGATGATTACAACAGTCCCTTTAGGCCTTGCAATCTATGAATACACCCCTCCGGCTGATGGCTTGATGGCAGTTTTTAAATCTTACAGTCAATCACTGAAATCAAGGAAGTAAATTCAGTTGTTTGGGTTTTGGTTTTGTTTTTTTTTTTCCTTTTTTTAAAACTAAAAATATTATTCTTCTGCGCTATGGGCCCAGGTCAGTGTGGGCTTAATTGTAAGTATTCAGTATCATCACTAGCCACAGAGGCTGTGCTAGGATGCTTAAGAATATGACTGGTTGCATGACTTTCATAGGTCTTAATCCATCTTTTTTTCTCAGGACTCCTGACTCTTCACCATTCCTTGCACCTGTGTGTCTGGTGTTGTAGTATATGCTCATGATCAGAGATAAATTCAGGTGGGAAGAGACCTCTGGAGACCCAGCCCTCAACTGCCCAGCCCCTACTACAAGCATGGCCAGTTCAGTCAGCTTTCCTCAGAGCTCTGTACAGCTCAGTTTTTAATATCTCTAAGGAAGGATACAATGTTGTACAGGAAAGTGGTGGCTGAATCCTACTCTGCATCGCTTTCTTTCAGATAAGCGGTCTCCTTTCCCAGCCACCAAATCATTTTAATGCTTTTATCAAAAATTGTTCCAGTTCCTTAGCATGGCACTTACCCCGTGACGACTGGACCTGTGTACTAGGTGACATCGTATCAGAACCGTATGGAGAATTCATATCTCCCTTGGGTGAGCAATGCTAATCAACACTCAGTCTAGTCCTTAAAGCTCAGATCTCTCCCATTGCCCTTGCACACATTTGGTAAAGGGTGGTGGATTCTGTCTCTTCTGCTTCTACAAACTCAGAAGGCTGAAAGTGAAACTTCTCTGTTTCCCTGGAACATCCCCATTTGTGGAAATGAAACCAGACCCCAACTTGCCCGCTGAATCCTCAGCCGTTAGCGTGGGGGACTTAATCTTCTTTGCTAATAGACAGGCGGAGGCAGCCTGCCCTAAGCCGTCCCCCTGGCAGCCAGCCAGCAGCAGCGGCAGCCTGGAAGAGCTGGTGAGACACTTGAAAACCAGGTACATATTAACATGAACTGCAGAACCCTACCAATAACTCTGAATTTGAGCCACAACACCATAAATGCGGAATATACAGTAGTAACAAGCCAGATGGAGCGAATAACCTGAAGCCTCACTGGGAGGGAATATCCCCAAGGCAATTAAGATGAACCACCTGGGCTGGCTATTATGTGGGAAAATGCCACTTTTTTTGAGGTTTAGTGACTGATGTCGGCAGGAGGTGCAGCTGCAGCCTGGCAGCCTTGTTCCTGACTAGAGCAGCTGGTGAGATGTGCTCCCACCACTCTCTCTCGGGTGAGGGTGGTTCCCATGCGGGTGGCTTTTTTAGGCTACATTGTGCAGGATCAGGGTACATGACACTGAAACATGGGAGCTGGAGTAATAGATGTGATTCACAAGTCTCACATGGAAGATATGGTCAGGTGGGGACAGTTCTTCCATCCTAGGAGAATTTGTCAGATTGATTTTTTTTTTACTTTGTGTGTCATAATGCAAAATAAATTCTGACTAGTTTTTTGTTTTTTTTGTTTTTTTTTTTTTTGCAAAGGGACAAGTGAAAGGCAGTTTGGAACAATCCTCATGCTTTGTTTAAATGTATTTGAGATATGTTATTCTGAATTTTATCTGAAAGTTATTTCTCTAATTAGCTTGCATTATATATTTTAAAAAATCGTTTGAAGCTGAAAACTGGGCTTAAAATTTGATCTTGGAAACCAAAGTCAGATTTTTTTAAACAAATAAAAAAATAAAGTAATTAAATCAACTCAATGGCCCCCTTCCCAAAAAGTTTTAAACTCACAATTTCTCATTTTTAGTGGGAAAATATTTCATACAAAAAGTTTCCAAACAGATTGGATACCCCTTTATTTAGCCTCAGTCTCCTTCAGACCTCCCCCATGATGGAGAAATTATTGTTCTTATCTTCCTGCAGATGATAAAACACCTATGGAGGTCCTGTGGAAAAGTGGAATGAACTCTCTACCATTTGTGAGCTGGAAAATAAAGCTGATAATAAATAATAGAAAATCACATACTAGAAAATCCAAATGCTGTAAAAAAACCTGTGCTCCTTTAGGAAAAAAATGGTTTCCTGTTTCAAAACTGGAGGAAGTAAAATAAAAGGCAAGCAAAATGTAAACATTTACAACACTTTCTGCTTGTCTAAATATATTTATTTTAAAATCAAAAGCTAGCCAAGGTGTTTTTGAGATACTACACACAAAAAACCTTCAACAGTCCAAGTCTTTGTGAAAGCAGAAAACATTGTTTTCAGCATCATGTCTGGCTAATGACCTGCCCAATAAATCTCCTTTCAAATTTAATTAAGTATACAATTTCTTTAACACAGAACTGCACATGTATACATTCAGGAGGCTTAATACCACTTATGGCCAACTTTTGTGCTCAGGGGACTCCAGCTCCAGCCTGGAGTGGAAAACTCATCCTTGCTTTAGTGTTGGAGATCCTACCGCTACCGCAGAAATCAGAGGATGACTTTCAGGTGCTGGGGCAGAGCTGGCAAAAACCTGAGTACTCACAACCAGGGCAAGACCTTTGAAAGGATTTAGCTACCTGCAGCTCTTACTGGGAGAAGCTGGCCATAATTACAAAGACAAACAAACAACAAAACGTGCTGCAAAGGTCCACAATCTCAGAAAATTATTGAGCTTCCTAAATGAAAGTTGAGTGTACTGACAGGCAGCTGCAAGTGAGGGAGCAAATCTACGCCACGGTAATGGTGTGCTTTTTCCTGGTTGTGCTGGAGGACCACAAAGCTGGATGCCAGCATGCCTATTCATGTCTCGTGACTACCAGGTGAAGTGTGAGCTTGCAACAGGTCTCTGTCTCAGCTCATGAACCACCTGAAGAGAGCCCAGGTATTTCAGTCACATTTGATCATTTCTCCATTCCCAGGGAACTAATTTCTGAATACCCAGCCACAATAATAAAAGCTGAGTTATGCTGAAAATGCTGGCCACAAGGAGGAAGAAACACTATGTTTCTATTCATTGCTTGTTTTGAAAGGACTTGGTCCAAAATGCAGAGAAATCCAATGAATCCCATTGACTTAGCAGGCTTTGAGTGAAACCTGAAGTGCTTAACATTAGAGTCCTCAGAGCATGTGCCAGTGAAGCTGGTGAGGAGTTCTGGGGCAACAGGCTCTTTTTTCTGCAACTATTCTGTAGTCAAACATCTGTTTGCTGCTTCTTCATTCCTCCCTCTCTCCCTCTGCAGCCTGCACAGCTGTGGATGACTCATGCAGGTAAGAGTCAGACCATCCCTTTCTGGATCCCTGCAGATCTCTCTGTTCCTTTCTTGCTCCACTTTCCTCACTGGGACATTCCCACTCTGACTGACCTGAGGTTTAAACACTCCTCTGGGGACACTTCCTCACAGCCACAATACTGGTTTTTGGTGGGACATTTCTCTCATACTTTCCTCCAGACCCATTGTGTCCCCATAGCAACTCCAGGTAACAACTGAGATGCATTACTCTCTCTTTCCATTCTTCCAGCACTTGATTATAAATGTAGCTGCCAGCAGGTAAAATTAAAATGAGTAAAAGGCGGGCCTTTACACAGCTGGTAGCTGGCCGGCATAGTTTGCTACCACAGGAGGCCACAGAATTGAAGAAATAAAGTCTGAAACAGATTGAAATTGGAATCACTTG
Source organism: Phalacrocorax carbo (assembly GCF_963921805.1). NCBI lineage: Eukaryota > Metazoa > Chordata > Aves > Suliformes > Phalacrocoracidae > Phalacrocorax > Phalacrocorax carbo. Next base: position 14,158,765 of record NC_087514.1, on the reverse strand, counting down.
TGGGAACCTCATCCCCTGTTTTACATGGGTTTGATGGGCAGAGGAAGCGATCCAAGGACTGCAACACTCACTGTGCAGAGGATTCAGCTGTGCTGTTGCTACAGTTTCATAACACGAATTTTGTTCAAAATGATTCTTGGCTTTAAAGAGCAGATTTGTGCAAACTCTCCCCTTCAGGTAGCAGGTGTTATTTGCCTTACACCTTTGAATGGGGCACAACTGTGAATGCAAACAGTTGGTGGTAGTGCCCATAAAAATGTGTGTTCACTATTTCTGTTTAAGAAGTGCCTGGGAATCCAAACAGACCATATTCTCCCTCAGCTTTGCTATCTCAAAGTGCTGGTCCATGACTTTATGGTGCTCCAGGCAAAGTCCTTTCTGGGCTTTCAAAGTTCCTGCTGTGGGGAAAGGAGGATTATCAGATGCCAATGAAAATATTCATTTGATCCCTCCTGTCATTTCGAGGCTTCATGAAGATGGCTTTTCTTCCTGTTAATTCAAGTTACTCAACACAAGGAAGTGATCATTTGAGCAGAGAGGTCTGTTACCAGCAGGAAAAACATGGGCATGAAACATCAGCTTGAAACAGGTGTCTGTTCATGGGAGACCCTCCCTTTCAGCTCCTCCCTGTAGCAGTGGTATCATCTCATTGTCTGAAGAAAATCGTTGGAAGAAGATCTGATTGTTTTTACATTAATTTTCCTGAGAAAACTCTTTTTCTTCACAGGCACCTATTTATGCCTGCCACTATTAACAATATTGAAATTTTCAGAAAGCTCTTAAAATCAACCAGAAGTGCAAGGTAACTTTCCCTGGGAACGCTTTACTGCTTTCCCATAAGTGGCTGACCTTGCACTTACTCTAAGTGATAATTTGGTATAAGGTTTCTTTTCTCAACTTGCAATACAATACCAGCTCCTCCCACTTCACAGAAATACATGTACCAGCACTTAAGAGACCAGCAGTCCTCAAAGACCTCCACCACATGTGCTCTGTCCCCTTCCTCTTCTCCACCCTGTTTTGTTCCATGAGGTGCCCACATCTGGTCAGATATTATCACTATGAGAAGTGACAGTGCCGTATATAAAAGTATTGTACCATCACTTACAACTATTACTTTAAATATCCATTTCTGGGTGACTTATCTTTTTTTCCCTGCCTCTCTCTTGCTGTACATTTCTGCTATATCAGATAGTGCTTGAAATTTTTTAACATAAAACAAATTTTCTCCAGAAACTTTGCTTGACAGTCTTGGATTTTTCCTGTCATGATATACCCATTGTTTTCACCAACAGTTGTTTGCTTCCTGGTGCTACAGACCAGTTCTAGTCAGCATTTACTACCAGTTGTAACACAGAGCTGAAAAACACAATTACTAAGCCCTTCCATAGAAGCAAACAACTCTGACTCAGAGGATGATGGATTTCTGGAAGCTAGATCTGCTTTCAGGGCCTGCCTTTGTTAGTCTCAGACCCAAGAGGAATATTTCTGTAGGGTAGTAAGCCTGTGGGTTAGGAAGTAGGCTGAGTGTCTGTGCAACTCAGAGTACCCCTCTCATCTCTGCATTGCAGTAACTTTGCCAGAACAACATGGCAGAGACTTTCTCTTCAGTCTCCCCATGCTCATGAAGTCAAGCCCAAATTCATTGCACCTACTCCTGCTCTTTAAATTACAATCATCACCATCGTCCTCCTTCAGTTGCCTGGTTAGGCAGCTCAGCTGGGAAATTAAGAACTCACTCAGGCTGATTTTGACTCTTACAATGCTTGTATTTCACTGGCTATGTAAGGACCCTAAAATGGCCCAGATTACACAGGTGTTTCAATTAGATATTTACAGTTAGGAGGACAAACGCAGGTCTTGGGCAGTATAATATTTCCCTACCTGTCAAGGTTGCTATGAAGTTAAATATATTTGAAGATTCAAAACATTCAGCTGTCGCTTTGTTAGGAGACTTATAAGTCAATATAGATATGATCTGTATGTACTATAACAGAGGAAAGCTCATCAATATATACACAAAGTGTATTATTTTATTACTTGTCAAAACTACCATGCCCAGTCCTCCCCTTTAGTACATATCCCTATATGTAAGTTTTAAAAGCAGTTACTTTTTGATAGCCAAAAAAGCTGTAATGAAATTCCACCAAGATACAGCTATTCAGTAGAAGATTCTGTCACATCAATGACCTACATTTTCAGAAATCAGGAATGATTTTGCAGAGTTGAATATCCCACTAGAGACATTTCTATAAAGGTTATCTCATCTGAAAATGGGGTGTGTCACATTTGGAGATGTTGTTTCCTCATGCAAATTTGTTAGAGAGACATTTCTCCTTTGAGAGAGAGCTGAAGCTGGAGAGAGATTATTTATCTAGACTACAAAACTCCAGATCATTTCCCACTTTTGAGGTCCAGGATATATACATTACCGCAAAGCAGGAAAAGACCAGGACACAGGCTTCTTATTATTCTCTCCTTATTTTCTGTTTTATACAGACGTTGATTTACCACATCTAATTCTGAGCAATCAGAAGACAAAACCCCACAGAAAGTTATAGATATGATCATAACCTGAACAGCCTGTGAAGAGTTTTCTAAAATTCCTTCAACCATCAGCAATTTCACTGACAGATGCAGTTTTGGAGTTACTAAAATTATTTTTTAATTCAGCAAGAGAACACAGGGGTAAAATGGAAAAAAAAAAGGTATTTTCTTATATGATTTTCTTAGTGAAATGCTGCAACTTTTAGCTTTGAGCCTGGAGTGCTCAAAGAACAGAACAATTTTCACGTTTGAACATGGATGTTATGTCTCCAAACAACTGACAGGGAAGGAAGAGCACTACCAAATGCCTTGCAAAGAACCTATTTGAATTAAAACAGATAAAGGCATTTAATTCTTGTGGTGGTAAATTTGTGAGCCCAGATTCACTCAGAACTTTGTATTTTGCACAAGTCCTTTCCCATAACAAGGCGTTACATACCTACAACACCAGAAGGCAGGAATTGTAGGAAACAATAAATTCCCATTGTTGACAAAATTCTCTTTCATAAATTAAACCAGACATTTGCTGACAAGCCTGCCACAAATAATATTCACCAATTGTGATTCCTATTATTAAGGTTAGGAACATGTCTATCTAACATCAATTGCATCAGCTAAGATGAGGAAGCCTGCCTAGCTAACATATCCTCAGGCAATCAGACAGGAAATGTGATCTTTTGTAAAGTTTTTGAAAATGCCTGTGCACTGCTGAGCATCTATTTATTAATGAAAGCATCAAGACTTCACTTCTCTATTGAACATTACTTGGACAAATGACTGACTTAAGTGATGCCCCTTCCAAGTTCACAGCATCATCAGTGAACCTCCATGTTTATGGGAATAAGAAAAGCAGTAAGAGAAGCATTTCTAACTTTTGTCATGTTATGGGGGGAAATCTAGCGGATACTGGACTGGTATTGCATGCAGTTTCCCTCTGTCTTCTGGATTAGCAAGCAAATTGGGCTCCCTTTGCCTTGAAAAGACTGGCCAGAATTATCACCCAAGGAAACCACTTCTCCTGGTTAGGTGACACGTGGTCCCACTGATAGCTCTTTGGACCAGGTGGCAGCAGGAGTTTTTACTCTGTCCTTTGGCATCATTTAGCCTATGGTGGGCCACACGTGTGATGTCACTCATCAAAACTACTTGACTTTCCTCCTCTCCTAACCCCTATATGCTTGTAATCAGGGTAAGGAGTTTCCCTTTACTTTAATTTTTGAAGAAAATGAAGATATTGGCCTTCTTCCTTGGCCCCTTCCATGAAAAATAACATCCTGTTAGTCCTCTGGAGTCTGCATCCAGGATCATTAAAACAATAGCAATAAAAGTTTCATGAGTATCCTTCAGCCATCTTAGACTTTAGAGACCGGTGGTTGGTTGTAGATGTGGGACCTAGCTAAACCAACTGCAAAAACTCTTACTTTTTTATGTCTCAGAAATTCTAATTTTGTGCCTAGGAAAATAATCTGGTGTTGGATACAATGTGATGTTATCCTTCCTATCTCCAGTTTTTATATCTTCTTTTTACTGAGATCCTCTTTGTTGAGGATAGTCTTAGGTTCAGCTTGTTCCTCCAGTTAACTTGTCTTGGACAAGTGTTACCATGGTTTTTGCCCTCAGTTCTCTTCTCTATGGCAAAGTGGTCTGTAAAGGAAGTTTAATAAAGAAAGAAAATTTGTGGACTCCAGATGTTATACTATCTTTTTCTGTTTGTTCTCAGACAACTAAATATCCCTGCAGGTCTCCTTTATTTTTCCGTAAAATGTAATGACATACCCAAGATACATATGTCATCAAGCACGTCTCTCAGGCTGGCCTGTGTGACAGACTCTGCACACTGAAGTAACTGGGGTAGTTGGAAGCGGAGGTCAAACAGTGAAACTTGCAGACAAGTAGACTGGAGAGCAGTCTTGCATGGAAGAGCAGCTTTGCCCCAGGGGGTACTCAGAAGAAAGGTTTGGTTGCTTAGCTTCTGTAAGTCAAGTGTGTTCTCACATGATCCATGTCAGTGTTTATACAATAAATGGATCTTCCCACATGTCTTGCAGCTGTGATATAGACACAATATACTTAACCCTCACAGTAAGTTTCAGAGACTCTGTAGTATCCCCTCCATTACCTGCTAAAGTCCTGTGCTGTTCCTATTATTTCTACAACTCTGCACTTTGCAGGTGGCATTTCTGGCAAAGTGTCTGGCTGAGTGAAGTACCAGGAATCTCTGAAACAATATATATTTTTAAAAAGTAAGCAGGAAAAGCAGAAAACTCAGGGGTGGTATAATAGCAGGAAACACAAGATTTAGGGACTATTGACAGGTCTTGTTGCTGCCTACAGATTATTAAAACCAAAGAAGCCTGGGACAGACTTCTATCCTACATATAAACCAGAAGGAAAATGGCACGAGTGAATCCACTATCCTTCCCTGGGTCAGGTATCCCCGCTTTTTAGTTCTCAGGAGAGAAAGTAATGCAATCATCAGGCACAGTCAACATGGGTTCACAAAGAGAAAGTCCTGTTTAGCTAATCTGATATCCTTCTATGGCAAGGTCACCCACCTTGTGGATGAAGGGAAGGGGGTGGCTGTAGTTTTTCTGGATTTTAGTAAGGCTTTTGATACTGTTGGACAAGTTGTCCAACTGTGGGATGAATGGGTTCATGGTGCACTGGGTGGGAACTGCTAGCCAGTCAGAATTGTCCAAACAGCAGGGCTTAAAGGTTTGTAGTGAATGGGGCTACACCTGTCTAGCAACTGGCCACCAGTGGTGTTCCTTAGGATTCAATTCCAGGGCCAGTTCTGTTCAATATATTTACCAATGATCTGGATGCAGGAGTTGAATGCACCATTAGAAAGTTTGCTGATGATACCAAACTGGGAGGTGCTGTTGGCTCTTCTGAAGTACAAGAGGCCTTGCAGAGGGATATAGATAGATGGAGAATTGGGCTGTGATTAACGGGGTGAAATTTCACAAGTCTAAATGCTGGATTTTGCACCTAAGATGGAGTAATGCTGGGCACAGGTATAAACTGGGAGAGGAGTGTCTGGAGAGCAGCCCTGCAGAAAGGGATCTGGGGTGCTGGTCCACAGGAGGCTTAATAGGAGCGAGCAGTGTGCCCTGGCAGCCAAGAGGGCAAACCACATCCTGGGGTGTGTCAAACACAGTATAACCAGCCGGTCAAAAGAGGTGATTATCCAGCTGTATTTGGTATTGGGGCGGCCTCACCTTGAATACTGTGCCCAGTTCTGGGCCCCACAATTTAAGAAGGACATGAAGGTCCTTGAATGCGTCCAGAGGAGGGCAACAAAGCTGGTGGTAGGGCTGGAAGGCATGTCCTGTGAGGAGCGGCTACGGACTTTGGGTTTGTCTGGTTTGGAGAAAAGGAGGCTGAGGGGCAACCTCATTGCTCTCTACAGCTTCCTGAGGAGGGGAAGTGGAGAGGGAGGTGTTGATCTCTTCTGCCTGGTATCCAGTGATAGGACACACGGGGATGGCTCAAAACTGCACCAGGGGAGGTTTAGACTGGACATTAGGAAGCATTTCTTTACCAAGAGGATGTTCAAACACTGGAACAGTCTTTCTAGAGAGTTTGTTGATGCTGCAAGCTAGTCAGTGTTTAAGAGGCCTTTGGAAAATGCCCTTAATAACATGCTTTAACTTGGTCAGCCCTGAATTGGTCAGGCAGTTGGACTTGATGATTGTTGTAGGTCCCTTCCAACAGAAATTAAATTAAATTCTATTCTATTCTATTCTATTCTATTCTATTCTATTCTATTCTATTCTATTCTATTCTATTCTATTCTATTCTATTCTATTCTATTCTATTCAAGAGCCCCTTCAGCCTATGCCTTTCAGGACTTTCCCTCCCAGGAAACACGCCTCTGGTTCTCTCTGATCCCTTGGGGCTGGGACCCTATTTAAATCCATCAGCTGGTTCTCTTGCCCCTTGGCTGATTCCCAGCTCCTGTGTGCTGTTGTCACATAGGAGGCCAGCTGCTTCCCTGAGTCCTTTCAGGGACCGTGTGCTCCATTGCAACAGGACGTATTTAGCAGGGAGGGTACTGGAATGCCAGTTAGGCTTGCAGAGACCTAAGTGGGAACCAGTCTCAGCCCCTGATGCATAGGAAGACAGAAGGTTGCTTCAAGGGCACTGGGCTAGCGTCCAAAAAAAAAACAAGGTCAGGAATGAAAAAGGGGGAGAGGTGTTGATGTCAGGCTAACCAGCCTATTCTTGTCACCCCCGCCCCTTTTTTTCCATGGGGATACAATATTAACTGTCCTCCCTGGTATTTCCCTGGTATTCCAAACTGTGTTAAAAATTAACATCTGCAAGCCAGAGACCACTTTAGCCAGCTCTTGTAGGACCCTGCGGTGATTCTTATTTGAGCTTTTGCTTTAAAATAGTCATCTCTAGGAAATGCAGCCTAATGTTGTGTTCTGCTTCTAATGGCCAGGAAAACCTGTCACCTTCCTCCTAAGATATAAACTCATCTTTCTAAGCTTTCTAAGTACAGAAGGGATTTATTGAACATGTCTTATCTGCGGCATTATTAATAAGGTTACAATCTTTGTGTAGTAATAGGCTTATGTCATCTTTAGGAGTTGTTTTATTATCAACACACTTAACGTACTTACTGTTCTTGATCCTACCAAGTATAGTGTTCTCTGTAGTAGCTTTAGCTTTGTGTAGGATTGTACCTACAAGTGTACTGTCTTTTCTATTTAGCTTGCCATATATTTTAACATCGGTTTTATCTCCCACAAGATCTCAATAGATACCCTCCTTTTTGTTGACTGTGGAACTATACCCCTTTGGCCATTCACAAAGACCTTCTATCAAAAAAATTCAATTCATTTTTAACTGGTTACATTTTCCTTCCCCATCTACCCCTCTCACAAATTTCACCTCTTTAGCCTTTCTTAATCTACCTGTTATATATTGAGACTGGTTTTGGTCTGCCTGGACTGAATGTAGACCCCTTGATAAATATTGGTCCTGCAGCAACCATCAACTTCTTGATTGATGGTAAAACTTTATCTATTATGATAACAACTGAAATATTACTACCTGGTCGTGACAGAATCTCTGCATTTTGGCTGTTTATTACAAATATCTAAAAGCAAATTATTAATTGAAAAAACACCACAATCCTCTGTGGCTTATTTATTTATTTACTTTAGAAGACATTATAGGTTACAATGAAATAAATCTGCCTTCTGTGAATATGAAGTGAAAAGCCAAAGTTAATCTGTCTGATCAGTTATTCACATATGAATTTTAAAGGTGCCATTCAGAATCACAGCTGGATGTGACAGAGGTCCTTTCCTCCAGTGCTTTTGTTGAGCTGTTGGTCCTAAAACATTTATTAGTTGGGCTTTTAGCCCAGACCTACATGTGTTGGAGATGCAGATGGTAGCAAGTGACTCTACTGTAAGCCAAAGAGCTGCTGCATGGACTGATGAATATTTAATGGAGAAACAGAGTTGAAACATTTTTACAGCAACTAACACAGCTACTGATTGAGAATTGAAATTAATTACTCCTTTGTATAAGTATAGTTTTTTATTTCTTACCATGCTTGTATCTTCAAGATGTTTTAGCTATTAGGCCTTTTGCTTTTAAGGTTACAGTAGCAATGATAGATTGACACAGTTTCAAGCCTACAAAGACTGCTAAGCCTGCTACAGGGACTAACACAGATAAATGACATCCTTTCCAGGCAGACTTTATGGTCCAAAACCAGACACACAGGACATTCCTGGGTCACTCACATTTTATTGCTTCAGCTGAGATAATTCACATGATCTGCCTCTTTTATTCATCCTCCCATCCTAGAAGCCACCTGGCTTCTTCATCTCCTGTTTCCCAGGCATTTACAATACAGCTGGTAGTCAAGGTTTACAGAGAGAGAAGCCAGATAAGGGACAGATGTTCATTTAATTAAAAATAGAGACTGCCTGTTTGTTAGCAATAAATCAGTGAATAACACAGCCACAAGCACATAACTCTGGTCTCACTGGCTATAGTAATAACTTACAATTTCCATAGCTCTTCAGATTGCTCTATCTTGCCTAGGTCATGCTGAAAAACCTCTTCAAGTTGTTTCACAAATGAGGAAGTGTGGGATACAGAATATTTAATTGCCCAAGCCCATGGAGGCAGCATAGTCCACAATAAATCTGCATAGCACTTAGGCAGTAGGTTTCATCCAGCACATAATATAGTTGGCTGTCACCAAGAGCTGCTTAAACCTTGTTCTTTTGCCCTGACTTGTGAGACTCTCTGTAGGGGCAGGACTGTCTCTGTTGCTGCCTCTAACGACCCAGGCACTTGGTGTTTGATGGCTCCAGGGGATGCTGGTGGGCTAGATGTCTGTGAGATGTCTTGAGAGGTGCCAAAAAACAACTGAGAAGGGTACAGGTTTCAGAGTGAAGGTGTGGGTGGCAAAAATAAAATCTAGAGGATATTAAATATGAGAGGTAGTTTTTGCAGGAGGGAGAAGCATGGAAGAGGAAAAAGGTGTTGTAAGAGGAGGTAATATTGGCATATTGGGTACAGGAGGAGGCTGGGAATGCAGTGGGTGTCCTGTGATGGAAGTCAGGTAGGAGCTATAAGGCAGAGGAGTGTAAAAGTATCAGTATTGGACACAGTCTGTACCAGATAAGCTACTCCCCACATATCTGACCTAATTTACTGTGCAGTGGCTAAGTATGCAATCTGGTGACCTATTCAGAGTGGCTGCAACACCAACCCAGCAGCTGCTGAGCCAAAGCTGAGCCTGTGGCTGGATCAGCCATGAGGGTTTGATGCTTACCACCATGAGCAGAACAGTTAACTTCCATGCACTCATCTGTGGTAAGTGCTTTAATTCCTTACAGCCCTCAATGTCCTACCTGAACTATCCTTTCGGGAGACAAGCGCTTATGAGACATGGGTCACAGGGCTGCAGGGACATGGCCATACAGCATAGGGTAGGGAAGGTGAGCATATGAACTATACAGTTGAGGAAGATTATTTTTGTTGTGAAGCCAATATATTCATCCTAATAACCTGGAGTGAATCCAAATGTCATTCTCAGACATTCTAGTATTACTGTGGACAAACAGTCTAGCACCTCTGGTCCAAGTTCAGTGAAGAACATAAGCCAGGCTTGATATTAAGCATATATCAATGGCAAAAATGTAAAACGGTATACGTATACTTCAAGACTTCTAAGGAAAAGTATTTTTAGGAGAAAATGGTGTAACTATTTTCCACGGATGCAGACTATCTAGGAGAGACTTTATTTGGACTTTCCATAACTGTAAAGAGCTTTGAGTCCAAAGCCAAATTGATTTGGATGATTTGGACTTGCTTTGATTCTTTTCAGCTTAAAGTCAAAAAGTCCAACTCAGAAAAGCTTTTGCAGTATTGCTTGGATGTGCTTTTTGTTGCTTGACAAATAGGAGGCTCCCTGACCACAGAGTAGCTCCTGTTCTGCATAGAGATATTACCCTCCCAAACTGCAGTGGGATGTTATGAAAATCCCTGGTAGCTACAGCCCTTGGGGAATTCAGCCCAGGGAGAGCAATGAGCAAAGAGCACAGAAGAAAATGGCAGAAGTCACTCCCACAGTGAGTTTAAATTAAATATTTGTGTTTAATATAAAACAAACAAACAAACAAAACACCCCAACATAAATTCATTTTCCCCTGAAAAACCATTTTGATGAAAAGCTCTCTGACAAAGCCTGGTAAACTCCCGCTTCCTCTCACTTCAAGCCACCCCCAAAGCAAGCTTTTCCCCGAGTGCATACATTTCTGCTTGGCAAGCAGTCAAATGTGGCCACTGCTGCTCGTTCATTAATGTCTCGTTTGGGGACAAAAGAGGCATCCCCATGTGGGTAAAGTGGCACCTGTTTTGTATGAATAGGCAGAAGTCCTGAGCCAGCTTGTACCAGTAGAATTAAGGCAGTGAAAACCCTTATCTCTGACTTCTACCCAGTGAAGAGGCTTTAAACAGATAGAAGAGTAATTATTCTAATTTAATTTATTCCTGTGAATTCAGATGAGTAAATTCTACAAGACAAAGGTTTCTTTTATTCCTATTTCATTTGTTCCTATACTAGATTTTTTTTTTTTATTTAACTATTTTGGGAAAAAACATCATGTCTTCCACAACTCCAGTTACTGCAGTTATTACAAAAAGTGTGCAGAGTCTTGCCATCTCTGCTCATAACCTGCTTTTATCTTGCTCACATTTTGTCTTTGAGTCTAGGCCCTGTACTACACATTCTTACAGCATCTAGCAGAGTATATCAGACACGGATTTTAAACCTCATGATAATATACATGTTAGATTAAAGTAATGGGATTCATGGCTTACACTCACTGAGTCACTGCTTTCTGCTGCAGAGATTGCGATTGTTTCACCTCTGCTGTTCTGCCCGGGCACTTGAAGCTTCACATAACCATGCTTTGAAGTGCTTCTTCCAAGTTCACAATTTACTGTTTGAAATGTCTGATGTAATGCTATCTAATCCTTTCCAGGGCTTCAGGGAAGACAAGCTTTCAATTTGGTGAAAAATGTATTTCTGTAAGGTGATTAGAATAAAATGAAATAGAAACCACTTGTGGAGTGATCGTTGCAAGGCAGCTTGATAAAGGTCTCCTTTTGAATGAAGCAGAGGCCAGCTTCTGCCCTTCTAAAAGCAATGCAGGTTTGCTGTCAACCTCCATAAGCTCCAGATCAAACTACAGCTTCCATTCAGGACATTTTTTTATTTGTTTTTAATAAGGTTGATGTTCAGGAAGAGGTCAAATGTAAAACATAGGACCTGTTTTATAGGATACTTGAATCCCTCTTTTTTTAAAGTGGCCATATAGATTAGAAACCATACGTGGAGGACCTAAGTAATCTTACACCTGGTAGCAATCACTACTCTGCTTATGCGCTCCCTTCCTAACATCATATGTGAGCAGATGGGGTCTTTCTTCCAAGGGTGCTTTTTATTCATGTTCTTGAATTGAAGTTATCACTGTGATCTTAAACCATTTTTATTAGAAGTCTGTTTTCAATCAAGAGGGAAGGGGGGCTTGCTATGAAGAAAAAACACTGGTGGGTAAAATGAACCACTACAGAGACAAAAATAAACAAAGAAGAATTTCCTCGATGCCCTATTTCATCTTCCTTTTTCCTTTTTATTAAATAAAACATACTAAATAATTTAACACAAAATTGTTTTTATGAGCATTGTCATTAAAGTAGTTGATTGTATAGAACTAAAAGAAACAGCTTAGCTTCTATCTTTCTTTCTCTCTTTCTTTTCCTTTAGTACACATTCAATTCATAATCAGAAACAAAATAAGAATCCCTTAAGGAGAAAATTTATTCTCAGGACTCAAACTGTCCCAACAAGTTAAGGCAAGGGAGCGTTTTGCTGCTTCATTTTCTTGGTCCTTCTGTATATGACTCCAAAATGTACCATTAAATATCAGAGGAAAACCCATGCTGATTTTGTGTGTCCTGTCTTTGAAAAATAAAGGTTGATGCAGTCATCAAACAATAGCTAGGGAAGTGATCGTCTCCCTGTTCAGCACTGGTGAGGCCGCACCTCAAATATTGTGTTCAGTTTTGTGCCCCTCACTACAAGAGGGACATGGAGGTGCTGGAGCGTGTCCAGAGAAGGCCAACGCAGCTGGTGAAGGGTCTGGAGAATTAGGCTTATCAGGAGCAGCTGAGGGAGCTGGGGTTGTTTAGCCTGGAGAAAAGGAGGCTGAGGGGAGACCTCATTGCTCTCTACAACTCCCTGAAAGGAGGTTGTAGTGAGGCAGGTGTTGGTCTCTTCTCCCAAGTTACAAGTGATAGGATGAGAGGAAATGGCCTCAAGTTGAGCCACGAGAGGGTTTAGATTTGATATTAGGAAAAATTTCTTCACCAAAAGGGTTGTCGAGCACTGGAACAGGCTGCCCGGGGAAGCAATTGAGTCACCATCCCTGGAGGTATTTCAAGGAGATGTAGACATGATGCTTAGGGACATGGTTTAGTGGTGGAGTTGGCAGTGTTATGTTAATGGTTAGACTTGATGATCTTAAAGGTCTTTTCCAACCTAAATGATTCTATGATAATAATACACTCTGACAGTGGTAGTTTATGTAGAGTCCAGCTGAGAGTTGGACATGAAAAATGCACAGCACAGGTTTTGCCTAGACTAGAGGAAGTGTCTGAAGACTGATTACCAGCTTTGTGTAACTGCAGTGGGGTGATAGGAAATATTTTGCCATTGTAGCCACCTTCTCTGTTCTTCTGCCCCCAGTTACCAGCCACCCCACACATGCAGGAGGACAGGAAGGGCATCTACCTTCACACAGCCCAGAGCTCAAGGGCCAATTAAGCCAATGTGCCCAGCTGAGGTGGCCACAGCATTGGCTCAGCTGCAGGATCCACTTCTCTTGCAAAGCACTGAAATCTGCCCAGCACGATTCATTAGTAGTAGCTAGCCAAATCTGGAAGTTTAGATTAGACTGTGCCAACTCAAGCTGGCTGAGCCCAGCTTATGTTTCAGGTGTTGACATACAAACATAACAGATGAAACACTGATAGCTGAGGCAGTTGTGGACTCCAGCTGCCTCCCTGGGTGTCTCACTCTTGTGTGTTGCCAGCTTTTGTGGCAAGAATGGGCAAATCACAGTTAGAAGTGAACACCTGTAGTTCACTGAATTAGGAAGTCAGACTGAATTTGTCACTGGGCTGGGACAGCACACCACACTCACATGATTTAGGAGCAACTTCATGCATAGTTCAGGCTTGCAGGCTGTAGTGGCAGTGGGAGACAGAGGGGGTAAGTCACCACAGCTGGGGATGATAGCTATTGCTGCAGGCTGCGTTGTGTCCGACTGCGTTTGTAAGTCAACATCCTTAAGCACTTACTTTAGGGTAAATGTACCATGACCCCAGTCGTTGTGTTTTTAGCAAGCTGAGTTACAACATGGGTGGAACATAAACTCAGCCATTTTCCAAGCTCACCCCGAGCCAGCTTCACTTGATCCCTATCCTTAAATTCTTACTGTCTCAACAGATCTTACCACTGGATGCAGATACATTCAATTGAGTTCTAGTGAAATGCTGAGGCCAGCTGGAGTGGCCAAAACCAAGATAAGCTTTTAAAAACAGCCCAAACCACACCATATCCTTTCCAGGGAAACTACACAAACATGGTAGCAGCAATGATTAAAAAAATAATACTGAAAAACACTTTGCTAGGACTTTGGGAACTACAGAGTTTGTGAAATCCCAAGAGATTTGGGGATTTGGGTGGCCTGTGTATGGTACATAATCTTAAGCTTCAAAGAACTGTTCCCCCCCCACACCTAAATTATGGCCTTTCCTACTTGCACAAGCTCAAAAGGCCAGAGGAACCTGTTCTGAGTTAGCTCAACCTTTCCAAGGAAGAAGGTTACCCTAATACAATAAAGCCACCTCTTCCAGCTTTGTGCTGGGAAGTTGCAGATGATCTTGGGGATGGAAATAGAAATCCATGTAAATAATTTCATCACCCACCATTGAAAGGAGAGTGAAACAGACTGAACAGCTCCCAAAACAAAATTGTATAAAATTTTCCAGTTTTTAAAGTGGATTTAATAATGTACATGTTCTTCCAAAAAGCTTTATTAAAGTTGTGACTGCAAACAATAACCTCTTCTCTACTAACTTACAGAGCCTAGGGTTTCAGTAACTTAAATTCATTTATGAAAACCAGGAAATCTTTGATTAAAACTTCCTTTATATACTTTGCAAGAGTGGTTCAAGAAAAGGTCAAACGTCCCACTTGCATGAGCCACACCTCAGGCAGGCCAAGGCCTATAATGTTGAATATGCCTCTAAATAAATAGCTCTCATCACTTTATTTTTGTAAAGAAACATAGCCTCTCACTATTAATATTTGAATAGTTGGGGTAAAATTAACAGCAACATAAATTTTCATTCCCCACAACACAGCAACTTTTCCAAGTTTAAAAAAAGTCACATTTAAAACTCCAGATTTCAGCTAGAAGTCAAAGAAAGACAAAGATAGAAGCAGAAATACCGTGAGAAAATATAAACCCATAGTATTTCAAGCTGAGTGCAATACAAGAGGTAAGGGAACTGACTTTGACAAGATTAACAGCTAGGCCTGTGTGCCAAAAAATTAAAGGTCTCCCATCATTATCTTACACTCTCCCTTACGCAGATTCCTGGACCAGATCCTTAGATGATATCAGCTGGTGGGTGCAGCTACATTCATGCGAGTAGCGTTACAGTGATTTAAGCTAGATGATAATCAGCCTCACCGGTTTCGGGAAGTGAGTTTTATTATTCATTTGATTGAAAGGTATTTTCCAATTGTTGTGAAGGGGGAAATGTGTTTCGAATTCATCTTTTTTTTAAGCTTCACACACATTGTTTGGCAAATAAGGATTGTTTTGGTTGTCCGGGACTCCTTCATTGCATCCTCCCAAATGTGAGATTTCCCTCTGTTCTCCAGTGGGCCATTCTGGTCCAGTTAAACACACAGTGGCCAGCTTTGCAAAGCAGTAAGCCTTCTTTAGAATGAGGCTTTTTGGTTTCATCTGTAATCTTTGTGGAAAAACTGGACATTACAGTAGAAGGATTATGCTAAATTGCTTTCTGCCACTAAAGAGCCAGACAAAGCAGTAGTTCAAGGCATGGAATGAGCATTCTGAAATAAGCACTTAGTCACTGAATTCAGTACCAAGAAATTAACCTAAACGATTTCAATTTACATATGTTTGTAATTTGCATCCCAGCTTTACACCTTACAGAGACTCCCTTGTTTGCTCTTACTGTAGTAAATGTTTGTTCACAGGCTGCTTAAAATCAAGCAGGGAGGTCAAGCTGGGACCAAATCCAAGGCTGACTGCCTTGCCCTGTCTGCATGCCTTGTCTGAATATCCTCCCAGGGCTCTAAACTGGTGGACTTAAATGGCGCAAGACTGAGTCCAAAGTCTGTTACTGCAATACAGGGGTTCCCCAGTTATGCTGGGATGTGTGAATCAAACCAGAAACCTTCATACGAATACTTTCTCCTACTGCCACTCCTTTCCTGTGTTGAATTGCTGTCTGGAGGAGACTCTGGCTTTCTCTTCTGCTATTACTCTAGAGGCATTTTGCAGGGGATGTGTCACCTTTCCTTGGATACATAAATTGCTGTCACATTCAGATAGTCGTATCCAATAAACAAATTAGTGCGCCTATGAGTTAGAAGAGGTAACATTCAGATGCATGGCTTTTGGACTGATATCCAGAATTTTATTCCTAATCTTTCTGTATCAGACATTAGCCAGTCTACTGCTCCTGTCTTCTCTCACTCTTCTCTGTCAGATGCCTTTGCAGATTGATACTGCTCTCCTATGAGTTTTTACCTGTCCGTTTTCCATTTGACACAGAGTAATCTCCAAATGGAAAATCTCCATGGCAGGGCAAGGAGCACCAATGTCATGCCCATCAACAGCACCAATCAGTTCTGTCCCAGGTAAAGGTAGGCATCAACCAGGTCCAGGTGTAATGTAAATGCAGATGTCCGTAGGGTCCAGGGGTCTGCCTGTAGCTTTCCAGCTGAAACTAGCTGATATTGTCTATGTGCTTGTGCACCTTCTACTGTGGTCACAGCACATGACTCTCCATCATCCTCCTTTCAGACTGAGGCTACCCCTGCCCCAGCAGTGAAACTGAACGGTGCAGAGAGGGTTTAATGTATTCAGGTGCTAAATTCCCTTTAGAATGACAGGATGTTGTACAGCATCTGTGATCAGTGTCTACAAGGATAGATATATGATGTTCTCTGGGGTGCCAGGGTGTGTAGTAGCAGGGTCATGCAAGTCTACCCCCAGTGTCTGACAGCTGCTGGCCCCCATTTCAAACTGTTAGTGCACTTCAGAACACAGGAATATTTATCCATGCAAAAATAATAGCATTTTACAGAAGTTGCCCAATGTTTCTAAGCCAGGGTCACAAACCCCTTGAAGGTAAGGAAAGCATTCAAAAGGGGTATGAAGCTTTAGACAGCAGAAGTCAGTAGCAGCTCAGTTCCTCCAGAGAGGCAAAGTGAGAATAGGCTGGAAGTATTGGCTGTCAGTGCTTGCAATAGCAAGGGAATTGGTAACTACACCACCTTTAATTGTTATCAGTGCTCTGTTCTGGCAGTGGCAGGGAGGAGAGCACAAGCATGTGCACCCAGCAGTAACACTCCTCTTACTGTCTCGCCCTGAAGAATGGAGCTGCAATAGAGAGTCCCTTGGGAATGGACTGTCTCGTGGAGGAAGATGAGCCAAAAGGCAAACGTGCTTTGTAAACATTTGAGAAACCCTAGCAGAGTATAATGCTTCTGCATTAGAGGACGGTAAGGAAAGCGGTGCCTCTGCTGCTGGTTAGGGTCTGCCTCAGGGCTTGGTGTTTGGTAACACCACCCTGCCCATAGTCTTCAACAACTTCTGCCATTTTGTTTATTGCTTTTTTCTGCTTCCTGCAGTGTTTCATTTCATCAGCTTAAGGGTCTCTGCAGTCTTTTCACTTAATCACTATACAAAATATTTAGCTGGCTCACTTACTTCCTTTTTTTTTCTTTACTCCCATACTCTGCAGACCCTGCAGAGCTAAATTCTGGTGTGAAAGGTTTAAAACTCCAGACAGTTGTGAAACTACTTTGGCAAATTAGCATCTTTGGTTGAGATTAGTCTTAAAGTTGTTATGTGACATCTGAAGACAAAAACCTGTAAATCTTTCTAAAATGCTAGGCCAATAGCTTCGATATGTAATAAATACTGAAACTCTGTAAAACAGTGCAATCCATTTTATCATCTTTTCTAAACAGAAAGAGCAAAGTCAGGAAATTCATTGCTGAGGAGTTATACTTTTCTTTGAACCTACTTGATACTAAACATTTGGGGACTTAAAGCAGCCAGGTTTCAATGTAAACAGACAAGTGATTGAATCAAATGCACAAAGTGAACTATTCATTTTTCCTTATGTGTTGAGTGAGTTCTTATGATAATGGGATAATAATGCTTTGTAATCATTTAGTGCTTTCCAGCTAGAGAAGTACAGTAAAGTCTTAATCTTTCTTGTGCCACTACTTAAATTTTATCTGTCTTACCTGCCTACCCTCTCATAGGCTATAAATGTTATATTCCTACCTGCTGGTCCTCGCCTAGGCGATAGAACCATGCTCTCTAGGTGTACCAGCAAAATGTTTACAAACCCTAGACGCTCACAAATGCCTCATCATCAAAAAATACCACTTTCACAGAAATGCCAGTTAAAGGGCTCTTTGTTCATACCCTAATCAAATTTATTTAAACCAAGCCAGCCTAGCTTAGACTAGGCTTTAAATAACAGACCTTTACTAAGATTGTTTTGACTAGAATAATTGAAGGAGACACTCCAAGAACTATTCAGTCCTTGCATCTGAGGAGGCGATATCCTAGATTAGGTGGGAAGTAAGGAGTGGAAAGGACGCTTGGGGATGTAACTGCTTCAGCTATTACAGCTGTAACTTGAAAACAATATATGCCACTGCAATTATTAGCATGCTGTTGTCAATCCCTCTGCCTGCTTTTCTACTTTTTATTACCTGTTACTGTAATTTTCTCTAAGAAGTTTGGATTGTATCCCCTCCTGCATCCTGTGCACAAGAAGGACTCCCCAGTTCCCCCAGTCCGTTACGTTGTGTCTCTCATTCTCACCTCTGCTGTAATGCTCAGTAGCAGCTGGTGGTTTATTCTGTCTGCTGGGTGCTCTCATCCAAAGTAGCTTCTATATCCTTCTGCTCTGCCTGCTATGTCCATCACTGGTCCTTCCTCCTCGACCAGATTGAGCAATAATTTCACATCCTTTCATGCTGTCCTGATGACACCTAGAATTACGTGGCCATGATCAGACAGGCATCCCTAGATACATAACAAAATAACAAATCAGCAGAGGACACAGGTGGCTTCCCCTAACTCATGCAAGAGGACTGAGTCACAGATGGGGAAAGAGCTTAGATCTTTTGTCTTGGTTATCTCCAGTAACCGCATAGTCCTCCTTCCCACCATCCCTCTCCAAAACTTGCTGACATCAACTTGACCTTTTCATTGCATTGAGCCTCTGCTTTTGCCTTTATGGCAATGAAAGCCTCTGTAATACCAACAGTCCTCAAACAACGCTGTTAGAGCCCAAGGAGAGTGAAGTAATTTATTTTAAGGGCTAAAATCTGCAGAGACAGAATAGAATAAGTAGAAAGGACAAATTCACATCCCAGAAACTGTACCTTGCATATACAGAGTGGAAGGATGTTACTGACTGTCTGCAACTGTGAGGGCAGGGAGCTTCCAAGGGGCTGCCTGGTGGCCATACTGGGACGAATAGGCTGGGATGTACAGTCGCTGACTCACCTGGAAGACTTGCCATGAGGGACTTTTGCCAAGGGGCTCCCTTTTCCAAAAGCACTCCCTCGCATCAGTCACCTAGATGCACTCGCTTTGGCTGGGTTCTGCTACAGTCCAGCCGTGCAGGCTCCAGGCTCAGAGGTGCTGATGGCTGACAGCTACACGTGCCATTTTGAGGTGGCCAGACTGGTGACAAGCTGTGACAACTGCCTGTGTTTAACCATGGCAGTAATTACAACCAGCGTATCATATGGTGGAGAGGAGGCTGCAGCTTGTTGTTTCAGAAAAAGGTATCTGGCAGGTATCTCCCATGGGTCAGGCACTTTTGGGCACAGAGAGAGGTGTAATCACACCAATAAAATGCCTATAGACACCCTGCTTTCAAAACTTTCTCTTAATACAATCCCCCAAACAATGGGCCATTATTGAAAGTCTTCCCCTAAACCCCAGCTCTTTGCACTAACAATGCCTTTCTTTCCTCGGGGGGGCTTACCAAGAGCCCACCCTGGGCTGTGACCTTCACATATCGGTGTGCACTCCAAGGAGAGCAGTAGCCAAGCTGCCTACGTCACCTCAGCTGTAAACAGAGCTCCCTCTCGCACCCCTCCCTTGCTGCCTGCCACACACCCTTCGGCCATCCTCCACAAAGACGTGGTTTTCTGGAGGAGGCCAGGCTCCGCTTACCAATTACATCAGCTCCCCTCGGTGAGCACATATGCTTCCACTTCAGAGCCTTGTTTCATTTGCTTCTTGTCTCTGTAAAAAGGGGTTTCCTTGAAAACTGTTCTTCCAAGTGTGCTGCCTACATTTTTCTCATTACAAATAATATTTTCCTATTCTTTCTCTCGGGAAGATTTTCATTGTCCCCTGTTGTTCTCTCTGTATCATTTGCTATTAAAATAATTGGGAAGTGTTCATAGTAGCTGAACTGTGCAGAATTTCTCCCTGTTATGTTCTTGCCTTTTCCCTCCCCTGCCACAAAAGTGTTATCTCATTCCCACTAAAACAAGATTTAAAGATGACAGCTGTCTTCTGTGTGGTGACAATCGTTATAAAGAGGAGAAAAGGGGACTGATTTCTTTAACCCATTCCTGTACATGCTCATTACTGCAGTAATCCAAATATTCTCTACTTGCTGAATATAGAAATATTGAGGGATTTCTAGTTTGACAGAGATCTGTTTGGCTGACTACAGGTTTGCTGGATTGGGCTCTTGATATGGTCTGCACAAAATCTTTGTTTATTTTGCTCTGCTGAAATTGTTCAAATGGCTTCTCATTATCATTGGGTGGGACTGAAAAGAAGCACTGATGTCAGTTTTGTGACATGTCCTGTTATTTAAGTAATTCACAGTTTAGGCTGGGACACATTCGACCTTCCTAAATAATTTTTTCCCCCTCTTTAGCATGAATAAATGAAGAAAGAACAAACTAACTCCCATTGGCAAGGAAAGAACTCCTAGTAAACAAAAACCTCTTATGAGTTTCTCCTAAATATCTCTCTGGGTCTGTCCCTCCTCAATCATATAACACCCTACGTCAAACCTATCTGCAGAGTTTTTGAAACTCTTTCCTGGGAAGGAACTTTCTAAATTCAAAGACCCTCAGACTCTATCCTTCAAGGCTTTCAAGAACCCCCCATCCTCTGCTGAGTTTTCAACCAGTGAGTAGCCACACTGAAGTTAATGGGATTACTAATGAATTTAAAAGTTAAGTACATGCTTAAGCACTCGGTGAGAGACCCTGGAAGATGACCCTGTGCTGTCCCAAGCCGCAGTGCCATCGTCTCTCTTTGTGACAGCTGCTCCTGAGGCCCTCAAGGGTGAATGAGGGGGTCGTGTTCTCCCAGGAGGTTTTCAAAGCAAGAAACCATGGCTGAGCGTACATCCTTCACTCTCACAATTACACTGACCTGGTGACTTTGGTGCTCAGGTTGTAAGCAGGGAAATTCTAGTTTCCCAGTTCTTGTACAGCTGCTCGCAAAGCCATGAATGTGATTTTTCATATCCACGTACTGATCTAATATACTGTTCACATTAGTGCATCTGCTCATGGAGCTAAAACATAGTGGTGGATTTGGCTTGCACTCTATGAAAGAGGTTTGAGAGGGTTACTGCTGCGTCCAAACATGTTTCACAGCTGACATTTGTCAATGAAAAAGCAGAGCTCAATGAAAAGGCTAAATGTTCACAAGGAACCTCTTTACTGTGGGGTTAATGAGGACTTGAAAGGACTTGCACTCTGGCCTTAGCTGTGTATGTTTGTCTTTTCTTTTACTTTCATGTCTCCTCCCTGAGCCCTGGTCTCTTTTTTTTTTTTTTTTTTTTTTTTTTTTTTGCTGCTTTTAATTTGTGCCTCTGTATTAAACCAACCAACCTTCCTGCCTTCCTTAGCTCCTTCCTTTCTTTCTCTTTCTCTCTCTCTCTCTCTTTCTTCCTTTGCACTGTTTTGAGAGTCTGACTTTGACAGATTGTTAACAACAGAAACCACAAAAGTGTCTATTGCTTGAACCTACTCATGGCCTCTCTTGCTAACATGCAATGATTATTAGTGATAACATTACATGGCAAATGATGTAATAGACTCAGAAGGAAAATTCTGTTTTTGTTTGAAGATGTAAAGGCTTAACTTTGCAGGGCTTAACTCAGTCTTTTTTGATCTGCAGCACATGGCCAGATGAAATACAGTATTTGCCTGTTTTAATGCTTTTTCCTTTCTCCTTTAAATATAGTAAGCTCATAAAGAATGGGTACGTCTCATACTCTAACAGAAGACGAGTGCATGTTTTCATGCAAACAGTTCTGTGTATCCTAATGAAACAAATTATCTGATGTTATTGGGCATACACTACCTGTTATGCTTAATAATGCATAGTATAATTAAAAATATGAACCTGTCAGAATACTAATTTTTCCATATTTCACCCCACAAAGAGCAATCTAAAAACTCCTGCAGACAAAGCGAGGCTGCTATAACATGCAGGAAGGAGGTTTGTAAAAAGGCTTTAAATTAAAAACTAAACTTTCAAACATAGTTCAAATGTGTAAGTAGAAGAATGTCTCAGCTCACTGATCCTAATATCTGTAATTGCATCTAGCTTCAGTGAAGTTAATCCCTGCTCCAGTGGTCTGATATACCTTCCTGTTATCTGCTAATCCGTGGTTTGTAAAGACAACATGTCTCCTCCTTGAGCCTAATGAGATTGTCCTTTAAAATTAACTATGTAATAAATGGGAAATAATAAATTAATGTTTCACCATGTAAAATGTTTTCTAGGACAACAAATTTAATAAGACATAGACTTGATGTGGCATTGTAGATAATTGGGTGAATTGACTCACCGTATTGAGTGGTCCAGATTCCCAGTGTAGATCAGTTATCCTAGTTTCTATAGGTGCTTACATTGCCTTCTTCTTTACAGGCTACACTTAACCATAAATTTAACAGTGTTAAGGAATATTCCCAGGCTTTGCAAGTCAATCTTCTATAGTTTTAAATTATTAGAGAAGTTTCTGGCATATTTTTAGCCCTTGTCAGCAGTTTCTCAAATTGTTCCCAGGCATGGTTCTGAGATTAGCGCATGGCAGGAACCATTCCCAATAGGCAGTTGCCCTGTTTTGTGGAGCAAGAGATTTTAATAGACTGATGGAGTATTTAATAGAACTTAGTAGTATTGATTTTGGCAGTGCTCCATACCAGGTGGCCTCAGTGCCAGGCAAGAGTCCTGGCCACATTTAATTTTTATTAGAGATGTAGCCTTAGTATCTAAACACCCACTAGTTGTATGTTAAGTGGCACAACACATAGCATGATATGTAGCTACATTAATTCTTCAGAACAGTTAAGACAATAGGCAGCCTTTGGCTTTAGCAGACCTAGCATAGTTGCTCTTCTCATTGTATGTATTGTTCCTCTCTAGAGGGCAGGCTGAGGAAATGCAGTGAACTTTGTGAAGATCTTCCTTCCTTGGGGAGTTTATTCCAACCTCTTAGACAAAGGTGTAGCTTAGGCCAAAGTGTAATGTGTTGTACGAGGGAGAGAAAGAACCTTTGTGTTGAAGGAAAAGGGTCATCAAGCATGTGCCTTTGAAACTTTTAAAGATTTTTATAGTATGCTAGTATGTAGTAAACTAACCCTTTCTCTTATCAAGGCCTACATTCCTGCAAAGATGTCCTCCAACATTCAGGGCTTGCAGAATTTACCTACCTCCTAATACCTTAATGCTCAGCTATTCTGGGATGCGATAATACACACACACACCAGACAACAAAGGCATGAAAATTGCTGTCAGTTTGTTGTCCACCAGAATTACTCAAACCCCGGAGCTGCTGTGCAGGATGACATTAAAAACATCAAGAAATTAATGAGCATTCTTAAGTTAATCCACAAATTAAGCAATTATCTTTCTACACCTTTAATCTAAATGCATTTTTGTACTAAGCCTGCAGAATTTTTCAAAGCATTTTTGCTTGCCTACCTGACTACCCATTGCTTTGATTGGATTAAGCCTTGGTAAGGTCTGTTTGACCAAAAACTGATCTGATCTAAGATCTGGACAACACTAATGGAAGAGGTACAGACATGAAGAAGGTAATGCTGTGTCCTCTGCACATTGATGGTGTTCAAATACTTGTCCTCTCTATCACTGCTCCTTTGCCAGTCTCTAGATATACTGGACACTGTCTTGGCAATCACATCTTCTGAACCTAATAACTTAATAAGTCACCTCCAGGACCTTAATGACATTTTGCTGCAACAGACCTATTAGCTGACTGTATTTGTCCTAGTTTTCTGCACTGGAAAAGGAGGCAGTTTTCCTAAAATCCTGTGCTGAAGGACTGTAATACCGATCTCTAGTGGCAGCCATAGCAAATATAAAGCTGATCTGACCCAAGCAGCTGACAAAGGTGATAATTAGTTACCCTAGATTTACATGCCTGTAATGCAGAAATCTGTATTTGAGCTAGTCACCAAAAAATCCTTAAGGACAGAAATAGTCTTGTGCAGAAAGTGATTCTTCTGTTCTGTTTTGTTGTTGGGTTTGTTTTTTTCCTATCGACCTTAGGCTGAGATCCATTTTGTGCATGAAATCATGACCTATTTGTGTTTACTGACTGTAATAAATAAACAAATTATCAACTCACATGAAGATGTCTACATCACGGACATCCAAAGATGTTATGAACTCCGGCCCTACTCAAACCATGTTTCCGACCCTATTAGTAATTTTGAAGAATGGATCTAAAGAAAACATTGTTGAGATTTACATTGGGGGAAAATATCAATATGGCAAATATACGTCTAATCATTTGTATCTTTTTATCATCTTTACAGGCTCTTAAAATCCTTCATATGTGATAAAACACATCAATGTTCAATGCATTAAGAGATAAAAATTTAAGCTCAGCAGAAGGAGCTGCATTATATAAACATGTATAATATATACACACAGCCATGTGTTCATGAGCAACAGTTTGAAAAACAGAAACATTCATAGCATAAGCTCTTTCAAGCCATGGGGCTAGGCACCCGATAAAATAAATTTCTCTCAAGTAAACAAGAAATGCTAACAGCATAAAAAAAATTTGATGGACAAGATAGGGAATGGCTTAAAAGGGAAGCTTTTGAATCAGCTCAATGCTTGCTAATATTGACTACATATTAAAGGCAAATCAGAAGGTTTTATATTTTTTCTGACAACCTGTGAGTTTGAGTCTTCTAAATTACACTTAAAACGTAAATTTGAAATGAAATTGTTTACCTTGGTATCAATTCTGGAAAGGATAACTGGATGTTTGTGGGGGTTTTTTTTGTTTGTTTGGATGGGTTTTTTTGTAAATTAAGGCCTGCTTCACAGAGAATCACAAAGAAAAATGAAGTCGTTGTGAGCTGATTTCATACCTATGCAGTCCTGCTTGGAAGTCCTGCCACCAACGATGTGTGCCCTATGAACAAAATCTGGGATTAATTAAGTGAGAGTGAACTCCTAACCCATTTGAACTGTCATGCTGAAGGTCTGGCACAAAGGATCTGGGAGTTTACAAAGACTAATCACCATTACAGGGTCCTGTGGACTACTCTTCACACAAGTGCCTTTGTAGTAAAATGGGCCTTCAAAGTGACTGTTGCACACTGAGAACAACAAAGACAGCGACATGGAGATGCTCATTGGACACCGACTTCCTTTTGTTCAAAGACAATTCTTTACTCTCTTTAGAAAATAAGAAATTATCTAAGCCTTAAAGTCGTCTATCTAATCAGAGCTCCATATCGACTGACATCCAGGGAAAATATAAGCTAGACAGGACCGGTTTACGTTGGTAAACTTTTGGTTAATTTCTCCATGCAGCATATCAGCTGCATTCTGATTATGATAATTGCAGAATTTACAAAAGTTTCTCAGTTAAATCACCTGGAGATCTCAACAGTAAAGTGAGCTAAATATAAGAACCAAGAAAAATTTTCCTATAATTCCTGAATTCAAGCAGGTGCATTGGGCTTGGGCACAGACACTAAACCATGGAGCAGAGCCCACACTGCAAGGTCTCCTTGAGATCATAGGGTCTTTGCATGGTCTATTACTTCTATCAGGTTTTTGGGACTTGTTTTAGGCTGTGATCTAACAGTTCTAACCTTGTTGGTATCCTCTCCATGTGTCACATGATGTCAAACAGTACAATTTCTGAGTCTGTTTAGTTTTGTTTTGTGAGTTGGGCATTTAAAAAATCTTGGGTAGTTATGCAGAGCAAATCAAAAATAAAGTGTTGTTGACAATAACATTACTGAGTTGGTGAAGTCAAACACTCCACTTAAAGCCAGTGTTCAAAATGGTGAGATAATTACAGCATCCTAGAGAGATTTGATCAAAAGATTTCTGGATTTTTCTGCCACGTTGTTGCAGCTGCACATAAGTCTTCTCATCAATATCTGAACCCCCTTTTATTTATTTGCTGTATCAGAGTATGAAGATGGCCAATACACCAAAGAGTTCACTGCAAGGAATCTTGACAGAGATCTCCCCACTAATCCTCCCAACAGCCCACTCAGACCTAAAGGTAAAGAGGAAGGAGCACAAGCATTGGGACCACCTGGAATATCTTCAGCAGTGAGAATTCATCAAATATGGCATTGCATCAGTCTGAACACACTCCAAGGTTTTACACTTGTTTCAAATGCATTTTATTCAGAAGGTATTGTGGGTCTTTGGGGGCAGGGGAGAGGGGAGAGGTGGGAGCTGGTTGTGGGACATGGTGCAGGGTTTGTCAAAAAGCTTGTGTTAATAACCTGAGAAGCAAAGTTCTGGTGGCGTTTTGCTTCATGAAAACATCTTTAAGGTTTTATTTCTATTTGAATTCTGAAGTGAAAGCAAATTTTAAAAGCAATCCATGAAAAACAGTTGTGGCCAACATTATTTGATGCCTCTGTTTTACCTATGAGGAGGACAAGCCAGTGTGTCTAAGTGTCTTGCTTGCATTTAGGTAGCTCGTTATATACTTCCCTTTCTTCCTTACTCTTCATATGCATTTCTTCTGGGTTGTTGTTAGACACAGTGAGTGTGGGCTTGATAGATCCTGAGAGCCTAGACCAGTGTTTCTGTTCCTGTGTTGTAGCAGATAAAGGTCTCAGGTTCTTGCTGAAAAGTTTTCAGCAACAAAGGATTTTGAAAAATTTGAATAAAAAAGGTCAACTGAAGTTTCAGTTCTACAGAATTCAGACAAAGAAAAGAAAGCAAAAATAAAACCTTCAGCTGTTAAACCAGTTCATCCTGTTTTCAAAAATGCAACCGAACCCAAATGCCTAGAGGAAAGCAGAGCTGTAAAGATCAAAGGGAAAGCAAAACCAGATCTGAAAACAAGTGGACTTTGCTTTCACATCCTACACTTGGCTCTGAAAAATATGGCTGTGGCTAGACATCCTTGGCCAGACCTGGCGGTGCCAGCTGAGGACACTGCTATAGCCAGCCCACTCCTCTCAGCTTGCTACCATGCCCTCAAGGGAGGCTGCTGTCTTCTGAGATCCTCTGAGACAGACAACAGGCTAAAACCAGCCCTTTTGAGTCAAAAGAAGCTGCGTAAGAAAGGGCTTACTGTTGATATTCCTTAGACTTGCCTGGCTGTGTCGCCATGCTGGATGAGAAAACACCGTGCTAAGCTCTGCGACCTACATGTTAGAGGGGCAGTGACCAGTGGTAGCAGGGCAGAGACAAAGCACCAGTGGCCAGGGTGCAGGGGAGAGGGGACTGATCCCTGCATGCCACAGAGGTGGCAGGTGGTACATGAGCAGCTCATCAAATGTTTTAACAAGCCTGGCCAAGGGGATGTTAAGCAACTGAAGAGGCACAAGCCAGCTCCCCAGGATCTAGGATGGGCACAGTCCCCAGCAGGGTGAGGCAAGAAACCAGAGGCTTCCTCAGCTGGCAAAGGTGTGTGCACAGTGAGTGCCTACGCACAGCTTTGGGTTAGCAATGGTTTCCTGGGAGACAAAATTCACACTGGCTGCACAGAAATGTTTGCTGCTGCCCACATATACAGAGTCTTCTGCTTTGCACTTCTAATAAGGATCTTCCTCTGTATGCCATTAATTGTGTGGTTTATCAGAGGCAGTAAGTAGTATGGGATTTGGTCCACTGGCCAAGTATGCTTATGTCTTGTGTGGTGTGTGTTTACCTGTAAATTCATCATTTTGGGATACTTTGGTTTCCAGAGAGTTAATGCTGGAAACGTCATTTAGAAAAAAATGGTCTGAGGTTGTTGTAAAGCTATGGAGCAACACGCGGCAACCGTCTGTATAATGGCTGAAGTCAGTATTTATTTTCATTTGAGAAACAGTGAGAGCAGGGCCTGCCCCAGACATCTCTCACTCCATTCAGAAAGCGATGTTTATGGACAGCTGCAGGGAGTTACTCACAAGAGGCTTAAACAGGGAGGGGAAAAAAGGGCCATTCCTCCAGGCCCACCCAGCCACTGGGTTTTTCAGCTGAAGGGCAGGCTCAGTTTCATCCTAACCAGTCGGTGAAAACTGAGCCCAAACAACTGTCAGGATCACAAAAGCCTGAGAGATGGAAAAGACGGTGATAAATGTGGTGGCAAGTCATTCCACTGGAGCCGCCCAATGTGCCTCTTGTTTGGACACTGTCATGGGGTTAACGGTGGTTTGTGGGCTAACAAGAGGAAACAAGAAAGGGTCATTCAGAGACATCAGAAAGATGTTTGGAAAAATGTTTAAAGTGCTTATTAGTTCAGAGGCCCTTTCAACACCAACAGCTCCACGTGTTTCACTGGAGATGCAGCTGAGGTGCATGAGTAATTCTACACACAGTTGAAGCAGCATAAATCCAGTTTGGGCAGCATTTTGAAGCTCTCACGGTGTTATCTGTCTGTCCATCTCACTGCCTATTCATCTGTCCATGTTGTTTTTCACTGTTACCCATCACCATGTCATACAAAAATCTTCTATATAAAACTGCAGGCTCTACCCTTAGTGTGCATCGTGGTGTCTGTGGCATTTCCCCTGCCTTAGTGTGGGTGGAGGGATAAAAACTCCTAGCAGAGTTGATGAATGGGAAGTATACTGGGGAAAAACTCAACCATTCATCAACCAATCATCTAGGCTATAGCACATTAATTTCTCCAGGAGGAGGCTGTGGGGAACTGTATCAAAGGCCTTGGAGAAGTCCAGGTAGACAATGTCCACCGCCTGCCCCATGTCAACCAGGCAAGTCAGTTTGTCATAGAAGGCCACCAGATTCGTCAAGCGTGATCTGCCCTTAGTGAAGCCATGTTGGCTTTTCCCAATCATGTGCTTCATTTGACTTGTGATGGCCCCCAGGAGGATTCGTTCCATAACTCTCCCAGGGACTGAAGTAAGGCTGATGGGCCTATAGTTACCCGGACCCTCCCTCAAGTCCTTCTTGTAGATAGGGGTAACATTTGCCTTTGTCCAGTCCTCTGGGACAACCCCCGTTCTCCACGACTTCTCAAAGATTATAGAGAGTGGCCTTGCAATGACATCGACCAGCTCTCTCAATAAGATTTAGAATACCTATGAAAGCATTAATTTAAATGTTTTGTCAGTTATCATAAACTCAATGCTCCTGTGGGCCTGTAGGTATTCTGTTCTGCTGCTGCCAAAAAGGAGTTAACACTATTACGTGCCAAAAGCAGAGAGAGAGTAAAAACATGTAAAAAGTGTTCATAGCCATGCATTAACATGAAACCAGTATGTCAGATCTACCTTGTCACTGCTGGCCAGGTGTCCTGCACTACCAAGAAAGGAAATTAATACTAAGGGTAAATGTCCTCTGACACCCATATTCAGTGATAACTTTGACCGCAGTCATGGGAGAAGACACAGCAAAGAAACATCTTGAAGAGGACTCTTTGTAGTGTTTTTGGTACTTCTCTAACTCATCTGGTACTCTGTCTTCAGGGATGGTAAGTCTCCGAGACTTCAGAAGACTTGAAACACAAACATTAAAAATATTGCTGAGAACAATGAGGAGCGCCGTTTTCTTTTCTAGAACCAAAAGGGAACAAAAATGGAAGAAACAGACTCACCGGACCTAATAGAGAAACAGACTGAAACAGAGGATTAAAAGACTGCATGTGATGGTTTTTACAGTAGCTTTTTTGACAACATCAATATCAAATCATTGGTACAAACACAACTGAGATGATTGTCACTCTGCAGTCACACCTAGCAAACAAAGCTGAATTTCACTCAGGTCCTTAAATCCTAGTAACATTAAGCATGTCCATAAACGTTTTTCCAGGGTAGGCTCATAAAGAAATCCCTGGTGGCACCACTTCAGTATCACTCAGTACCCTTCTGTCAGTGTTACCACTTCTCAAGCAAATGATTCAGATAAAAAAAACTCTCAAAGTTGTAAGAAAATTAGCCTTCAAGTAGATCCAAGAATAACTTCCCAAAGAAGGCTACAATTCTAAGTTCTTATATAAATCTTCACTTGGCATTTAAGGTTGCAATTTTCTTACTTTAAAGACTGTATGTTTTCACTATGCTCTTAGATGACTTTTTAAGTCTACTAGTCGTATGGCTGTTTTTGAGAAGAGCTAGTGCCATGTTCCCTGTCTAAAGGAACATCCTCCAGTAATGAGATGAACCTCACAGTGAGGTACAAACAATTGCAAATGAGCTTTGTCCTGGGGATCGATCTGCTACAGTGAGTATAGAGTGCCTGACCTGCTGAAACAAGAGTGGCTGCAAAAGGTAGAGCTGGATTCATCTGCAAGACATACACTACAGGGAAGAACAGCTTGCAGTTTTCTTTACACGCTGCCCCATGAATGAGTTTTGTGTTTTTTAGGAAGGATTGTCTGGAGGGGCAGACTCAGCCCTGTTACCCTCTCTGTCCTATAATTTTCTGGTTTGTCACCCAAAGTAGCAGTAACTGCAGTGTGGACTGTCCCCATCTGCCTTCAGTACACCTGGCTGTTTTATTGGCATCCCACTGGAAGCTGGTAGACAGTCTGTGGGTCACAAATTCTGTGCTAGCCAGCCAGGCGTTCTTGCCCACGGGCCTCTGCATGCTCTGGAAGATATGTTTCAGCTGCTGGACTTGCCACAGTGCTATCTACATGGAAGGTCAGGCTGGTCTTGAGGCAGTGCGGACAAGCCCCAAATGCCATGATGTTATTAAGGGTGAACCCTGGTAAACAGAAGCTCCATGTAAAATTACGAACCTTGGCTACATGCCCCCACAGTCCAGGGAGCCCTGTGGGGAAACGACCCAAGTGTACCCCAGCCCTCCACCCCTGCAACTTGGTTTCCACATGGAGAAACATAAAAGCTCAGGCAAGATGGAGACAACTGGACACTGGCCAAGGCCTTACTCAAATGGCTAGGGGCGAGAGACTGGAGGCAGCATGGTGGGGCTCAGTCAAGATAGAGCCAGCTCTTACCCATTTCTGGTGTGGAGGAAGGCCAGTCTTGCCACTCCTTACTGCCTGACACATAACATCAAACCAGTGAATTAGATCACTTTTTAAATGTCCATTTTCTTCACCAGCAGCCATCTGCACTGTGAAGCAAGGTGTGACTACTTGTACCCAAGACAGCTTTTATCCCACAGGTTCAGGTCACCAGACCACCATGGCTATGGCAGCTCTGGATTGGTGTGGGCTGCACAAATCCACATGGGACTGTGGGGACCTCTACAGCAGCTGCTTAAAAACAGACACACTATTAGGCAGAACACAATGAATAGCACAGACCACATGCCTGGTTTTAGCCCCCTTCTGATGCAACTAAAATGCTCACACTAAAATAATACACACTTAAGCTACCAAAATGTACTTGCATTTGGAAGGTCCACACTGTCAATTCCTGCAGCTCAGCTAGATACAGCCACATCATTTTCTCTGCTGACTTTACCAGGCACCTAGACACTTAACCTCTAGCTCTGAGAAGTACTCTGCAGATTTCCAATGATAATTCAAACTGTATAAGTTTCTGCTGGTGTGAAACAAGGTAGGCTATTACCCTGATCTCCACGCAATGTGGGAAACCTGCTAAGCTGAACTGAGCAGCTATGTCAATCACCCGAGTTCAGGGGAGTTGAAAAAGTGGGGGAAAGGATGATTTCTTAGTCTCCACATGAAACTGTCAGGATATGGTAGGAAAAGAAGGTCTGATAACTTCTATGTGTTTTATATGTTTACCTTACATGTTTTTACTCAGATTTCCAAAGTTGTGCAAAGATGTTGGACCACCATCCCTGTTAAAGCTTAGGAACTTAACCAAATCCTCTAGGCAGATGTCAAAACTTTGGCCAAAGTATATCTTCTGTAATTCAATTTGTTTTACTGTACTTTCCAATAAGTGATGAAAACTCAAAATGAAACTTTCAGTGCTTCTTTTTTTGCTTGTGGGCCTGAGCAAGGCAGCTGTTTGTCCTGCCATTGCTGTGGACTCACATGTTTTCCACTTTAGATGTTGGCATATTCATTACGACCAAAAAGGCAAATACTCTCAACAGCCCGCTTGTTTGAATCTGATCTCACAATGGCCAGTTTTCTTTCAAAATATACCCTTTAAGAATGTTATTATGCTTGTTATAAAGTAAATGAACTTCACTTCCTCACCACCATAGCCATTAGGCTGACAAGGACAGCAGGCAAATGTAATCAGCAAGTGCAGTCAACAACAGATGGAAGCAAAATCAACTTTTCTTTTAAGTAGCCCTTTACTAATGACAGTAAGGAACATTCAGCACTTCAGATACTTATTTCCAGTTCAGAACAAGAGGAAGCACATCCAAGATACCATCATATGTAGCCAAGAAAATCTGCTGTAATTGACACTCCATCCATAACTCATGGCGTTATGGAAAATGAAAAAGAAACCACAGTATTTGTAGAGGACAGGCAATCACATCTGAATTTTCCTGATGCTTATAGGAGACTAGAGGTGAAGAAGTTATGGGGAAGAAGATCAGGATAGATATTCATGGTCCGCATAATTTTTTTTTAATTGTCCTTTTAATATATCTTTTTGAAGCTACACTCTCAAAAATTGTCTACTGGAAAAAAGTTATAAACTGCTGAATATCCACAGTTTTAGCAAGTAAGCTATTTTTCAGTCTCTCAGGAAATTAGGTCTAATCAAAATTATGCAACTCACTCAAAAATTATGTAACAGTCTAAAATCTTTGACCAAATTCTATTAAGTCACTTCACATGTGCCTGATTTGTGATAATAATGGTCCCTGGAATACTTTGTTATGGAGCCTCATGAAGCTACTGGGTCATTTCCCACACTGTGGTCCGTCTTAAGTACCTTTGGCTGTGGTTGAATGTACAATCCAAAACCTCTGACAACTTTATCTGTCACACTCACTTATCTTTCATGGAATAATTTTGCTGAAGTGTCCCAGAGTAGTGGATCTTTGAGTTTACAAATTCGATGAGATGTAGGAAACACATGCCTCTTAAAGCAATTTTTGTGCCTTCTATCTGTAATGACTAAAAACATCCAATATAACAACAGATCACAATCAAAAGACTCTAGGAGCTCGTGTCTCTTTTATAAATGGATTTACTGCTATAATTGGATTTACTGTGTACAATGTCACCTAGTAATCCCTGCTTCAGATCTGTAACTTGTGTTTGAGGTTAGGATACCTTTCAGGAAAGCCCAGACTCCTGCCTTTAGAAGTCGATGAACAGTGGAGAAAGTTTATCAAATCCAGAACACAATACAAAAGGGGAAGCCTGGAGCAGTCTCTGTCATGACAGTTATCATTTTCCCAGGTGATGTGGCAATGCTGGGAAGCCCAGTCTTAGAGGCTTAAATATTGTGAGCCAGATCCTCAGCTGGTACAGATAGGCAAATCCCACTGAAGTCAATGAAAATGTTTGAAGATATAATGGCTATAATGGCTAAAATTACAGCCTGAAATTTCTCTTTTAAGTTTTTTCTCTTTGTTTTTGACCAACTCTTCTCAAAGTCAGTGTTCTGGAATGTGACCAACTAAAGCTGATGTTAAAGGGGAAAAGGAAAAATACCCAAGCTAGATTGCAGAGTTGCCTGACAGCCAAAGACACAGTCGTTTGATTTACATACTGCGAAAAGCCATTGAATTAACCTAATCAATTAATTAGGATTGAGGTTTCAGCTGAATAAAAATCCCATCACTGTATTTTTTTTTCATCAACTCAAATCCCATGGAAAAATATTGCCTTCCTATCTATTGAAGGTAAGAGGTTGCATTTTTAAACAGAGGGCCCTCAATGACATAATGTATGACATAATTAGCTTCCTTCATGTGTTGATGTGGCCAGTACTTCTATTCCTAAGACAAAATGGTTGAGTTTTTCCCCAGTATACTTTCAAGAACTAATGTGTTTTCTCAGGCACACTGTAGTATGCTTCAAAGTCACTTTCTCATGCCAGATTACTTCTGAGGTATAAATTCTTTGCCTTCAGCAGAAATGCACTTCCCAAATTAATTTGTCCTATCTGTTAGTTTTAAAATCAGATTGTAGTATTTATAAATTTTCAGTAACGTCAGAACTCCAACTGGTGCATCAGTACATCTGTAATGTTTGGGAGTGCCCTGAATGCATCAAAAATGTCAACACGAGCCCTCTGTAGTTCTAGAATGAAGATTTCCACATGGACTGGAAAGAAATACGGTCACCAGTTTAACAGTTAAATCAAAGCTTGGGAGGTTACCAAATTGTCCAGATGTAACTGTCTTGCTGCTGGAATCCCTTGTTGCTCTTCATGAATACAGGGTTCCCTTCTAAAAGTGATTACAAGTGTTTGAGTTTAGAAATGTCAGGAGGAAAAAGGAAAATAATGATAGAAAAGTTCATGGCAGTCAGCCCTTCATTCCAGCCTCCTAACACACAGTGTAAGGAAGGACTTCTTCATGACTGAGCAAGAGTCTTACACGACAGCAACTGCACATAATTTCAGCAACAGCAATAGGTGAAAAATATGTTCATACTTTCCTTTGGTTGCGTGTTCGGTGACCAACATATATGTCCATGGATAACAAGGGTAAGTAAATAAACGGTTTCCACAGTGGGTAAGGTAGCTGTTTGTTTACTTTGCATTTTGATAGCTCTTTTCTATACTGTTCCTTACTATGCCTTTGTCTGAAGCATTATCCTGAATTAGTTTTAGTATGATTTATTATTTGGACTGCAAAAGGGGACACAGTTATGGTTCAGGATCCTAATGTGCTACATGATCAAAGAGAACAACATCCTTGCCCCAGAAAGTTTATAGTCTATAACTTGAGAAAAAAAAAAAAAAAAAAAAAAAACCAAAACAAAACAAATAAAGACACAGACAAATACAGAGAATCAATGAGCATAACATGACTGTATTTGCAGTGGTAAATTATAGCTGGCCAGAACCAGCCAATGGCTCTAATGCCACCAGGCACACTTATCTTCTGAAAGAAGGGACCCATACTCCCTCCACCAAAAGGAAATGTCCTTGGCCTGCACTAATCTTTAAACCCTTCCTGGGGATTGTATGGGAGATGAACACAGCCAACACAGTGCCATGGACCATCCTAACAACGTGCCAGCAGAGACCATTGAGTTCCTGTATCCAGAGCATTGTTTGGTACCGCTTTATTTGCTAGTATAGATGGAGTCACTGACCATCCTGATGGGGCTTGATCAAAGCAAACCAGCTGCCTTTCCAATGGCGTAAAATGTAAGAAACTATATACAATGCATCCAGATCATCTTAATAAAAATGTAGTCTCAGCAAATAGGCTCACTTTTAGGGTAAACCATATGAACAAAATTGAAGTGTTTGTTTTGTTGGGGTTTTTTCTTTTTCTTCACCAGAACAGTTTGTAAAACAAACATATCCAAGAGTTTTGGAAAGGTTAGAAACCCTCAGGCTTTTGTGCATAAATCAGCCTCTAATGAATAGTGAGTTAACAGGTGATTTTTTTCCAGGGCAAGTTATTTCTCTGAACAACTTCTTTTTCTCCGTGCAGAACAGATGGTAGTGTTCAATGTCTAGCATAGATTACTGAAAGAGATGGATGACTTATGTTTCATTTGTGCGCACATTTTTCTGCATTTGCTACGTTAGACAAATCTGTTTTATTGAAACATATCCACACACACACATTAAGCCTGCAACACCCAGGGTTTGTGCATATGTGTTGTATATAAAACAAAGCCACAAAAGCAATCAAATACACCTTTACATGATCTATAAGTGTACTGCAGTGTAAACAATTTATGCCTTTGTCTAGAGGAAAATGTCTTCCCAGTCCTACAACCACAATATTTCAAGGCAGTGCATCATAACACTTTCTGTCCTGTAGTGGTGGTGACAGTTTATATGGCGAGGTTGCTACTGTAATCCTACAAGAAGAAAGTGAGAAAAAAAAAGGTTGGTTTGTTTTTTTTTTAAATGGACTTGTTCACAGAAGGATTTGCAGTAGATTGAATAATTCTGAGAACTGAAAAAATATAGTCTGTGCCTTCATGTGGGTCATGGTCCCTTCATGCTCATAACTCCCTAACCCAAGTGGATCGCTAGCTGTACTAGCACAGTCATACTACCCTGTGAATGTCCAGGCAGATGTGTTCAAACCACCCCTGTTTAACTATGCATTGACCCTTCTCCCTCTCCTTCATGTCCCCACAGCTTTTTCTTATTCATAACTTTTTTTTTCCTTTACATATTTCTCCTTTTCCTTAGAGGATCATGAAGGAAAAAAACCCTCTAGCTTTGCAGTAATCAGGTAAGATATGGAGTTTCTGTTTTCATAGCTACAATAGTAGCAATATTTTTTAAGGAGTGAAGTAACCTAGTTAACCTAAGCCAACCTAGTTGACCTAGTATCAATAGATGAAAAGAAGGCTGAGGTAAACAACTTTTCTTGCCTCAGTCTTCACTGGTAACCTCTCTCCACACCCCTCCCGGGTCAATGGACCACAAGATGGGACCAGGGGGGTAAAGCCCCTCCCACTGTAAGAGAAGAATGGGTTCATGACCACCTGAGGAACATGAACATACACAAGTCTATGGGACCTGATGAAATGCAACCCAGAGTCCTGAGGGAACTGGCTGATGTAGTTGCCAAGCCACTCTCCATGATATTTGAAGTCATGGCAGTCAGGCAAAGTCCCTGGAGACTGGAAGAAGGGAAACATGGTGCCCATCTTTAAAAAGGGTAGAAAGGAGGACCCTGGGAACTATCAGTGTGTCAACCTCACCTCTGTGCCTGGGAGGATCATGGAACAGATCCTCCTAGAAGCTATGCTGAGGCACATGGAGGACAGGGAGGGTGATTTCAGACAGCCAGCATGGCTTCACCGAGGTAAGTCCACCTGACCAACCTAGTGGCCTTCTATGGGTAGTAGTCAATGGCTCAGTCTCCAGATGGAGACCAGTGATGAGTGGTGTCCCTCAGGGGTCCTACTGGGACCAGTGCTGTTTATCATTTCATCAATGACTTAGAAAGGGAGATCGTGTCTACCCTCAGCAAATTTGAAGATGACACAAAGCTGAGCGGTGCAGTTGACACGCCAGAAGGATGGGATATCATCCAAAGAGATGTGGACAAGCTGGAGAGGTTGGCCTGTGAGAACCTCATGAGGGTCAACAAGGCCAAGTGCAAGGTCCTGCACCTGGGTCAGGACAATGCCCCCAGTATCAGTACAGGCTGAAGGATGAAGGGATGGAAAGCAGCCCGGCAGAGAAGGACTTAGGAGTACTGGTGGATGAAAAGCTGGACATGAGGCAAAATGTGCACTTGCAGCCCAGAAATCCAACCATATCCTGGGCTGTATCAAAAGAAGTGTGGCCAGCAGGGTGAGGGAGGGGATTCTGCCCCTCTGCTCTGCTCTGGTGAGACCCCACCTGCAGGGCTGCATCCAGCTCTGGAGCCCTCAGCACAGGAGAGACACGGACCTGTTGGAGTGGGTCCAGAGGAAGGTCACAAAAATGATCCAAGGGATGGAACACCTCTCCTATGAGGACAGGCTGAGAGAGTTGGGGTTGTTCAGCCTGGAGATGAGAAGGCTGTGGGGAGACCTTATTGTGGCCTTCCAGTGCTTAAAGGGGGACTATAGGAAGTATGGGGACAATCTCTTTATCGAGGCCTATTGTGACAGGACAAGGGGTAATTGTTTTAAACTAAAGGAGGGTAGATTCAGACTGGATATAAAGGAAAAAAATTTTTGCAATAAGGGTGGTGAAACACTGGCACATGTTGCCCAGAGAGGTGGTAGATGCCCCATCCCTGGAAACATTGAAGGCCAGGTTGGATGGTGCGCTGAGCAACCTGATCTAGTTGATGTCCCTGCTCACTGCAGGGGGGTTGGACTTGATGACCTCTAAATGTTCCTTTCAACCCAAACCATTCTATGATTCTATTATTTGATTATTCAATGATTCTATGATAGCTACTAGAGAAATTACAAACCAAGATTTCTTAGTGTTCTTTGTGAGTTTTGACAGTTGGTATTTAGCTGTGGCACCAAACTCCATTAGCCCTTAGACTCTTTGCTATCCATTCATATCACTTCAGTTGGATGTGATGATAGTATCCGTTCATGTTCAGAGACAAGAATGTGCTGCATGCAGTACAAATGACTGGCAGATCCTTTCTAAAGACTGTGGACCATTTGGGCCCTTTAAGTCCTCAAGCAATTCAGTTTTATTGGGCCAGCTGGAGACACAGCAGAGATATTCAAACACTGCAAGAGTTTCTTGCAGCCAAAGTCCAGCGATTTAGCATCAAGTTAAGCAAACTGTATTTTAAGGAGCCAATGCACTTCAGATGACAACATATTCTTCATTAGTGAAACAAGACTGAAGCATTTTCCCTGAAGACCAGGTGACCAGAGAGGTGCTGGATAGAGGAATGCTCACACTGTCTACTCACTTGCAAAGCCAACTGCTGGCTCCTTGGCCCCAGGTACTAAATTTCATTCCTCCATTGTCTTCCTCTGTTGGACCAAGGCATATAGTGGAAATTAGTTCAGTTAAATTATTCAGACTTAATTTAAAAAATCTGTGTTTAACCCAGATCATTTCACTAATTCAAAGCCCAGAATGGGCCCACAGGCACTGGTACCAGCACTGAGGTGAGGGTTTCAAGGGACCGGGACAGAGCCGGAGGGGAAGGGAGAGGAAAACAATGATCCAGGCATACGGGCCACTTGATATGGTATAATCATGGAGAAAAAAGTCAAATCAGTTTTCCTGTATTGTGGGAAACTAATGAGCAAAGTACCATTTCAGGAACTGGAGTTGAGACCAATCAGGCTAGAGCTCAATTGCTGTGAATGGGGCAGAAATACTTCTAATGAGCACCAGGCTTTACGCTGTGATGTAAAGCGTAAAAACCTCCATTAAGTGGCATGTAAATTAATTAATGGCAATGCAATGAAAATTAGTAATAATTTTTTTAAAGGCCACAATGGAAAGAAGCTTAACTGCTTCTTCATGTTAAGTAAATAGTTCCAAACCTCAAACATAAGTTGCTGCACTTTTATTAAAAAGTCTTAAAAATTATACAGAAAAATCTCTCCCTATTCTTTTTAAACATAGAAGTTTGTTCATCCACTACTGTACTTTCTACAATTCTCATTTCTAGCTTACTGGAAACATTTCCCAAGAAGTATTTTGGGCTAAT
This sequence comes from Phalacrocorax carbo, assembly GCF_963921805.1. Classification (NCBI taxonomy): domain Eukaryota; kingdom Metazoa; phylum Chordata; class Aves; order Suliformes; family Phalacrocoracidae; genus Phalacrocorax; species Phalacrocorax carbo. The sequence goes on along the minus strand of NC_087514.1, from coordinate 14,119,673 downwards.
GCTTACTAATTTCTGAATGCCAACAAGTTTGGTCCTAACCTAGTCTGCCTGGTAATTGTGACAGAAAAGAAGGAGCTTGAGAAGAACCAGAGCCAGCTTTGAACATGAAGCAAATTTTGCTGCCTTTAAAATCAAGGGAGATGTACAGCTCACTGTAACTAAAGCTTTTTTATATTCATTGCCGAGAGAATAAGCAGGTTTAATGTCTTAAGATCATGTAAGACTGCCAGAACACATATTAGTATGGTTTTTTTCAGATAATTTCTTATTTTTCCAAAACCAGCATGATGGTGATGGGAATAACTGTCTTAGTTATCCACCTGAAATTAAATCAAATACACTGAAGACTTATAAATTGTTAAGAAAAAAAAAAGCCAAAGTTTTCCAGCTCCCCTGGAGTCTTCCCTAGTGCTATACACAATTTACAAATGAAATCAATTCCCAGAGCATGTCAATGAGCTTGGTACAAGGCAAAGAACATACTTAGGTGCTGGCGAAATTCACTTGGCCTTTGGAAGGGATCCTAGACATGTGCAAGGGCTTATGCCTGCATGGGAGCAGAGCCAGGCAAAGTACAGGTATGAATGATGACAGCTCTCCTCTTTTGCAGCCGGGGCATCTAGGGAGACTCCCTATGTGGTGTAGCCCTCCTCAAACAACTTAATTTAATCCTTTAGCTATGACATCCCTCTTATCATTCCCTTTTGCCATCACCTCATATATCACAGAAGTGTTATTCATTCATTCATTATTATAACTGGGCATTGACAAGTATGTTTTGATAACATGTATTCCTTACAAAGGCTGTTTAATAAGCTAATATTTCTAGGCCTCTTTAAAATTATTCATAAAATGTCCAAGACATGTATTTTCATTATATCTCTGGATTTTGATTGGATGAAAGCCCCAAAACCTTGTATCTTAAGATGATAGTGTGCTGGTACAACTGTGTATGTTTGATATTACGTGATTCCATTGCTGCAAGAACCATAACCAGTATGGCAACTTTGCTGATTTATTGACTTGGCCAAGTGGAAATGCACCTTTTTCACTTGGTAGAGGAAAAAAATGTTCTAGTTAAAACATAATTTAAAAATTTGGTTTAATGATATTTGTTTGAGAATGGAGATACATAATCTGAAAATAATTTTGAAGTTGGCAGCATTTTCACTGGCAGGGCTTTTCTGGTCTGAGCTGCATGATTTCGATCAACCTGAGTGATACAGAGAAAGAAGAGCCAAATTGCCATTTATTTTTTTCCAACGTGACATTCTGACTGTAGTTTTAGGTCTGATCAGGATTTCTTCAGTTGAAAGTATTCTTATTGGAAAAAGATGATTCACACAAATCTGACTTTTCACAGGTATGCACCAATTTTGAAGATATTTTCATTGAGAAAATCTCTCCCACCCTTTGGACTAGACAGTAGACCAGTGGCAACATTGCAGGTAATGCTGGACACTGACCTGAACATGGGAAACCAGCTGTACCACTCCTCATTGTCCTGGACAAGGAACTGCAATTTCTGAAAGAAATGCAAACAAATTAGAGATCTTATACCCCTTTTCAAATATAATTTGGTGACAATATAAATTATTAGTCCTGAAAACACAATGTTCAATAGCAGAAAGCAGATGCTAGGGAGAAAATAAAGAATATGGAAGTGGCAAATTACGAGTGGGTTTAATATTAATTCCTTGTCTGCAAGCGCATCTTCCTAGAGATATTAATCCTGTGCAAAGTCCAGTTGAGATCAGTCCAGCTGAGATCACTGGTGTACCACATGAATCTGGGCATCCGTCTTGAGGGAGAGGACCATGGGCTGGGGGCTTGTGTTCATTACATGAGTTTTCTTTAGCAAAGGAGGGCACAAAGCCTTTTAAAGTAGATGTTGCTCAGTTTCTCTTCCACAATGTAACATTCTTTGAGTTCACCTGGTGAAAAATGCTAAATAAAAAAGATCTAGTGTTAGGACTAGTGCACAGGTTTCACCACACAGCAGTTCTGACCTATCGCCAATTCAGAGACATGCCTCTTCAGGTCAGAATCCTTTTTTCTGATGTGTTAAAACAGCTCCAACAGTAGTAAAAGTGAGAACATTTAATATTAATAATATATAAATTATATATAATGTATTCTTAAGAGTTCCTAGATTAGTGTTTTACAGGAAATATTTATCTAGAATGAAGTTATAAATTAATCTTGTTGGCTTCCTTGTTTTTGAGATTTAGTAAATTCTTCCCAAATGGTCAGTCAATACATTTTGCAATGTTTGAGCAGAAATCTATCAACAATCATTTCATGTGAATCTGATTAAACAGAGCAAAGTCACCAAGCATGACCAATTCCTTCTTACGTTGCCCCGAAAAGCATAACAAGGATAAAAGTTTCTTACATTCCTTGTTTCCACTCAGCATTGTATTTGCATGCAAAATCCAGGAAAAAGATCAGATAGGCAACATGAGCAAGTTGGGGCTTTCTCTACTTTGAAAGAAGTTCTCGAAATAAACTCCAAGTACGTGACCCTTATAAAAATAGCTGAATTAGAAGCTGCTAGGGATCTTCTGTTAGTCAGTCACTTTCCTTTCCCCCACGACTTTACAAACTCACACAGGCTGGATTTCCAGTCCTTCATGTGAAGCCAGGGATACATTAAGGAAGGGGAATCCACAAGGGAGCAGGTAAACGGTTACTGAAGAAATATTTGTGTCATAACCTGCAGCCACCCAGAAGTAGCCGTCAAAGAACTAGTGAGCCATAAAATGGCAGGGGTCATTTATCCTCTGGGACTAGTTTCCCAAAGCAAATGTAATAATAAATCCAGAGATATCCTCACAAAGAATTTGGATTCCTTAGGTACTGGGTATACATGTTTTCTAGACTTTCTTCAAAGACCTTATTCTGTAAATACGTAAAAATTTGTAAAAAAGAATGTAAAAAGTCTTGTAAAAATGAATAAACAAAAAAAAATTTATATTCAGCAATCTTTCCTCTCCTAGCCTTGCTTTATGAGAGATACATTTGTGTTCATTGTCAGGAATTAAATGCACCAGGGTATGGGAGAGCTCTAGTGGGCACAAAGATATTCATTTCCCTCACTTCCTCAAAAATATTAAAGAAGTCTTTATTTTCAATATGCTTCTGATGCAGTGCTTTAAGAACAGGAGAAAATAAAAATGTACAATTACAAGATTTGGTGGGATTTTTAAAATGAGATAACAGTGTTGGACTTTTAATGGATGTGCGTTTGTCTCTCATACTGTTTAAACTTCTTGTTACATTTTCTTGGAAATCCCTTACCCATCTCTGACTCACAAGTTCTTGTCACACTTTTTTCTCAAATGGTCTGGTCAAGTCAATCCCAGAGCAGTTAATATTAACCTGGATTGAGTTTGGAGGACCACCGTTCTCATTTCAGACCTGAAAACAATTAAAGTTTGTCTGCTTTTTTTGCAGCTATACTTATTGTTTTAAAGTAAGATATGACCTCTGGCTATACATCTTGCCTCTCTGACTGCAGTCATCTGATCCTCAAAGCGATATTCTCAACATCATCTTACTTCAGCCATCAATATGTGAGCACCACATAATCAAAAGTGAAAAAAATGGCTGTTTGAGGTTGTTTCCTTATAAGCTTGGAAAATGTTAAGCTTTTGCTTAGATTTTCTGATAACATTAATTATTAGGTATGAATTTAAGTTGGAAATGCCCATATATATCATACAGTTGTGAAGAGGTCTGTCCCTTTCCCCAGTGGACAAATGTACTTGAGCACTGTGGAGGGACAGCAGTTTTATTGATCCAGTTTGACTTTTCTGTTAGGTGTACAGAAAAAGATTGTGCTAATCTTACATGGTGCACAGGGGAGCTGAATTGAGCAGTAGTAGGGGCAGGGAAGAGTAGCCCCTAACAACAGATGCTTGAGGCCTGAAAGCATAAGTTGAAGAGCTGAAGGACACCAGAGGTACAGGAGTAAACCTGGGGACAGAAGAGGAATGTAGCCTGGGTACAACACTGGGTTAGAGTATGAATGGCAGGAGTGGGATTCTAATTAAATCAATGAGAAGATATAGAAATTAACTGGGAGCTGAAGTGTGCATCAATAGTTAGCATTCCTGTGTCTCTCAGTCTTTCCAAACCAACCTTGTCTAACTCATCCACCATACTCATATCCGCACTTTCATAGCCCTTCATTATCTTCAATGGTTTCATTTATTGTCTGTTGCTCACTATAGGAAGATCCATTTCCAACTCTGAACAGCCCACCTTTTGCTTGTGAAATTTCAAGCAGACACTTCAGTGCTTTTCTGCCAAGCTGCCTTCAATCTCAGGAGGAGTTCCTGTAAACTCCTGCAAATTAAACTCGTCAATCGCTTTCACACTATTTTTGCTGCCAGACTGCTAAGAGCATGAATGTGCAGCCTACCCCTCTGACCAATACTGCCTCGCTCTTTCCTTATGATTATTTATATCCATTCATTGTCTCTCATCTTACTTTTAGTTTATAACCTCTTAGGGAGGGCTTTTCGTGTGCTTACTGCTTGTCTAAGGCTTAGGTCAGTGGATCTTGGCTCTCAGCTGGGACACTCAGGCATAACATTAGTGCCATCAATAGATGAGGATGGCATTGGTAGGGATGGCTAACTGATGCCGAAATTTTTATCTGCATAAGAGCTGAAAATTGCTTCAACAGGCAGGGAGTTGTTCAGATTCATACAAGCCTTGCGAGCCAGCTGGAGACTATGGAACCCTGGTAAGCTCACCCTTACACCACCATACTCAGGAGAAAGCTGGAAGGACTCTTTCCTACGCCTGCTGGGAATGAGTAAAGTAGTACAAAAAGGAAAGGACAAAACTCCCCCATGATTAGGATCAGACAAACAGAGAATAGTTTAGATTGGAAGGTACCTCAGGATGTCTTCTACTCCAACATAAAATTTTAACTTTTTTTGGGAAAAACATAAGTTTAGCAACAATCTCATTTTGTTTTTGTGGAGGGGAGGAGCTGATTTATGATATTTGAACTCTCTGGATGGTGGCAGGATCACAGGCACAGGTTCTGACAGTCCATTTGGTAGATGTACACGTAATGTGAAGCTAATTGGATAAGCGGGCACAAATACCTCATATAATGCCAAGATTTTACAATTTTTGCCCTTGAATGCCTCCTGGTTTTTTGTCCCAGTTATTAAGGCTTTTCATTTTCTGGAAGCACTGAACATTTGAACCTTTGAAAATCAGGCCCCAGAAAACTGATGCAAATCATGCACCAAAAATGTACGTTTCCAGAACTACCAACTATTTTTTTTAAATCTTGCTGTGATTTAGATATTCCCTTTGTTGATAATCATTAAAATATGGTAATTGTTACCAGGCCTCTGCTAAATTTCAAAAGAAAACTGATACTCACTTTAAAGTAACAGGAATGCTGCTTATTTTCAGTTTTAAAAAACAAGCACATCCCTATCTAGCGATCCTTCTTAACGAAGCATGTCTTGCATCTCCAACTGCCAGGCAAACAGGGAAATAAGCTGTCCAAATTGCTGTGCAGCCAGACACTTGCTCACTCCAGGAGAGCTGCCAGATCACTCTCATTTGGAAAGAGCCTCCTTCCGTCTGGAGGTGACTTTCATTCCTTCTAGCTGTGGCGGAGGATTTAGCATTGTGTGCATTTCAGTAGGGCTTTATACATGCAAGGATGTCTTGTATTGTGGTAGGCTGCCTGTCGCTCACTCTCTCCTCATCATAAGTCTGTTTTAATATTGCTGAATACACATTTCCTAACTGATGCCCACTTCAGTACAATGAACTGATTTCCCCATTCCTAGTTGCCGTCTCACATGAGATGATTTGGAAATGGATTGAACTATTTTGTGAAATTACCTTGAAGCAACTATACTAGTTGCTGCAGGGGGCCTTCCACCATGAAGGGGAAGGGAGAAAGCCTGATTGCAAAGAGATGATATGGCAAAAATAGTTTAAAAATATTTTTATCGGTAGATAAAGCCTCCCTGGTCATAGCAACAAAGAAAATCTCATAGTGGTGGTTCATCTAGCTGTACTTCCTGCCACTGGAGTCAAAGGCAGCTTAGATGTTTCATCTTAGACATCGGAGTCTGATCTCACAGACATCAAGTTTGGTCATAGGTATGAATTAGACAGTGACAGCTACTTGAGTGAAAGGATACTCTCCCTTAGCAGCAGCCATCGCAGCATTTCGGTGTGAGCAGGTGGATGATCTCCTCAGTCTGGTGGCAGAGCTGAAGGAGGAAGTGGAAAGGTCAAGAAGTATCAGGGAGTGTGAGAGGGAGATAGGCTGGTGGAGCCGCACCCTGCCATCTCTGAGGCCAAGGCAGCGGATGGAGGCTCCACAAGGAGCAGAGGATCCCCTACCCTCTTGCCACCAATCAGAAGGAGAGAACCTAAGAGACGGGGGGAGGGAATGGAAACAGGTCCCTGCTTGGGGCGGCAGGCAAATCCCCTCCCAGCCTCCCTCACCTTCCCAGCTGCCCTTACACACCAGATATCGGGCTCTAGAACTTGAGGGCCAGGCAAATGAGGCTGTAGGTAAAGGTCCATCTGGGGAGTTGCCTAGGGAGATTTGGTCAACCCTACGCATTATGGCTGCCTCTGTTAAGAAGAAAAGAAGGGTAACTGTTGTAAGCGATTCCTTTCTGAGGGGAACTGGTGGGAAATATAATGACTAGAGTTGCTTGTGAAAAGTCTGTGCTTGCCTGAGTGTGCCTGGGGCTGCAGCTATGTGTGTCATGCAGATGTGCAAAATATCCCAGTGGTTCAAACCAAACAGTTGCTGCCTTCTGTTGACAGCTGGTGGTGGACAGTCCACTGCTCTGGGGCTGGAGGTTGCACATCACACCTCTGTCACAGCTCAGGATGGGGTTACCACATAGACAAAGGTTTTCACACTTGTCAATGTAGGCTGCATCCTAAAAAATAAATAACAATAAAAGTAGCCTCTTAAGTCTTCCAGAATAGAATCCTTTAGGGATATTACAGCTTTCTTCTGTTTATCTTCATATAAAAAGAAAAATTAAACCAGCAAATCAGCAGCTCATGTTATTAGTCATGCTGGTTTCCAATAATCTCTGTCACCCACCAGGTTTACTGGCTAGTTTGATGGATAAGGGTCTGCAGATAATTCAGCATTGTCTTTGTAATACTCTAGTCACCAAACATGTATTTATGTATTGTATGCTTGTTGCTAAACAAGAACAATCCAGAGCAGCCGCTTGCGTCATCACCCCAGGTTGCCATGGAGATGAGTCACAACATCTCTGTCTCTCAGGATGGCTTCCTACTCGGGGAGCTCTTCGAGGGTTTCCCCTGCTTTCATTACACAGTAAAAAGCAGCTTCGTGAAGCAAAACTGATGATTTAGTTCTGCTGTGCAGTCAGAGACATAATTCCTCCAGCAGTGGTAAAACTTTTATGAAATTGACTTCTGTGGCCATTCAAAAGCTCCCAAACATATAACCGAGTGAAAACAATTTAGATTTGAATCCTAAACACTCATCCTCTTAAAAAAAAAACAGTGTAGAATGAACTTCCACCCTTTTTCTGTGCATTAGGGCTTGGAAAGCAGGGCCTGGTAAGGTCTGTGGGGAGGCACCTACTTGTGCTTTGGAGAGTCTCTATGGATGAGCTCCAAAGGAGAATGTACATAAAAATTTAATGGCATTTGTGGCTTCCCCATCATCACCACAGGACCCGCACAGCACAAGCGCTCCCCAACTCCACCTGACTCCAGATCAGTCTCAGTATGTGAGCACACTGCCATTGATCTTGTCAGAGTGCTGGATTTTCTGCTGAGTTTCCTGCCAGCAGCAGAAGGACAGGTAAGTCTTGACCTGGATGAAGTCAGATCGGTGAGGACAGAAAATATAACTGGAAAATATAATGATGCCACTAACCATGTGTGCTTTGTGAAAGACAACACATAGTTTCCCCCTTTCTCAGCAGAGTTCAGGGGCATGAATCCTCCATGGAATGTAACATCATCTAGTGGGGCAAGTAGCTCTCCAAAGCTACTGCAGAGTGGAGAGGGACTTAAGAAATCCCCTTGTCCTCTGACCTTTCTAGTGGATATATTTCCTCAAAGCTCTGGTTTTGGGCAGCACTCTGCTCCTTTGCTGCTACTTGTCAGCTACAGTCTCCTCACTCGATGCACAAACATCTGTCTCAGGCTAGTGGATATAGGACCAGGGCCTGAAAATGAAATGTTGTAATGCTGAGCGTTACAACAGCACTAATCTTGGAGATTAACATTGATGGGGAATGAATGCAAAGCAAAAATGGCAGGTTATCTGCTACAGATTCATCTGCTACAGATTCATCTGCTACAGATTCATCTGCTACAGATTCCTGTGTTGGTCAGGTATTTACAGCAGTCACTGGCAGATAATCACAGGTGATTTCCCACAAGTGGACATTTGGGCTTTAAAATATGGGCACTGACCAAGCTCTCTCCTCACATAGGCATATGGTCATAATACACATTTTTAACTTATGTAATAGCATATTTTTTTTTGTCAATTCAGAACAAAACCCACCAAGTTTTGAAACTTTGTTTAAAAGAAATTGGATACAAATATTGTTGGATTGAACAAAGTGTTTCATTTTGATCTGGGATTTTTTTGGTAGAAGGATATAACGTATAAAAGAGAAAAATGGCATAAACTCAAGGTTATTTTGAATTGAAAACTCAAAAGCCTCATCATAAAAAATGCTGAAATAGGACAGAGATTTCAGCTGTGTCAGACCATTTATTCCTGGCCCGCTTTCAAAAGGAGATTCAAACATAATTGCAATGATTTCGCAAATGGCATCTTGATTTTGAAAGAACTGCGTTTTCCAAGTAAAAAAGGAAAAAAAAAAAGAAGCTGTAGGATGAAAGATTTTCTAAGCAGTTTTCAACAGTTTGCTGAAGTTTTCTGAAAACTTCAGTCGTTGGATACAATATGCAAAGCATGGGAAGGAGAATTAAAAGTTCCTGAAATGTATATACAGAGGATTCTTTATCCTTATTTTTTAGTTCAAAAAAAAAAAAGGTTTTGACATCATGCGATATTGGAGTGTGAGGGCTGCAGAGGCCCCACCCTGCATCTGGCAGGCGGGGAGGTAACCGAAAGCTGCTCTGGTCTCCTGTGGGCTGTCTCCTCACAGGTGGAAAGCCTGGGGTAATGGAGCGGGGTTTCTGGGCGAAAGCAGTTGGGAGCACTCTGGGGAGCTCTATAAAAATGACTCACTTGCAAGGGGTGTGGGTGTTTTTTTGAAGGTTAGCGGGGAGCAGGCTGCTCCACTGGTCCTTGGGGACTGGGGCTATGAAAAGACTGGAAGTTTTTATAGCCTAAGCAGCCTGCTGCTTCTCTATTAACGTAGGAGGGAAGGGGAAGGGGAGGATGATGGAGGGAGGGAGTTGTTTTGGCTTTTGTTTGGGTAATCTAGCATGTTTTTGCTATTTTGTTTTTTGGTTTTTTTTTTGTTTGCATGTTTTGCTGACGGGTGGTTTGCCGTAAGCAAGGCTTATGCTGAGTTTTTTGTTAAGTGCCTAATACAGAGCTGTTTTAGCAAAAGCCCTCATGTTTCTGCTTGGAAAATATTGTGCTCTTACTGACAGCTTATGTCACATAGTCAAAGTGGATGTTAGGAGAGAAAGTTTATCGTAAGTATGTTGCTAAAAGACCAATTCTGCCACAGCTGTTCACACCAGAACACTTTCCTAATTTTAGCATCCCCTCCACAGTCTTGGTAATTGTCTTGAACCCCATATTTATGTGACTGTGATTTTTTTTTTGCCTTCTGCACTATAGTTGTAAGCAGTGCCATAAAGATTTTTTCACTGTAGTGGAAAAGTACGTCAGGTTAACCTGTTTTTCTTGAGAAATGAGGGCAAATCAAATGCTTAATTCCAAATCCTATTTATCATTTAAAGGTTTTTCTAGCCTCCACTTTAGAAATAAAATAAAACTGTGGTAAATGTCATTTAAACAGTGGACATAAAGTCTGGACTGAACTATTTTAATTTTCTCACAGCCAAGCTCTTCTAGTGACCCAAAATGTATAGCTAATATATTTTTTTTAAGTATTCCAACCTCATTTAAAAATTAGTTGTCTTCTGATTTCAGGCAAAGTGATTTCAAAGAACAATATTACTTCTGGAATGGAAATTATGCTACTCTCACTGTTCTGCTTTTGTTCGTTTTGATTTTCATGACTGGCTTTTTTCCAAGTCAAAACTAACAGGTATTAGATCAGTGAAATTACAAAAGAAGTTTGCATGAATGCCCTGAGACTGAAATCAGTATAGCATTTTACATAAATTTGAGTATAACACTTTGCTAAATCTCCCATTGTCTGCAAAGAGATGGCCAGATTCTTTACAGATTTTCTTTTTTACTGTTTTGAATGAATGACTCAACATTAGGAGAAGGAAATATGTTTCTAAACATCTTTTGCAAAATATCTGATGAGGCGTAAACCCCAACAAAATAATCAAGCTACATCTCCTTTGTTGTATACTTTGGACTTACTGCACCAAAGAGGAAGTACAAGCATGTGACAGGTTAGGAGTTAGGACAGTTAGGACAGGTTGACATCTTTCAAAAGAAAATGCAGCAAAGATGCATCTTTCATTTTAGATGTGTCCACACACTCTCTTTGGTTATGTTGCAGGGTAATGTGGCCATGCTAACGTTAGACTTGCTAGTCCCGATGTTGGTAGCTGTCTTTTCATAGTTGTTCAGAGCTGAGAATTCACTATGCTGCTCCATTGATTCTGTAACCAGCCTGAGTTCCCATGGTTTTGAAGGTGCTATAAAGTTAGCTTGAGTATGTCTCCACTACACTGTCATCACTGAAATGGCACTGACTTATTTCTACAGGAAACGCCAAACCTCCAGAGGAAATTTGGTAGTTACTAATATCTGCAATTTCCCTTTTTTTGTCCCTATCCCATTCCTGCTTTCCATCCCCACCCCCATTCATGCTTTGCTCCAGACTCACAGCCTACAGCAATATGTGGAGGACATAATATTCCAGTACAACACTAAACATAAACGAAACGTGTGACAAATTGTAATGACAAGGTTGGTCGGGGTCTGTGTGGAGGAACAGTTTGCAGCACAGGATTCGGAGAAACAGTGAGCTGGGTTAACATGATGAATGCACTTAAGCCATGGCATCTGAAGGATCCCGGCAGAATAGCTCACTGTCTTCTGCCTTAAATGATGCCTTTTCCATACTCAGCTCTATAAATGTAGAAAACTGAGTTCAATATTTGTGGGTGTTTTCTGTTTTGGTACTGGCTTAACTTCCTAATGAAGAGCAAAACAGTATGTTACTTTTCTGCTTGTCCCATGCCCCCGTGCTCAGCAGACGGTGCATGAGCACTGCCAGGCACTCTGTCTCAGTTCCTGTCTCTTGGTGGATGCACCCTGAGGTCTATGGGTTTGTTTCCAGCCAGGCATGGGTTGATGGCTGGCTGTGAAAAGATGGCATTTGCAGTTTCACAGGTCTAGGCTCTGCTCCTTCATTATCTTGTGTGTGTGTTCCAGAACTGTCTAGTTTTGTGACTCTCCCACCTGTTCCCTGCATTTCTAGCTGATGGTGGGGGAGCACAGGCTTCCCATGAAGCAACATGACTTCTCTTTTCCCCCTCTCTGTGCTGCACATGGTGAGTATCCCCTCCCTGCATCAGCTGCTCAGAGCTTCCAACTCCCGGGGTACCAGATAGACGTGTGATGTCCCCGATACGGCACCCCACCACATCTCCCTCCTTTGTCAGACCCAGGGCAGAAGCAGAGCAGGAACCACTTCCCCCCATAGGTGGAGCCTTACGCTTTGAGCAATTGCAGCCTGAGGTCTCTGATTGCCAAACTGCTGTGCCTGGTGGAGCACAAAGCCCGTACATAAGATGATGCCAGACTGAAGCCTTACATTGATTTTTGGTTTTTCCAGGGCTTGGGCTGAACTTCATTTACCTATAGGAACTTAATTCCTTCAGCCAAGGCATAAATAAATATAGACAGGACTGAACTTCAGGGACATCCTCCCTCTCTTACCCTCACTTTAAGTGGCAGCATCACAGAAACGTTCCTGAATAATGAACTCTGTGCCAAAGGTATTCCTGGCAAGTAATTTTATCCCTTTCCCAAGCTTCAAAAAATGTAGGAGATAAAGACTTATCTCTGTGGTATTTGTTGTAACAGGGTGAATAGATAAAGCTGTATCACAGAAATCATGACTCAGAAAAAAAAGTATCTAACATGGAAATGAAAGTGTGTTTTCAGTAAATGTCATCTGATTACACTACTCAGTTTTTTGTGTAGGTGCCTTTTTATTGCTTCTAGGACCAGGTTAAGATAATCAGCTAGAAGCAAAAACATTAAATGCCCTTCTTTTATTTTCTGTTTTCCTCTATCACATATAATTGTTGAAATGACAAAAATACATGGAAATGAAAGCATCTCTGCTGCCACAGTTAAAATGCCATTTCCCTTCTACATATGGGAGTGCATCCCGTGTTTGCAGGGTGCTCCAATCTTTTCACTGCCAGAAGGTACCAGATATTGTAACTCAGTCCTGGCCCCAGAAGATCGTGTTTCATCAGCAAATATATGAAATAGATGTTTATCACCTTCATGTGCTGCAGCAGTGCAGTTCCCTTCCCATCAAAGTACTGAGCAGGAGGTAATCACCCTACAGGGTGCCTGTTGGACCAGAACAAAGTGACAGTATTTTCTCTCAGTGTCAAGAGGCTTTCATAGATGGGTCTGCAAGAGATTAGAAAATGTTTTTAATTCACCGAGGAGTGAATTTCCTCTGGCTTCTGGGACTTTCTTCCCCGATGATCACTCACCAACTTTCTCCTTTCTGGTAAGAGTAACAGTGTTCCAGTAGAAAATACTTCTTAGGATGGTTGCGGCCATGAAAGAGACATGGGTCCTTTACCTTCTTTGTAGAGTTACTCAGAATAAAGAACTTGGGCTCCAGCAGGCCAGATTTATTTCATAAAATGTCTGTGACATCTTTAACAGTGGTGGTGTTCCTACCCACTTAGAAAGTGTTTGAGAATCAGAGATCCCATTTCCAGGGTGCATTCGGCTCCAGAAGGTTGCACTGCTAGGCAAGCCTTGGCCTTGTTTTGCTGACCACCTGGATGCATTCGCATCAGGGAGAAAGTGGGGGCAGTAATGATTATACAGTACACACAGGAGAGTTAATAATAGTGCCAAAAGGCAACAAACAAAGGAGTATTGAGACAGGGTTTGTTTTTGTAAGATTATACTCAATTCAGTCATTCTATGACTGCATATATTCTTCTGTTTATTTATGTAATAAGCTGCCCTTGTAAGGCCCTGGCAGATAAAAAATGGAGTCTTTCCAGATGTGTGAAAAAGGCAGTTACTTGGAGAGGATTTTATGCACTGTGTTGCTACAAGAGATTTTAACTCACCAATCAACATCAAGAATATTTGGATTTTCCTTGCTAAACCACAAAAACCTTAATGGGGAAAATCATTAAACATATAAAGTAATAGCAATATAAATATTTGACTAAAACCATTATTGAGATGGGTCTTGGGAACCTGTGTTTCTGTAAACTTTAAGGGCTGTAATGAATGTACACATACCCTTCTTCTGTTTCTCCTTCCATGAAAGGCCAACATTGCTTCACATTACAGCTGTGAGGCTTTATGAAGTTCTCCTTCTTTGCTTTGTCCTAAGAAGACAATTTTCATCCCAGTGTATGGCATAGCAAAAGGTATATTAATGTCTGATGAACAAATGTAAATGTTTAAACATGAGCTGAGAAAGCTATATAATAGCAGAGCCAGGGAGGCCACCTTGTAGCGCCTGTGTTTTATGATCTGTGCTTTTAACAGCACAAGTGCGAGTATATTATAGTTCATATTTGAAAGAAAAAGAAAATCTTTTACATGTCTTTCCTAAAATGTGTGATCACAGCAAACCTCTGCAAATTAACCCCTATGAAGCCAGTCATATAAGGGTCCTCATTACAAAGAAAAGTTGTACGACCTTCAATATCAATGTTCATGTGTTTTGGAGCATTTTTTTCTTACAGCTGGTTTCATGGGAATGGAAGACTTGCTATATTAATTGCAGACCTTTCTGCCCTTTTTTTCTGGAGAAGGAGAGAAAGGGGTTCAGGGTTTGAAACATCAATCTTTCCTCTAAATTTGCAATGAAACTCACAAGAGAAGAGCTTAACGTGGCTTCTATTTTTTGTCATATTTTAGAATCTTACATAAGTTTAAAATAAAGACCTGAGCCTATGATTCATTGAGCACCCTCTGGGAATTACATGCTGAAGCCTGAAGGGATAAGGTAAGAAGAAGTAATGTTGGGCTGTTTGCTGGATCCAGGATGCCTCTCTGGCTCATCCAGGAGCCAGAGGACTGGGAGATCCCCTGGCCTGTCTTTGAGGAGTTCAGCTGTCATAGATATCCCCCTCTCTGACACTCCTTCAACTTTGAAACAAATCATAATAATTTCCAGAGCTGAACCTCACAGCTGTCTCTGGTAGGACACAGAAGGCCTTTTGATTTCTCACCAGAACAAGGTGAAGCCCTCCACTGGTCTGCTGGGCATTACTCTTCACCCTGAAGCTGACCAGTGCCTGTAGGCATTGACCCTGACTTCACACAGCTGCTGGATGTAGGATGCACTGTATGTCTTTAGAAAGTTTGCTGATGCAGCCCAATTGGTTTCTTTCTCTGCGCCCTTTGAAATGATGTTACTATTTTGATTTTACATGGGTAAACCAGAGTAGCCTTAAACACAGCATATTCGTGTGCCAGGAAATTGTGGATATAGTGAAAGCTCACAACAAATCAAAGCAAAATATGAAGGTCTATGTTTTATGTCTTTATTAACAAGTTTAATAAAATTTTAAATTTAATTACTTGTATAATCAAACAAAGGCTCCATAGTCTCTCAATATATTGCACAATTTTAGGGCCCACAGATATTGCAGAAGGGGGTATGCCTTTTCCATAAGCCTTCAAGGGATTTAATTACTATCACAATTCAAAAGTAATTTCAACTGGAAATGTAGCTGGAAGTCATCACATGTGTTTGCCTTAAGATATAGTACCTGGCTATACTGTGCTTGTGTGGGAATAATGAAGGATATGCTCTTCACACTTACCACACAGTCTGTGTTCCCTTTCTTACAGTATATGTTAAGAACAACACACAGTAAAGCGCTGTACACCAAATGTCATTACAGTATCCAATCCCTCCCCCTGTAAACTGTGCTATCCAGTAGAGGCAACAGCCTTAAGATACACAGCCCTTTTGGTGCTGTCTCTGCCGGCTGTGCGTGTGCAGATACTGTCTTTACTAAAAACTTCTGCATCCTGCTGAAGATATCCTTCCATCAAGAGTGTCCCAATTTGGCATCCTCTAGAGCGTATGTGCTAGAAATATACCTTGACCCCATTTGGGTTTTGATATATGGAAAAGTAAAGCTTTTCCCATTGCAATATATAGTTGTCTGTAGCTGAAGCAAAATTTCTTTGGAAGAAACTGATAAGCAGAAAAGAGTTAAAAGATACTAAGGCTAAGGATAATGCTATTTCTAAACAAAAGTGTAAAAATATAGAGTAAAATCAGTAATGACACTCCTGGCTGGCGTAGAAAAGGTCTACCTGAGGTGTAATATTGACCTATAAGGACAGTTGTGTGATGTCTTTGCAGAGTAGTCAACTCTACTTACTCAGTTTACTGGAATGTAAATCAAAGGCTTGGGACGTCCTTGTCACGTAACAGGAACAAAGTCTGATCTGCCTCCCAGAAGTGAGTGCAACACAGTACTCAGCCAAGCAAAAATCCATCCTTCTTTCTTCAGTTTCAACCCCTTTCAGACCACATGTGTCCAACCCAATAGTTATGCTTCCTGTCTTGGCTTTCTGCTATTGGTGGTCACGGCAGATATGGAGGGATTAAGCAGGGCCTTCGCCATCAACCCAAGAAGTGACAGCCTCTCGTAGGCTAAATGAGGTATGCATAGAGCTGCTATGTGTGCAAGTGGGAATGGGGATGATCATATTAACTTACCCCCCTGTATATAAGCTGGGGAGACTGGCTGGGGGGCAGTGATTGCTGCTCAGGGGCCGGCACTTGTTTTTTCTGGGTTTTGTTTCTCTCATTGTTTTCCTTTTCAATACATTGTTTTTAATTTCAACTATTAAACTGTTCTTATCTCAACCCATGAGTTTTCTTACTTTTGCTCTTCAGATTCTCTCCCCCATCCCACTGGGAGGGAGGGTAAGCGAGTGGCTGTGTGGTGCTTTGTTGCCGACAGGGACTAAACCATGACACCCCCACAAGACTGTTGCTGGCTTGTTCTCTGTAATATCACCACCAACAGGAGCTGATCCGAGAGAAAGGCTCAGTTTCTGTAAAGAATTACTCTCTATGTGAATGTTTTCAGCTTACTTAGTGGACAGCTGTTGGAAAAACAATCTGGGAAATAACATAATGGATAAAGATGGGAAACCTCTTGACATGGAATCAGAGAGTCATTTCAGAACATCTGCATGTTTCCTGACCACAGGCTGAAACAGTAGAGTTGTTTTGTCCATGCAGAACATCCCTGAAATAAAGAGATCAGAAGAGAATTAAAGAACTAAGAACCCTTTCTCACTAACAGAAAAACAGTAAGTCCAAGGATGCTTTTTGCAAGCCCAAGTTCAAAAAAGATAAGCTGGAAGGAAGGACACTTATGTTGTAGATGTTATGGTTTTTTAAATTTTGTTTGCTTTTAGATGCTTTGATTCTAAAATGTTCTTGTGGGCTTTTCCCTCATGGCTTTGTTCACTGCTTCAGTCGGTGCTTACTGTGCTGGGATTAAGTCCAAAGCTTAGTGTAGTTTATTAAGGAAATCACAGTAAAGAAAAGGAGACAACTGCTCTGGCTAAGCTATGATGGCTGGAGAGCA
Source organism: Phalacrocorax carbo (assembly GCF_963921805.1). Classification (NCBI taxonomy): domain Eukaryota; kingdom Metazoa; phylum Chordata; class Aves; order Suliformes; family Phalacrocoracidae; genus Phalacrocorax; species Phalacrocorax carbo. The sequence goes on along the minus strand of NC_087514.1, from coordinate 14,102,690 downwards.
GAAAAGGAGGTGAGCTTGGGGAGGCCGCAGGAGTTAGAGGTTCTGTGTACCCTGTGACTGTGAAAGGCACAGGGTGATATTTTCTCTTGTGCAACATCACCTCATTCAACTCAAAGATGACAGAAGTAGAGCACTTGCACTTTAAAGCAACTATAATAAAGAAAACTGCCTGTGGTTTTATGAAATCCATTGAAATGGCCATGGAGAGTTTCTGTAGTCAGAGGTCTGTGCCTGGAATGTGCTCTGTTGGTGTCCATCCTAGACCTTGTGTCATGAAAGGAGGAGGTAGTGGGAACTGAGAGATTAAATTTCCCTAGTGAAATTCAGCCTGCCAGCTCAGACAGTCAACAAGACACTGCATTTAGATATACACTGTGAACTTTTCAGGTAAAGTTGGAGGCACAGCCAGCCAAAGAAGTCCTTCAGCTAGGACTTACTGGATAACAGGCAGCTTGCATCACTGCCTTGAACCTGAGCAGTTAAATTCTGCCTTAACTGGATTTGTTTTTCAAAGTAGGTGGTCTAAGCAGGAACTGCAGCTCCTGAGGAGAAATACAGGTGGCTGATGGCTGAGCTCGGTCTGCAGCCCCACAAATGGCAATGGGGAGCAGTCTTGTTGGGAACCTCAGAAACTCTTTCTTCCCTCTGAGCACGTTTCCACTGCTCCCTGAACCCTAGCACACTGTGCAGCCATAAATCCTGTCCCCAAGCTCCCTCACTCTGCTCAATTTTTAACTTTCACACATGATTTTTTTTTGCTGGATTTTGCAGTGCTGAAATTTCACCAAGGCTGCAGTAATTTCAAATTTTGGCCCATTTAGCGTCAGGACAACTGTCCAAGTCCATTTATTACAAACATATGTTATGAATTCAGTTAAAACAAACAGTCTCTTATTTTCTCAAGTCACAATAATCACACTCCAGACTTACTTAAAGCAAACATCATTTAAAAGCAGTATTTTTTATAGCATATCTGTTCTAGTAGTGGGTCTGAGATCAAAAGGTAGGAAAAAGGTACTGCAGGTTAAATGAAAAAACAAAAACTACCAGAAAAGGTGAAATCACAGTATTTGCAAGGTTGTCTCTGTCTTCACCCTCCCAATTCTTTTCTTAGTTTTTATATTTAAGACAAAACAAAATGAAACAAAAATAAATAAAGGATAGCAAAATATATGCAAAGCCCAGAAGACAGATTGTGTCCCACAGCCAGCCTGGAGTTTTGCTGCATCCTTCCCAGCCTTGGTCCATGGCTATGGTGGCTGGAACCAGTGCCTTTATGCAAACACAGTTAGCATTCACTTGTCTGCCCTTGAGTTGTTTGAGGAGAAATTACCCCACAGCTTCAGAGTGGTCTAGAAACAGGGACAGGCATGCTGAAGCTAATGTCGCAGGGTGAATTATTCCATGCATCTGGTTTCTGAGTGCTGCACTCAGATGTGATCCCTGTAGTGAGTTTCCACCATCAGAGCAGCTGAGCGTTCTGTGATGAGACAGGCCACTCTCATTCAATGCCACACTCTTTAAGAGATCCAAGGTTGAAGCCTGGCTCACCTTTATTAGGGGGATTATCTAGTGTAACAGAAAGTTTTTATATCTCTTTCATCAAGTAGAGCCAATGAGATTAATGAGTTTTTTCATATGAGAGCTGACTTGTCAGAATGAAGGAGAAAGGTTTTTGCAATGGTCCTACCTCAGGTCAGCAAAGCACAACACTGTTGTAAAGTTTTGGCATAGTCTTTAGTCCATGGCCAGTGTTGGTCTGTGTTTTTATTGCTCAAAAAAAGCTCACAAGTAGCAAGCATCTGTAGTGCTCCCCGGCTGAATGGAGAAGCTCTTTTGGTGTCAGTGGGAAGGGAGGGTATAACAATGCCATTAAAACATGTGTGGAGGCACAAAACAGCTGTTTGTGATGAGCTTTCATGGTCTGCAAGGTCAGATGGATAGCTTTGCAGGCACCTGCACTGGGGCACAATGCCCTCACAGCCTGGATGATTGACCAGGGTGACAGTGCGGTTCAAGAAACACACCTTCACTTCAGTCATTCAGCAGGAAAGGTGGAGCAGAAAGATGACGCGCTGTCCTTGATTATTATGCTGTTCTGTACTTTTTGCTACAGATTTCTGTAAGGATCCATGTATGGCATCAAGGTCTCCCCACGTCTCGCTCTTTCAACATGTTATTTCCTCCTGTGGTCATCAACGTGACACAAGTGTAACTGTCTTTGAGCACAACACACCCGAACCTGTGACCCAGTCACAGCAGAGAGATGCAGACCCCAGCCTCCACTCTGACGTTTGGTCTGTAGAAGCTCATGGTAGGGAGCACTTGCTGTTGGCGGGGGGGTGAGAGGGAGAGGGAAGGATATCACAGACCAGTTGGTGGTGATGAGGTCATTGACAAAGTATCCAACTGGCCTGGGCTTCCAATATTTTCCATGCCTCAGTGAGCTCCTTTTGTACATAGTTCTTTCTTTCTTTGTGATCTCACCTGAAATGTCAAAGAAGGTCTCCCTACATGCCATGCTCTTGATGACTTTGATCAGGACTACCTTTCAGAAGGAGCATGAGATCTCAATGTAAGGTCACAACAGAGGATTTACTAAATGTTTCCGTGCTTCCACAGCTCGTAGGTGCATGGGGGCAGGTTCCCTGTGGGTGTTAATCGGCGTTGTTTGCCAGAGCCTGTAGCAGGATGCCATTCTACCCCAGCTGTGCATCTAATCCCAATTTTGCATTCCCATATACTGCTGTGTGAAGCATCAGCTGAAAATGATGCTACTTAGTATTTTGAAAGGCATCTTCTACACAGAATGGAAGGCAGCTCCCAGTAATTCTCCACCTGACAGTTATTTAATACATTTCAGCTCTGGTTTCAGTTCTACATTTAGATTTACAAAAAAAGGATTCCTGACATTTTGTCAGTTTTTTCATCCATGCCTGTATTCCCACTTCATCTCACATTTCCTCAGTTCATTACAGCAACCCCTGCTATGACAGGATAAAGCCATACACAAAAAGCCCTTTCATGGCTACTTTACATCGATATCTATTTTTGAGAGAGAAACTGAACTGAAGCAGCATGACTCTAATTCACTTTTTCTTCTTGCCAGCAACTGGATTGACAGGGCTGGGGTATGGACAGACACACTGTCACCTCCAGTTTAAATGCCCCACTAGGATGTAAATTCAGAATGAAGGGAGTGAAAAAATTCCAGCCCAGCCAAAATCTAAGACATATTTAATGTATATGCCAGATGAGGACAGCTATCATCTCTTTTTGTGAAGAGAAGCTTGATGCTTGCAAGACAGCTTCTGTACTGAAGAAAAAAATGGGTTGTGGGCTACCTAGATCTGTAAAGGCTCGACTTGCAGTTGTTGCCTGTATATTTCTCCCAGCACAGCCTGTTAGTGACCATTCTCATGTTCATTTGCTATAACAGCTTAGAAGATGGCGAGTTTCTTCTCCTACACCTGTTTTAGCCAAGGTGGGGCAAGTCGAGAGACACAGGGCTTTTCTGTTTGTTGTTTCTTCTGGTTTGTAGCACAAGAAGGAGGAGACATTCAATGAAATTCAGCATAGAAAGTTCAAAATGGAAGCAAGAAAGTACCTATGGTGGTAAGTGTCTTGACACAGCATCAAGAAAATTAAGACTAGGGAATGTTTTAAAACAAGATTGGATTTGGCAGTGTATTCTGAAGAAAACAGGAAGATGCAGTTGTTGAAAGTCAATGCCAGAAATAGTTTGAAAGGACAGAAACCCTCTCCTCAATATTTTATCTAATGTCTCTTCAGGATTAGGAGGAGATCTTTGTAGATTCTACATGATATTTCAACTGTTTTACACAGGATTGTTGATAGCTTTGTCAGATGTAACTGGTGTTGATCTTTCTCAGAAAGAATCTTAGACTATCCAGGCTTCTAGGCATACTTAAAAATCTTATATTATTATTATTAACTCCACCTCCTCTAAACCTTTTCTGGAAGTGGTTTATATTAGCATAAATTCTCCTTCCAGAGAAATCAGACTCTGAATCCATTCGGTTTCTGACAATTCTAGCTTTTGCCAGCCCGAAGCCTGGGAATACCCGCTTAGCCCTTTAGCCCTCATGTCACCCCTCTGCCCCAGCCCCTGAACTCAAAGGATGCTGCTCACTGTATAGCTGCCTCCTTGTTTTTCCTGTCATGTACAAGTAATGCCATTTGGAGTGCAATTTCTGCCAATAAGATCAAAACAGGTGCTGAGAACTAGGTAGTGATCCTAAGCATCGTTGGTGTTGTGTATTTAATCACCAGAATTATTTATTTTTTTGACTAATCGAAGTAATGCTGCCTCAAACTGTTGGACAGAAGTGAATTTCAGTCATAGAATCACAGAATCATAGAATCGTTAAGGTTGGAAAAGACCTTAAGATTATTGAGTGCAACCACTAACTTATTACTGCCAAGTCCACCACTAAACCATATCCTCAAGCACCACGTCTACCCTTCTTCTAAATACCTCCAGGGATGAAGACTTAACCACCTCCATGTTCAGCCTGTTCCAATGCCTGACAACCCTTTCAGTGAAGAAGTTTTTTTGTAATGTCCAACCTAAACTTCCCCTGGTGCAGCTTGAGGCCATTTCCTCTCATCCTATTGCTTGTTACTAGGGAGAAGAGACCTCCTTTCAGGGAGTTGTAGAGAGTGATAAGGTCTCCCCTCAGCCTCCTCTTCTCCAGACTAAACAACACCAGCTCCCTCAGCCGCTCCTCGTAAGATTTGTTCTCTAGACCGTTCACCAGCTTTGTTGCCGTTCTTTGGACACACTCCAGCACCTCAATGTCCTTCTTGCAGTGAGGGGCCCAAAACTGAACACAGTATTTGAGGTGCAGCCTCACCAGTGCTGAGTACAGGGGAGCGATCACTTCCCTAGTCCTGCTGGTCACACTATTCCTGATACAAGCCAGGATGCCATTGGCCTTCTTGGCCACCTGAGCACACTGCTGCCTCATGTTTAGCTGGCTGTCAACCAACACCCCCAGGTCCTTTTCCTTCAGGCAGCTCTCCAGCCACTCCTCCCCAAGCCTGTAGCATTGCATGGGGTTGTTGCGACCCAAGTGCAGGACCCGGCACTGAGCCTTGTTGAATCTCATACCGTTGGCTCTGGCCCAACAATCCAGCCTGTCCAGGTCCCTCTGTAGGGCCATCCTGCCCTCCAGCAGATCGACACTTCCACCCAGCTTGGTGTCATCTGCAAACTTACTGAGGGTGCGCTCAATCCCCTCATCCAGATCATCAATGAAGATATTGAACAGGACCGGCCCCAACACTGCGCCCTGGGGAACACCACTCGTGACCAGCTGCCAACTGGATCTAACTCCATTCACCACCACTCTCTGGGCTTGACTTCCTACTGAAGTCCATGTAAACATAGCCATGCCATAGAGGAGGACAGTTCTTCTGCCATGGATCCATTCCCTTCTACCCCATGAACTCTCTGTATTATCATAAAGAACCTCCATAGTCTCCTGGCACATTCAGGTCACTGCACCTGATAAAACAGATAACACTCTTTACTTCAAGAAGGAATCACCTTCAGGAAGGTGTGAGAACTAATGCAACAGAAATCACAAAACCACTCCACAGCCACAAATTAATAGACAACCTATTCACACTAAGCGGCTTGGTTGACTTCCCCATGAGCTGAGGGGTGAAAAAGCGTATCCTTGCACAATCATACCTCAAGCACGTGTCCACCAGCGTCAGTTGCTCTGTACTGTAATGTCAAACTCATTCCACAGCCAGCTCCAAATTCCACATCCAGCTACTCCCAGAAGGCCAGGATATAAATTTCAGACAACATATTTTTTGACAGCCCAGACTGGCACACCCACTGACCTCATGGGGAGGTCTGCACATGCTTCAAGGGTAGACCATGATTTTTAAGTAGTAAATTGTTGTTTATCTGCTTAATGCCTTCTTACAGTCAGTGTTGCTGAGTAAGATGTGTTCCCCTTCCATGTCTCTGCATTTTCTCCCCGTTCTCCTTCATCCTCTGTTCTTTTCTATCCCTCTTCCCACTCAGGTCTTCATCCTTCGTATTTCCTTCCCTGTAATAGCTCCCAGTTTCCACCATGAAGGAAAGAAATACTTCATACCCCCATATTTGGGACAAGAGCTGCCATTAGACTAAACTCATTAATTAAAGATAAACCCAGTAAATTAGATTTTAACTAGATATGGTCTCCACATGCGCAGAGCTCACCCTCCGCTAACACTTTGTTTTAATCAGGCTGGTATTACACCATTTTAGTTTAAAATTTAAATTTGTTGTCTATATAAGTTAAATGAATCCCAGACTATCCTTTCAGACTGTCTGTAGGCCCAGGAAAGCAATCCTGCCACAGTTAGATTAATGAAACGTTTTGCAAGTCTCTCTTGCAGTCAATGCAGTTGCAGAAAGCATACCGACATTTAGTTTCTGTGCATTCCCAAGCCTCTTGGTGATATAATGTCTGTGTTTTCAGATTATTCTTTTCAGTGAAAATGTTGCTGAAATTGACTGTTTTGTAAGTAGTTGCACTTTATTTTTCTTGTTCAAAGTTGTTAAATGACAATAATCCTTTTCTTCACTCTTTATTTTGTTGGGCGATGAGGAGGTTGGGAAGACCCCATTAAATGTAGGGTTTCGACGCTCGAGGAGTATGGGAGACAAAATGGGAGGAGACTAGTAGGGATATTTTTTGGGCACAAAATGTCCAAAGACCTCTGCGCATTTTAACAAAATAGAAAGTACAACAAGAACAGCAAGGTCAGGTGCTGTAATATTTTACCAGAAGAGGTACCAAGGAGGAAAATAACACAGGCGTTGCCCCTTCCTCTGCAGTCCCACCCATGCTAAATTACAGCCTGAGGAAATATTCAATCACATGTAGTGCAAATGTGCACTGCAAAAACTGGGGTGATTCGAGGGTGATTTTGAGAAAACCAGGGCAGAGTGAAGAGAGTGGCAGTCAGCACACACTTGCCTGCTCTCTTCAGTTCATGTGTCTGTGAAATTGGCTACCGGTGTTAGAGCTCTCAGTTCTGACTTTGACACTGACCCATACAGTAACCTCAATTAGGTGAATTTTGCCTCATTCTTACAAAGCCCCAGATGTGTCATTCCTTCAAACACTTCTCTCCTCTGTGTGGACCAGGAAAAGCAGTCCCAGGACTGGACCCACATCCATGGAGGACATGGCACTGGACTTGATAGTAGGAAACTCCTGCTTTGCCGGAATGGGCAGTCTACCACTAAATTACCTGCTATCTTGCCAGTGCTGACAGCTGCCATGGGATTGCTCCCCAGTCCTTTCCTACAGAAGAGAGGAGGCAGGGTCAGGGGTCCCTGCACCCACACGCTGGCCACAGGACTTGGAGGGCTCACGTGCACCCACTGCTCCTGGAAAGGGCTCTTGCACACCACCCCGTTTGGGAATGCCAGAAGGTCAGGCAGATTCACCTCCCTAAGCACATAGTGTGCGCAGCTTCCCTTTACTAAGGAACTGCTTAAAAAAGCACAGACAGCTCTAAATTAAGATGAGAAACCTCAATGCAGTGTAAATGATAAATATAGACAGAAATATAAGAGGGGTGGGGAGGCCTGGGACAGACTCTTTACATACTTCCGGCAAGCTTTAGTAGATTTGGTAAATAACTGAGAAAAAATGCATAGCAATGAAAACAAGGTGTATCATCCTCCTGGCTGCTGGTCTGCCATGAAGTGATCCACACTCCACTCCTGTGAGCCCAGAGAGCTGCTGGAAGAGAACTAAATGAAGGATCTGGGCCTAATTTACCCAGGAAAACAAGAAATAGCTTTAGGAAAAAACACTTATTGATTCTTATGATACACGTGTTTGATTTCATAGCAGCAGGTGAATAATGTTAGAGGAGGAACTTTAATTACAACCAGAGCAAGTATACTACTGTGGCTTTAATTAAGAAATAGTTAATTTTAAAGCAGTGCAAGTTACATTTTCTCAGGTTGCTCATTACATGGCATTTGTATGTAATCACTCACATGCACACAACGCATCCTGGGACACATTAAGCATTTCATTTTCGTGTATTTAAAAAGGAGCTTCTTGCTGTTATATTGCTCAGAGCCCTTCCAGAATCCACCAGTATTTATATAGCTTATGCCAATGTTTATATTAACAGCAGAGGTGCGAGCAGATCAGTAAGATAATTCTGCCTCAGGTCTGTACAGGAATTTTCTGTATTTCCCAAATGAATCCAGAAGATAATCCACAATATTTAACAAAAATGGTTACGCTGTCAAATATGTTCCTTTTGTGCCAGTCCTGTGGCTTCTTAGGTTATGATTGCTATGTTGCCTGTGTCTGTCTCTCTCACACACAGTGTGCACACACCTGCATGCACACTTACACAGTACATCAGACATTGTTATGACATAAGTACTTTTTAGGACTATGATTAGCCCAGACTGTGCCAGCTCAATAAAGTTCCTAAAGCAAAAAGCCTTAAAGGATTTTTCTCCTGTTTCCAACCTGTAGCTTGCCTGGATGAAGACTTTAGGCACCCTGCCACCAAGGGATGCCTACTTTCTTCCAATGGCAAATGCAAACTCCGGCAGAGACATCCTGCCTGCAGGACAGCCGGCAGACTTTGTGCTCTCCTTACACAGGACACTGTGCAAAGCTACCAGCTAGTCTGTCTATGTGGTTGCAAAAAGTGCAAAAAGTGAGAAACTGCTGGATGACAGGCTGAAGGGACACTCGGTGCACCTTGTCTCTACCAGACACAAGTGCAGCACTGTCTAGACATCTTTCCCCGGCAATTTTCAGTTTAAGGAGTGTCTTCATTAGGACTGAAGAACATGTCCTACCATCTTGCCCAGGGTGTAACTGGGCAGGATCCCTTTGGGCCCTCGCCAGAAGACAGGATCACAAGAGCACAAACAGACATGTAATGGGTACCAAAGCAAGTCTGCATCTGAAGCTACGCCTAGGCTGGCCTGCAGTGAGAATTACGCATATTGGCTAAAATCGAACAAACGATAAACATATGAGTATTGGATTCAGAAAACATAAGGGCACCCGGAAAATCATAAGAGTTTCTGAATGTTTGTCAGGGACATGCAGCACTGACAGTATAATTAGACCGATCCTAGAACTAGGGGAATATTTTTAAGAAAGCTGTCAAGCTAAAAGGTGCATAGATTCTGAATGCTACATTTTTATGACTTAAAAATCACTGTTTGGCAGCAATTGTTCCTTCTTAAGACAGGTGAAATTTGCACTTCTGAATGTTTTCTTCAGGATTCATTGTCTTAAAGAAAAACCTAAATAGGCACATTATTAACCTGCACTGACTTAACTTACCGAAGAAACATTTCAGGTGACATGATTATGGATGCAGCATAAGAATTTAAAATATTACATTTCCTAATTAACAAATCTCTCTTACTATTACAAGAAGAGAAGTTTCTTGGAATGTGAATTATTAGCACAAGTTACTCCCCAAATTTGTCTATGTTCATTAATTATTTTGTTTCTGAGGTAGCATCCCAGATTTCAGGAAAAGCAAAACCTGAAGTCTGGAATCCAGGCAGGATTTTGTAGCTGCTTTAGATGCTTTCACCTAACTTTACAAAGCCTAGTTACTTGAGTGGGTCTATACCTACTTATAAAGGTACAACATTCAATATATTAAATCAGTGTGCTGGACACATTTGGTTAAGCAAATCTCTTGAAAGGTGGCCTTCTTTACCTGGCTATTATGGCCAGTAATTTTCAGGCTCAATATAGTTGTCAGCACATGGCACATAGGATATGTTCATTTCATATATTTATCCCCATTTTTAAAAGTCAAATAAATATTTATATAACTATATCTGGTCAAATGTAAACCCTGAAAATGGAGCATGTTTGATATCAGAATACTTTTTCAATACCTGAAACCAAAAAGTTTCACATACACTCTTGACTAATTTTATCTTTTACACCTTTCTGGCTTTGATAATCACTAGCTGGTTTACAGGTTGTGTCCTGATAGCATGCTTTGTTGTCATCTTAGCATCTATAATTACTTCTATCCACCAAATTCTTCTTCTCTTCCTTCCTTGTGAGCAGCATGCTTGGTATTTTTGAGGAACAGTGTCATTTCCTGAGAGGAAATGTGTTTTATATTAAAAACCTCCACTTTGGTTGTCTCATTTGTATACCTCCTAGCATACTTCTAGTTTGCTGTCTCTCTTGTTTTCCTTGTTTCTCTTAAAAAATGCCCTTTAGAAGTGCAACAGTCTCACCTGTGGTAGCTCCACTATTTACTCTGACCTGTAGTCTCTCTAGTCATCCCTTCAAAAACGTTGGCTGCGTTCAACTCCATGATTACTTCCTCTCCTGTGCTTAAGAGAAAATACCATGTATGATTTGTACTTTTGATGCCTCCTCCTGCAGAAAGTTGTCTGCAGATTCCAGCTTGCAAAAAAATCCAATAAGCTTGTGAGGGTGTTTGTGAACAGACAGATTATTGCAGTGAAATTCTTTAGCGATGGGCCTGAAACACAGGGCTGCTTTTCTACCTACCAGGGTGCTGGTTTTAGCATGGCTGTGCTAGCAGTCTTCTTATTCCCAGCCTTGTCTTTCCACTCTTGCTGCTGGCATCCTTCTGCCAGTTGGGGAATCTCTTTGCCAACTGCTTTTGGTCTTCATTGAAAATGAGAGACAACGCCAACATTCAGTAGATGTATTTTACTTCTGGGAAAAAACTAAGCAATGCGAACTCTCTAAGCAGGTTAAGCAGTCTCAGGAGCTAAGACAAAAGCATGCAAAGTGTCCAATCTAACTTGCACATGGCCTTAAACAACCCATGTCTTCCAGCCCTTTGTTCATAGAAATTTCCCATGTAGCAATTTTGGGGCAGGGAAAAGCTGTCCAATATTTTGTATACATAGAAGCTGTGAAGCTCTCTGTTCAGACAGAAACATTTGAGGAACAAGTGACCCTTGTAACAGGATATGTGTGATCCCAAAAGGCAGTGCATCTACTTAACCAGATGACATAGCAGTCCTGCATATATTATCATAAAGATTGGTACAGGAAGGGATTTAACTGAGAATACAAGTTATCCTGCAGAACAAAGGTGGGTTGAAGGTAATGGCACTTGAGCTATCGCTCCAGCATTCTAATGACAGGGCATCAAAGTGAACCCGGGAGTTGCAAGCACTGTCGTCTGATGAACACAGGAGAAGCCTGGACTGGATCTGATGTTCAGCTGCTTCATCTTGTATGTTGGGCATGTTAAATTCTGTGCTGAAACAAGTCAGCGGAGAGACAGCAGAACAAATTTAACCATTTATATTAGAGATAAGTTTCTCTTTTCTAAAGCCTTAAGTGCCTTAATTCTACACACTAGATAGTACTGAATAAACAGTGTTTCATATTGTTAAAATAAATCCCAAATCATTGCAAATATTTGCCTGTTTTGATAAAGGCATCTAAATCAAAGCTTAACAACCGTTTGTAGCTGTATTCTGAGCCATTTTAGTGTTCTTATCTTGGCACAAGGAGAAAAAACCAAATCTTTCAAAAAATTAAATGGTTGTTGTGATCATCCCTAGGAGACTAGATAAGGACTATACCCCCTCCATCTATTGCACTTTGAGCAAATGGAGAAGAAAAGGTTTCCCTTTCCTACCTTGGGTTTCCTCCACGATGTCAGCATTGTCAGAAATGTCTAGTACTTGCCCCCTGCCACACCAGGCTCACACTCGAGAGGTAACACAGCAGTGCGGGTAATTTCAATATAGTTGCTTTTACATGCATTTGTAGATGTAGGTAACATGGTTAAGCATGGATGCTTGCCACTACTCTTCATTGGATACCTTCAGACTCTGAAACATGCTTGTACTGATATTTTAAAATATAATTTGAAGTAATCCCTGTAGCATATTGAAAAATCCCAAGCTACAGGGGGGTAGAGCACCTGCCTTCTGAAAATGTGGCACTTACGAGGTATTTCAGTTCTGAGTACTGGAAACCTGTAGTCACATGTGAACATCTTAGCCTCACTCCTTTTCTGTTGAAGTTAAGTGGATTATTTTTGTCTGATGTGGCAGAATAAAAACAGCCCATAACCTGATTATTTCCCCAAGGACAGTTTGGGCAAGGAATGCCAGTGTGTTCATTGTGCTTGCTGTCTCTATATACATTACAAATGGACAGAAAAGGAAATGTTCTCTATTAACTTACAAAGAGACTTATCAGATGTCAAAATTAAAAGATTTTCTGATGTTAGGCCTCAGTGCTACACTGACAATGATGTTATTAATTTCAGGCTATCTATGGTCTCAGTTCTTTATTAAAATGTTCTTCAGGTGCTTTGGAAATGTGAATATTGGTTTCATGTAAACAGGATGGAAAAAAAATACAGAGCAAACGACCCCCATGAAATGGACAAAAGATTTTACCCATTTCATTCATTTGTCTATCCAGAGCTAAGAACAAAGAGAAAACAAAACCATACTTGTTCCACTAATTACTGATTTTCCTAATGCTGGTCAAAGATCATGCTAATCAGGAGGTCTTGCTATTCCTATTGTCTTTTTAGTCATATGAAAAGAACATTGAGCAAGGTGAACTTCCTAAAAGATATTTCTGTGCTCAGCCATGACAATTCTCAAATGAATTCATTATTTGCTTTAGGGTAGGAAAAATAATTTATTTTAATGAATTTGCAGCTTCCTCAGTTGCTTTGGTAATCTCAGACGCTTTGTCACCCTCAACAACATATGTAGACTCTGATTCATGTGATTTCATGTGAGTCTTGTGGTCCCACATGAATCGGAAGCTGGGATGAACTGCCCGGCAGACATGCCCTATGACATTTAATTTCTGGGAATTCAGAAAAACTCCCACCCATGTCTTCGTTCAGTAGCAATGTGATTTAAACTCTGCCTATTTAACACAGATGAGATCATGCTTGCAAAGATGCTTAAACTATTTCCTAATTGTATTTTAAATGAAAAATTACTGGTTATGTGGACTCAAACTGCAAGTTCAACTATGCTGTTTCTGTTTAAAGAGAAAAGGAAGCACATACATTACTATTCCTAGTGAGTTCATTGCTCCTTGGGCTTCCTTGTACAGGAAACAGATGTAAACCAATACGTTCCAGCTATCAGAGAAATACAACATGCTGACTTTATCCTCTCTCCACTTTTGGAAGACTTACATTTCCAGATTTCCTGCTAGAAAGCTGAAATTTGGGGAGAAGGGGGAGAAGGAAAAGAGGCAGGCAGGCAGGCAGGCAGGCAGGCAGGCAGGCAGGAAGGAAGGAAGGAAGGAAGGAAGGAAGGAAGGAAGGAAGGAAGGAAGGAAGGAAGGAAGGAAGGAAGGAAGGAAGGAAGGAAGGAAGGAAGGAAGGAAGGAAGGAAGGAAGGAAGGAAGGAAGGAAGGAAGGAAGGAAGGAAGGAAGGAAGGAAGGAAGGAAGGAAAGGCAAGGAAAGGCAAGGAAAGGCAAGGAAAGGCAAGGAAAGGCAAGGAAAGGCAAGGAAAGGCAAGGAAAGGCAAGGAAAGGCAAGGAAAGGAAAGGCAAGGAAAGGCAAGGAAAGGCAAGGAAAGGCAAGGAAAGGCAAGGAAAGGAAAAGTGCCCTTCTTCCCCTTGAACTAGGTCATTCTTCTCATGTCACCAATCCACTGCTTAGACTCTCCAAGCAAGACCTTTGCTTTCAGAATGCACCTTTTCTTCATTTGGACCTGTCACCTTCAATCAAACATCTTTCTGGGCAGAAGAGGAAGGTTTTTGCACAGGAGCAGTGCGAGAGAAAGGGAAAGGCAAAGGAAAGGGAAAGGGATTAATCAAATTACTTTTTCATCTATGCACAAGGTGCTAGGGTCAGTACATCCACCTGCACACCTGCTTTGGCCACAATCTTGTGGACAGTTCTGTTGGTGTTTCGCATTGTCCAGGGAAAATGGAGTGCTGAGAGCAGTGGGGAGGATCAGGATTGTCAAGTGAAGCTGTTGGGGGTTTACAAGCTTGAAGCTTCAGTCTGAAAGAACAAACTCCAGGAAAAAACCTCAGAAATAACTTAGAAATCAGTGAGGGTACTTATAGCCAGGGTGCAGCGCAGTGTATCGCATCAGTTTTCAATTTGTATTTTCAATTTACACTTTGGTATCATCTAAGGATCCCAGATTGGACTAAGTCTCAAAAATAGTGTCTTATCTGAGTATGAGATGCCTGTTCTACTGCCATCAGAGCTTACGGTAGCTGCCTCCTGCCGTACACCCTAGTGTGCTGGTTTTGGCTGGGACAGAGTTAATTTTCTTTACAGAAGCTAGGATGGAGCTATGTTTTGGGTTTGTGCTGGAAACACTGGTGATATAGGGATGATTATTTTATTGCTGAGCAGTTCTTACACCGAGTCAAGTCCATTTCTGCTTCTCACCCAACCCCACCAGTGTGTAGTTGGGGGGGGCGAGGGAGGGGGTGGGGCACAAGAAGCAGGAGGGGACACAGCTGGGACAGCTGACCCCAACTGACCAAAGGGATGATCCACACCATATGACATCATGATCAGCATATAAAGCTGGGGGAAGAAAAAGGAAGGGGGGACATTTGGAGCGATGGTGTTTGTCTTCCCAAGTAACCGTCATGCATCATGGAGGCCTGCTTTCCTGGAGATGGCTGCCTGCTGATGGGAAGTGGTGAATGAATTCCTTCTTTTGCTTTGCTTGTGTGTGCAGCTTTTACTTTAGGTATTAAACTGTCTTTATCTCAGCCCACAAGTTTTCTCACTTTTAACTTTCCGATTCTCTTCCCCATCCCAGTGGGGTGGGGAGTGATTGAGTGGCTGGGTGAAGCTTAGTTGCCATCTGGAGTTAAACCATGACACCTGGTTACCAAAAAACCAAGCTGTAGAGACAGTGTGTCATCACATCACACAGCTGGACCCCAGAGGTAAAGTGCTCCTGGACCCCATAGTTAAATGTAGGCATAGCATCTAATGTTGTATGAACACAGACCACTAGAAAGTTTATAGCCTGAACAGCTTCTGGTCAAAAAGACAAGCCAGATAACTACATATAACCACAAAAACCACTCTTTGAAAGCTGAATTTGACACAAGATCTGTGTGTGTTTTCCCAGTTTCCTGATCCTAGATCATTAATTTCCCTTAACATTACCCACAGCATCCGTTTGGCAGTCAAATGCCTTCATAGTCTCCATGCTGTTCAAATATTCTCTTTCCCTCCTGTCATATCAACCACAGGGTAGCTGTGACCATTTTTGGGAGGCTTATTCTATTGATACTATATCACTTGTATAATTGTGGGTGAGTTGGCCTTAGCAGTACACCAGAAAAATGAGTGAAATGTCCTTTGCCTAGAATCTTCCCACAGGCTGAAGTCTCAGCACTCAGGAGATGCAAACCTGCTAAGTGGGGTCACAGACATGACAGAAAATATCTTTACCTCATCATGCACTAAGCATAAGTTAAAGGGTGATAGATTGCCCATCTCCTTTGCGTTGGACGCTGGGGCATGTCACTTCCACTTGTGATACAGGTGCTGCACAGCTCTCAGGGGACATCAAAGTTGTGCTCATCTTGCTTCCTCTGTGCTCTGCTGTTAAGGGTCCTCTCTTCTGAAATCAAGACATTAGACCAGACCTTTGCTGTTGTAACTCCTGCAATTGACAGGAGCTGTGCTGCATTGCCTCAGCTATGGGGAGGTTTTGAGCAAATTCCTGAACAGCTATTAGAAATCCTGACAGCTCACCCAATACCCAATAATTTGTAAAGCTGTTGTAACTTGACCATACGTCTGGGCCTTCAGAGGAGCCCTATGATTCCCATCCAGAACAATTACAGCAGTGGACTCTAGGATAATTATTTTATCTTCCCATATGCAAGAATGGATTTGCCAGTACAAAGATACACATTTTGCAAGCTACAGATGTGGGGAAGTAACTCCAACTGCAATTGCCTGAATATGAGACAATGAGATTTGGCACCAGCTAGCTGACTTGGCGAAAAGGTCTTGTTATCAGCTTCTGCATGATTCACTTCACACACTTTTTGCATGATTCTCTTTCCTGCCTTGTAACTTAATGATAAAAATCATGCCATACTAGGTCTCCATTCAAAATGTCAAAGTGACAAAAAGTTGTTTTTAAAATCTGAAATTTTAGATGGAGACTCTTGAAAGAGCTCTAAGATGTTTGTTTGTTCATTTGTTCATTTGACTTTTCACAGGACTGGCAGGAAAACTGGTACCAAAATCTTTAAATGTGACTTGCATAGCCATTGAAATGTGAACGGCTGGTCACAATAGTTTTCTTGTACTGCAGCAAGTTCTTTACAGATGTGGGATAATTTTTTCTATTTTTTTAGTGCAGTATGCAGTCCTGAAATAATTGCACTTCTAACCTTTATTAGTTCCTTTAAGTGTACATCCGCTCAAATCTAAGAATAAGACCTTCACTGTGAGGCTGACTGAGGACTGGAGCAGGTTGCCCAAAGTGGTTGTGGAGTCTCCATTCTTGGAGATATTCAGAAGCCATCTGGACATGGTCCTGGGCAACCAGCTCCAGGTGGCTCTGCTGGAGAAGGGGTGTTGGATCAGATGACCTCCAGAGTTCCCTTCCAACCTCAACCACTCTGTGATTCTGTGATTCTATCTACAGATAGGACAGCCTTTTGGACTACAATATTGCTTTCTTGGGAAAAAATGGGAAAAAAAAAAAACAACAGATAAATAAATGAACAGATTGGGTGTTTTTTTGCTTTTCTTTCTAGTAGCAACTCCTACTAAATTAAATAAATGGTGGTGGAAGGGCGTGGGGGGAATAGCAGAGATTCTGATAGTTTAATTACAGGGCTTATCTCAACACTCACACACAGCTTTCAGAAAATTATTTGTGTCATCTCCACACTTGACGTAGTCATGAGAGAATGTTATTTATTTTCTATGTTAACCAGGAGTCCCTTAGTACCTTCTCTGTACCTCAGAAAAGGAGAATAGCTAACCAAGAAAAAAAGATAGGGAAAAAATTTTACTCTAATATTCTAAATATTCGTTTTCCAAGTGCACTGTCCCTTTTTGCATATATTATTTGAATAATTCTTCTCTTATATCACTGCGATTGTGAACTGTGAACCTACTTTTCTGGTTTATATAAATTTTTATAATTTCTCCAACATTTCAAAATCACCTTGAGTACTTATAATGCATCAAACGTCTTTGGATTGGGTTGCGACTCAAGACACAGCCATGACATACATGAGGTGCATTACTACAGATGTTTGTTGACAGTGACACATCTCTGAGTCAGACTTCCTCCTTTTTTTATTCATCTAGTGTGTGGGACATAAATTATTGGTAGCCTACATTGTGTCAGCCGTTACAGTAGGGTGGGTCAAGAGATGTCTCTGTTCCTTAACTCTTTCCAAGGAGACTAAGCAAGCTCAACATTTTTATTTCTTCTTTAATATTTAATTCTGGTATCCTGAGGGAAATGAATAGTCTAACTCATTGTGACGCAGCTCTAACACTCCTTCCATCCTTGGTGTCTGTTTACAGCTCATCTGCATTCAGAACTATGCCTCCTTTATCTGACAACTGCCTGGCACTCATTTAGAGTGGTAGATACATATATGGAACACCCATTGCTTCAAATAATTTGGCAACTCTATTACTCTGAAACTTGTTTTATATCAAATGTGACATTTCCTGTGTGTGGGACCATATCTTGCTTTAACACTATTGAGAGCAATATCTTGCTGTTGCTTTTCCATTTGGTCTTTTAACTGCCACTTAATGGCAAGGGGGGTAGGAGGGCAATACCTCATGCTAAATGTAGTGAGTATTTAAATCTCTCCATTTATAAGGAGGAAGGGATGCTTGGTGTTCTTTATCAATAAATGGGGTGCCTAAACAAAGGGCTTCATTGAGCTGGATGTCAGACTGTCATCCTGGTGATCAGGCACTGCCCAGCTCCATCTCAGGGAGTGCCTGAACATATGGAGATAGTTAGCTTCCCAGCGATGGGAAAGTCAGAAACTGAAAGCAAGGCTGCCAGGAAAATCAAACTGCTTCAAACCCAGGATATATGAAAACTGTTGAATCCATACAGAAACATCCACAAGGATACTGCTATGTCCCAGTCTTGCTGTACTCATTTTCTCTGGTGCATGTGTGATATTTGCATATCACAAAGGTCAGGAGGAAAAAAAAAGAAGCTGGAAATGAGAAGGAGCAATGGTCAGATGCCAAAGAAATACCCTGCACACATAGTCTGTTCCTACCTTAATGCTCTCAGAAGTAGAGAAAAGCATATACCCTGGCATTTGTAAGGTAAACTCAAAGGTTCATGAAGAAGTTGAAGTTGTCCAATTTGGAGCATTATCCCAAGTTACTGAGCCTCCAAGGAACATTTGACATCTGTAGAACATAAACAAGCTGGGAGACAGGACAGAACATACCAGCCACAGGTACAAATAAAATACATATTGCAGTGTGTTCAGCAGGTAAATAAGGCATTGCTATAAGGATTGCAAGATATTTAGAGAGAGGTCAGAAAAGTTCAGGGGCAGATTTTGTTTCAAGATAAAGTGCTCCGCAAAGTTCAGGTGAGCTTTTCCCTGGTTCTGAAATTGGTCCCAGCTGCAGTTTTATTTCATGTTTTTTTCTTGCTTTCCTCATTATTTTTCTCATTTGGATATTCTGATCAAAACCAATAGAGTTCCTTCTGAGTATGTGGGAATAAGAAAGTTGGCACTCATGAAACACTTTTGCACTGCTAATATGGAGAGAAGACTGATCCCTTCTCTATGATGCTGCTTAATGATTTTTACACATTTGTAGTAAGTTCATTGAGAAATTAGCAGAATAAACCCATTTTCCTCCATTTCTTAACAAAAATCTGTAGCACACAGACAAAGATGATACAGTAACATGATCTAAAAATCTCAGCATTCACCCATTCATATTGGTTTTCTCAAGAAGAAAAAGTAGTAATTTTCTAGTAAGGTCTTTACCCTGTACCCACTTTTACACACATGCATAAGCTTTACATACATATATGAGCAAGTCTCATAGTGGAGTTTATCCCGTGCATGAAGTTAGAAATAAAGGCCCAGCTTCTCAGACATGCATAGAAGAGTGGTACATCTAGTACACTGTGTTTAGTTATGTTGATCTCAATGATAACTAAGCTCTTAAGCAGGGTTTAGAAATGGGAACCATCTTGCTGAATTATGGATGTCTACTCATGAACTAGTTGTCATGTCTCCCTTTCCAGACAATGCAAGTCCACCCAGTGCAATCAGTAGTATGCAAAGGCTGATGGTCATTTCAGGATCAGATTAATCTACCAAGCACAAAGTATGGTGACTGTATTGATGATCTCCATTGATTAAAAAGGGAATCTAAGATGACTAAGCCAGAGATAGAGACCTTCACTAAAGACATCCTCAATTTATATGAATTCCCCCTTTTTCTTCTCCTCAGGAAATGAGGTCTTCTGGGCAGGAACTGGCCAATGTCTGGAACACTCATTGCTTTTCCTGAGCTAGGAAACATGGTTGACGTTTATGGCAAACAAATGCATTTCTATAAATTATGGCCCAAGATATAATCTTGGAAATAGTTCCATACATGAGTGCTACATATCATACGGGCAAAACTACAAAGCTACGGAAGAGTAGTGCTCAGATAGTGGCAGAACATTGTTTCTGCTTGACCGAGAAGATCAATAGTACCAAAGTTTGAAGTCAATGAAGTGTAGTTTTGATTGAGGTATTGTAAAACCAGATAGGCCAGATACCAGCAGGAAAGGGCTGCTCGGTATCATCTGCAGAGAGCTCAGCTGAGTCCAACTCTTAAATCTGCTTCTGATATTTTTTTGCAGCATGCCTGTGTGTTTGAGCTCACTGAGATATTTGTATGGAAGATTGACTAGTATATAAACACCACTCACTCTGTAAATGTGATAACTATAAATTTAGGTCACACCATTGGGCAGATCTTGTTGTATCAGCAGAAATCCACTTCTTTTCCTACTCTGGGAGAGAGAGGAGGTGGATTGTGAACCACAGAGATATCTAATACATAGGATAAGAGTACCACAGCTCACTCTGTTTCAAAGTGGATATCCTATGCATCTCGTGTTATCTCTAGCCTCGTCCACAAATTGGTTGCAGAAGGTTGATGAAATCAGAAACAATGAAAGGCTTCTGGTGACGGAGACACTGAGCGAACAAGAGAGAGACGCAGGCAGTGGCTTATGCAAGGTGGCTGTCCCGCCTTCTGACTGCTGCTGTGAGCATCCTGGGAACACTTCGCCATCCGGAGGGGATGCTGGAGGAAGCGGAGTCATGGCCTTTCACCCACCGCCTGCCCAGGACTGGCTGATCGAGCAGGCTGCAGGCACAGTAGGAAGTAATTACAACTACAAAAAGCCCACGAGATGATGTAAAAGGGGCCCCAGGTATGTCGATCACACTCCTGCATCCAAGCATTTTGCATAGCTCCCTGAACAATTCAATTGTTTTGTTTTCTATAAAATGAAAGAAAAAAGTTGTAAGGTATCAGAGATGCTTATGGTAATTGTATAATAATAGGAAGGTTAAAAAGACATCTCTACGTGGTACACAGTTTAGATGAACAGATGTTTCAGCCCTGCTTCATGGATATTAAAAATGGCTTAGGTCCATTTTCTTCAGAATATGTTGAATGTGGAAATTAAATGCCTTCCTGTAGTGAGGAGATAAGATGTATAAACAACTGTGCATGTTAAAATGCTGCCACATCTTCTTTTAATTAAGTATTACTAAGCTGCTCTGATATGGTCCTTTCTGTGTCCTGTGAGTCAGTCACAGCATAAAGATCTGTCAAATTTCTACTTGATTTGCAGTGGCCAGGGGTTAACAGATTCAAATAAGACAGGAAATGCCCTGAACTTTCAAACAAACCTCACACCTGTTTGGTGGCCTGAAAACAGATTTTTGTTGAATCTGCCTCCAAATTCCCAGAAGTTTTCAGCACAATTCTGGCTTGGATGGAAGTAGACAGACCCCTGGACCTCAAAATAAAGTGCTCTCTCTTTCTCTCCTTTGTGAATTTTCCAGGACAAATTCAGCAGGACAATGATAGAAATTTTGTCTATTTGTTATTGAATGAGTTGCAGACTGGCAGCCAGCTGAACTTTCAACTTTGGAGATGAACAACCTTTTCTGGATGGTCAAAGGTGTAGCTTTCCCTAAAGTAGGTATGGAAAGAGCTATCTCTTCTGCAGGGACTGCTGTTATTACTGAGAGAATCAACATTGTAATACCAAGTTACAGAAGGAAATAGAAATTCAAAACTAGTATAATAGGAGAAACATCTGTGCGACCCATGTTACTTAATATAAAAATCCTGTTCAATACCTCCCCTAACATATTACTTCTTATCTGCTTCAGGGTGGTCTAACAGCACTTTGGACTGTACTACGAACATAGATGGATTGGTTCAAAATGTCCTGCCGGACCCCTCCTCCTCTACTCGCTGTTACCTACTGTCATTTGGGAACTGGCCAGAAAATATGTGATTCAGCCCTTTTGTTAAAAGGAAACTAAAGTGATTATCTGAGGTCAGTAAGTAACGGGTTCTTCAGAAAGTAAAGAAATTTGGTATGGGTCAAACCAAAACTGAATTTGTCCAAGTTTTATAGTGAAATGAACAAAGTGAAAAAACATGTTTTGGCTCAAGCTTTAATGTCTCCTGTAATCTGGAATGACAAAATTTATTTCATTGTCAGATTGTTTAACCCTTTCGCTTACATTTTTGCTCTGTTTTTTTTTTTTTTTTTTAAGACTGGGTTATGTTTGCTGAGATGAAGTGTCAAATTGGGTTAGTTTGCTGACATAAGTATCAAATACAAAAATTCAGCACTTGTGACACAAAGGGGTTTGATATTACTTGATTCTTTCCTCTTTGCTTTTCCCCTTTCTTTTCAAGTCAGAACCATTTGACAATTTGCGGCTGAATTTTCCAAGGAAAATAATACCTTCTTAAAACAACATGCTGTAAGCAGTTTACTATTGGTAAATAGTTCAGCTGTAGGAATTGGTAACAAATCCTTGTATAAGCGAGAGGCTTGATCCTGCATGAGGTCAGAGTTCTTCCATTTTCCTTATGCTGCCTGCCATTCTGGCCTACTGTGGAATAACAGGAGAATCCGATCCTAAAAAAGATATTGCTGTGATGTCTGTGCCCATTCCACTTTTAGTCACGCCTATTGCTGTTTCAGTGCTTCTATTCGGCAAAGGGTGTTAAAGAGTCCTTGAACGGGAGCTGGCAGCTCAGTGGCACCCCAGGGATATCTTGGGCTGAGAAGCAGTTGGAAATGAAGCAGGTTATGTAGTTAAGGATTTAACACCCATGAACGTGAAAGAAGGAAAACACACAGGCAACTTAGTTTGCCATCTCAAAGACAGGGAAAGGCAGTCATAGCAAATGACTGGAGGGCCACTGTCAAATTCACCTACTTACTTGAAAGGGGAATACTGCCCTAATTTACCTTAAAGAATGTGTCTGACAGCACTGACAGTGCCAAATTTCTACATGTGGTCCAGGAGTGGCTATATTTTCTGATGTTTCCCAATCTTTGATCAACACAATGTTCCAAAGAAAGTAATTCCTAAGTACCAGAAACATAGAAACACTGTCAAAAACTTGTATCAATTAGCATGTTCACTGTGTGGCTTTCAACTTATTCTGGATGTTGGTGTCTTGTTTCATTTTCTTTCTGTTTTAGCTTTGTGGTGTTCTGTTAGAGAAATAATGGGGTCCTATACTGTATTTTTCAGAGCTTTTCCTGGTGGATACTGAGATGAGATACACAGTCACTAATATTCAGATATGGTGTGCACTCACAGTCAGAAAGCACAGTCCTCATACACTGTGTCCAGCAGGACTGCAAAAATATCTGTCTGTTTTTCAAGAACAAGTCCATGCCTCTGTATTTGAAGGTGAAAGTTGCCTGTTTCCTTGTTAATCAGGTGTTGTAACTGGAAAGCTTCCCTCCTTACTACAGTTTTCCTTGAATCATATTTTAAAAGCTGCAGGGAAGCAGTGAAATGAAATGAAAGGAGGATATTAGGAACCACAGGGTGAAAAAAACCTCAGTTTTGAGCTGCAGAATTTTGTGTACAATGGTGTTCAGCTGTTTGAACAAGGCACAGATGTGCAACACATGACCACAGGTGAAGACATGATGGGGAAGAGAGTGGTGATACCTCTGTACACAGACAACATCCGCCCCCAGCATCTACCCCACCCTGCAGCACTTGGCCCTTCAGTTGGTCAACCCCAGCAAGACCTCAGCTGGGCAGCTTCTCTGCCCTGATAACCCCTGTATGGGAGGATTACCAGGGCAGCACAGAGGGGTTGGGACTTGAATGTCATCACTGCAGGTGGGGATGTGGTAGGAGCAAAGGCTGTGAGCTGAGCAGTTCAGGGTCCCTGTCAGACATTCACATTAAACTATGTTTTTTAACAGATTTTGTGTGCAATGACCCACAAGATCTTTGGCCTAAGCAAGGTCTGATGGATCACACCAGATACCTCAGGATGTTTGATTCTGGACATGAGGGAGCAAGCCCTGGTTCTTGTCTAAGATGAAAGTCAAGTGCCTAGATACGAGCACCTAATGACTGTTTGAGATTAGGGTATGCAAGACTATTAATTTTTATTTTAATTATTAAACTGTTCTTATCTCAACCCACAGGTTTTCTTACTTTGGCCCTTCCGATTCTCTCCCCCATCCCACAGGGGTGGGGTGAGTGAACGAGTGGCTGCATGGTGCTTAGTTGCTGAATGGGGCTAAACCACATCAGTCCCTTTTGGTGCCCAATGTGGGGCTGACAGGGTTTGAGATAATAACAGCACTGATACATCTATTCTCAGTATTAGTTTATCAGGTCTACACCATGCTGATTTTGATGTACATGTTAGAGATCGGTGTTGGTTTTTGTAGTTTGCTGTGCTCTGCAGTGATTAGACATGTTTTGCCTTGGAGGTTTGTTATTAAAACAGTGACCTTGAGCTTTATTGGTTATTTGGGTTTTGCATGGAAGCTGTTATTGTACTTTGGGTACCACCTCATGTATACAATTAGCAATTATACCTCCTCCTCTGAGAGGATTTTTATGGAGGAAATACAGAATGGCACCTTAGCTGCCATCTTATATAATGCTTCCTTCTTCATTCAACAACTTTTCAGTATCTCGAACATCCTTGGGCAGTTAAGATACATCTGTTGGTACTTCTTTGGCAGATTGTTTCAGTTTTGTCTAAGGTTAATAATCAATTTAAGAATATCATCCAGAGATCTGCCACAAGGCTCGATAGCTATGTGTGGCAGGGTATGTGGGATAGTATGGGCTAATACCTAAGACAGTGGGCACCCACAGTGTCGTGGGACTTCACCTAGCTGTCTTAAATAGTAAAACCCAGTTGCCCAGGAATCTTGGAAGTGATTATGGACTGGTCAGAAGGCAAAGATTTCAGAATATAACCAGAGGAGGAGATGACACATGCTGAAGAGGCCCTGCTGTATAACAAATTGCCAGAAAATGAGAAGCAATATGCCCTCTTCACTGATGGGTCCTGTCACCTTGTGGGAAAGCACCGGAGATGGAAGGCTGCTGTATGGAGTCCTATACGACAAGTCACAGAAACTGCTGAAGGAGAAGGTGACTCGAGCCAGTTTGCAGAGGTAAAGGCCATCCAGCTGCCCTTAGACATCGCTGAACAGGAAAAGTGGCCAGTGCTCTATCTCTATACTATGCTGACAATGGTGGAAGCAAATACTGAATGGCTGGAAACATATCCCGTGCCCCATGGCACCACCCAGAACACTATCCTGGTCCTGGGAAAGCAAGAATTATGGTGTTGTGGCACCCCAGAGATAACTGAGTCAGACAAAGGGGCTCATTTCTGAAGCTGGGCCAAAGTGCATGGTATTGAGTGGGTGTATCACATCCTTTATCATGCACCAGTCTCTGAGGAAAAAGAAAGGTACAATGGACTATTAAAAACTACACTGAGAGCAATGGGGGGTGGAACATTTAAACACTGGGATACGTATTTAGCGAAAGCCACCTGATTAGTTAACACCAGGGGATCTGCCAATCGAGCTGGCCCTGCCCAGTCAGAACCCTTACGTACTCTGGAAGGGAATAAAGTCCCTGTAGTGCATATAAAAAGTATGTTGGGGAAGACAGTCTGGGTTATTCCTGTCTCGGGCAAAGGCAAACTCATTTGTGGAGTTGCTTTTGCTCAAGGACCTGGGTGCACTTGGTGGGTGATGCAGGAGGATGGAAGAGTCCGATGTGTACCTCAAGGGGATTTGAGTTTCAGTGAAAACAACCAATGAACTGAATGGTATGATGTTAATTGTTATATAATGTTGTACATCATCACTACTATGGTTGCTGTATGTCATATCAATGGTATCATAGTAGGAATCTCCCAAATTAATGAAAAATACACTTCCACTGAACTTAGCAAAGTGCAGTGGTGATGGAACAAGGACCGACTTCAGCATGCAACAATCCAACACCACACACAGCATCTCACTGGCCCTGAAAGACACAATAAATGGAGCCCAAAATAATGGACTAAATGAACTCAATGGACATTTTACATCTACAGACATTTTACAGGGGTGATCCATAGACTAAGGGGATGATAAATGATACACTGGTATTTTATCAAAGGATGGGAAGAGGCGGAGGGGTGGGGGTGGGAGGTGGTGGTTATTGAGGTTGTATTGGATAGTATGGGACCTGAGCGTGGCGTAAATGGTATGGAATAAGGGGTGGATACCTGACTGGGGCTGAACGATAACACTTGTCCTGCTGTGGTGTAGCTGATTTCACATCTATTTACTCAAACGTTTTGTCAGCAGAGTGCAATACAAGTGTATGATTTTCTGCTGAAGATGATCCTTTTGATCCACAGATCCTCATATGGAAGGGAGAAGAGAATGGATTTTATCCCCTGTCTCTGCCCCTGATATATATCAGGGTTGTCTGCCTTACAGATAGTAGACAGTCAATAACATATGCTTTAGAGGTCCTGTCTAACGTTCTCTTCTGGCCTTCAAAACTAGGAATGCATGAGAAACTGTCTATGCCCTGCCATCCACTTTGATACCCAGCAGTGCTTCCCTTTAGGTAATAAAAGCCACTTCAAATACCACAGAATCAGTATCTCCTACATGGCCAAAATGGGTTGACACAGGGAGGGCTGACTAAGAAGTCACACAATGTTGGATGCACCATCTGATCATCAGCCAGCTTGCAGTATCCAGTGAAGCTGCTGAAGACAGAGCAGAGCCTCCAGGTGAATTCAGTGAAATACCTCCTTACCCTTCTTGTTTGTAGGTATAGTATGTTTAGGGTTTTTCTGCCAAGTGAATGCACAATGCTCTTGGTTGTGGCTATATCCTTCACTAAGACCCACCAATTTTTTTTCTTACCCAGATGATTAATTTCCTTCAGGAGTAAATGTTCCTGCTTGCAATTTTCTTCCAATGTTAAACTCAATTACCTGATCACCCCTTGTGCTCACACGTTGTTTGGGAGTTACTGCCCTGCATGGAAGCCACAGCTGAGCGACGGGGTGGTGGTTGTAGCTGTGTTCACAAACCCCATTTCCAGGTGTTGAACTGCAGCCGTGGGAAAGGGAATTGTTTCACCTTGTTCTGTTCATCTCTCAGCACAAAGTTTAGGCTTTTATCTTCATCTTCACAGGGTTTTTTTTTTTTTTAATTTTTGCGTTTGGGTGGTCACATACTAACAAATCCACATGATTTAGAGATCTTCTCTTTCTGTTAGTGAACGCATTTGCTATATAAAAATGCTTGTATTTCTAGCTGATTATTGAGTCAATCAGAGAATCAGCCATGATAAATAGAGTTTGAAGGACAATTCTCACTTCCACTCACAGTAGGACAAAAAAAAGGAAAACAAATAGACAAAAGAAGAAAGGAGAGTGATCCTTCTTCTCTGTGGAGGAATCTGTCATTCTCAATTGTCTATTTCTAATGCAGCCAGCATTTTCCAAAGTATTATTCTCCCTTACAATTCATTAACTTTATTTTTACATTAAATTACAAGGCAGGCAAATGTGTACTTAGCCACTCAAGGATGGTATTTTCTTGCCACACTTGTTAACTTTTTTGCC
The DNA here is from genome assembly GCF_963921805.1 of Phalacrocorax carbo. Taxonomy (NCBI): domain Eukaryota; kingdom Metazoa; phylum Chordata; class Aves; order Suliformes; family Phalacrocoracidae; genus Phalacrocorax; species Phalacrocorax carbo. The sequence goes on along the minus strand of NC_087514.1, from coordinate 14,075,461 downwards.
TTGAAATTTAACCTTCCAGCATGGGTTCATACGAAGGGGCAAGGAGTACATCAAAGGCATTAGCATGTTCCGCTGGTTCAGTCAGAAATACAAACTGACAGTGTTTCATATCAGTGGGAAGAACCCTTCTGGTAACAACTGAATACAGAGATTTCAGGCACCCCGGCATACCCGCCGCAGCCCCAGCAGCCTGCCGGGGCTCAGGGCGCTGCTGCTGTTCCTGCAGGCTGCCAGCAGAGAGAGCAAAAGGTGCCCAGACCAAAACCATTAGTCAGCTCTTGCCATGTACTCTTGATACACAGAAAACAAGAAGGAAAAATTGTTTCCTTATGTCATCTAGGGAACACGTAATTTTCTCATGTATTGTAGAAAGCAGGAATAGTTCAGCTACTTAACTGCAAAGAATATCATCTGTTTAACCCTTTCGAAAAGCTACTGCAAAGAGGACTGGCACACAAACTGTGACACTGCATGGAAGCAATCGCTGTGATTTATCTAGGTAAAGCTCCTGCCAGCACTTGGATTTCATCCATCCTGGGGCATGACCTCCATCCGTAAGTGACTGTGTGATCCCACTACCAGAAGATATGAACAGCTTTCAATTTTTTAATGTGTTCATTAAAGGGGCTGACAGCTGGGCTCTGTGTTTGCATCAGTCTGTAGGCTGGAGCCTTAACTATTGACCCAGTCTCACAAAGGTATGAAATTGCAGTTACAGTCAATAGCTGATGGCTGTGGCTGCTAGACTGGTTGAAGAAGGGGGGTTGCATTTCTTTCTGAGCATCAATGGCACTGTTCGTACTGTCCCACTCAGAAACACTTCACCTTGCTGTTGTGTGAAACTGTTCGGCACTTCATGTTAGCAAAAGCCACAAGGGAAAGGATTTGGGCTGACAAATGGAAGCAGTGTTCAAACAGCAGTCTATGCGTGCTGATGATGTTGCTGGTGTTTCGGTTCTGCACAGCCCCCAGCCCAAAACTGAGAAATAACTAGTAGAGGTGGGACATGGCAGAGTGGGAAGACAGGCTGAGGGGAATGACTGAAAGTGGGTTTTTTTCCCCTTTTCTCTTTTATAACATTGAGTAAGAGCAGGTCTGGTATAGATTAGTGTTTATGAACCAGATGGTAGTGAGCCTTTAGAAAGGGGATTTGGCCAGGGTCTTACAAAGTGGCTCGTTAGTCTAAACTCTTCTCACACAAAGATAGAAAACAAAGCAAAGCCTCTGCAGAGGCTTATGGGGTGAGCTGCCAACACCTGCTTTCCACAGCAGGCAGGCAGAGGGGCCACCAGGCCCAAGTTCTGTCGATGGGTGATGCAGGGACCCCTCCAATGAACTGACCCTGAGCAGTAGCACAGAGGGTAGTAAGAGGACATGTTGTCAGTGTGGAGCAGGAGTCAGAAAGCGAAGGTTTCCTCTCCAGCAGCACCTCATAACCATGAGATTGTTTTAACTGGGTTCGTTATACAAATTATTATACAGTACTTCTGACAGCCCTGATATCTGAAAGGACAGAAGAGTGAATGGTTTCCAAGAATAGTCACTTCAAAGGCAAACTAAAATACGTAAAATGTAAGTTAAGAAGGGAAGGAACAGCCATCTTCAATCTTGCTGCCTTTGACAGTGAAATGTAAATTACTGTAGGCTGAATCATTCAAACCTTGGGACCAGAACCCAGGGAAAAATGTTTTTAAAGTCATTCACAACATTAAGTACATGTAAAGTCAGACAGATGAAAATTCAAGATGGAGATTTTGTTCTTAAATGCTTTAAAAAACATATTTAGTTACTCTCTTCCTCCAGATTTTCGTTATGGTTTCAGTCTATTCACTCCATAGATATTTCTGACTGGAATTATTTCTAGCTTCTCAAACTGGTGTGAAAACAGCAACTAAATTAATTTAGAATTGGAGAGTGAATGAGAAAAAGACAGTGGGGATTGCACTCTCACCATAATATAAATATTTGGTTGATATCATCTTGGCCTGAACTGAATTAATCTCTCGAGTTTTGCAATGCAAATAAGGTCATTTGGAGGACTACATGTGGATTAACTGTGAAAACTTTGTGGATTCAATTTTTTAAAAAATTCTGCTTGTTTTAATTTCATTCCCTTTATTTGCAATACTGGTACAAAATACCGTGTGAACTATAATATCATGAGAAATTCTGGAAAAACTTTGGAAAACTTGCTTCTCTTTTTGATGGTGATTTAATTTTGTTGATATTGTTCTTATTTCTTCAGGTCAATATGAGTCTTGAAAGTTCTGACCAAACAGTTTAAAACCTTGCCCTTCACTTATGTGATACTTATTTTGCATGCTGTGCAATTGTTCACATGCGAATCCTGATGGCGTTTCTGCTCTGTGACTTAGAGTTTTCCACTATGAATTTCCATTACAATCACTCACACTAAAATTCAAGACGAGTTTATACCTATGAATGCCTTCAAGGTGTCCTGACTGACAGTCAGATGTGTTTGAGTATCAAACAAACCTGTGAAGAGTGGCAAATCTCTACCTATTAACAAATACTTTCTTAAGCTATTTGGCCAGCTTTAACAGAGAAGAAATAAACATTTAAAAATTGAGCAGGTAACTTTTGCTGGGATTTCTGAAAAGTCTGTTAACGGTGAGGAATGTACCTGAAGTGTACTAGTTCAGTGGTCAGGAATGTATCGTCTCTCCTAACCCCTGCTGGTCTCGTGCACACACATTTTACCCAGGTGCTCTCCAGCATTGCCTCCTTTATTTTTCATTACATTTTGAGCCAAACAATAAGGTTCACTTGAGCAACACTCTTCACCTCAAGGAAACTGTAGCAATGCCACAACCTGAAGCCAGCTGGGACACAATTATATATCATTAAAAGTAGTGCAGTGTATTGGGGCTCTGCACTCACATTAAAGAGTGCTTGAGGCCTTCCTCCGTCGTGCTGACTTTATATCTCCTTCTTGTCACTGCTTGGCATTTCTGACACTTTTGCTGGATTTTTCTCATGAGATTTTGACTGACATCCTGAGACCACAAAAAATGCATCTAGGAGCTAAGATTGCTGTTAAATATTCCTTTTCACCCAGCAGTGTTATAAGCCCATTCTGCAATAAAATTTTTAAGGGAAGCAATGTCACAGAATGGTAATGGACTTCTGTAACCTGGAAGAAATATAAATAAGTGTCTCTAATGACCACTTCCTCATATTCTTGCATTCTGGATTTTAAGTTGCAATCCAGGAAAAAGTCTTACAACATGAAGAAAATCAGAAATACATAACTCAGGAAAACTCCAGAATACTCTGGAAAACTCTGGAAAACTGTGTTGCCTGATGGTGTCACAGGTGTTGGAGTCTGAGCAGACCTATGAATTTTAAGTTTTGAAGGCTATAACTGTCAACAGCTATGGTTATGAAATTATTTTTATGGTGAAACATAAAGCTACATGGAGTGTCTTGTAGGCAGGATATACATCTACATATACATATTTTTAATAAATATATATATATTCCTTTCCCTTCTCTCTCAGCTAGGTCTGGCTGCTCTTCTATACTCTTCTGTCATTATCAGGGGCTTTACAAGTGGGTCTATTGCCTTGCTCCCATTTCTTCTCTGTAGTAGGTAACAGGAGAAGACTCCTCTTGCTATTGCTGGGACACCCCTCACTGTGAGGCTACATGGTCTTCTGCAGCTCGGCTCTGACTTCAGAAGAGGCATACAGAGATGTCTGCTTTGGAAAAAAAAAATTGAAAAAGGATGATAAAAAGTAAGGAAACAATATGCAGAAATGCAGAATGTTTTGGAGACAGGAGGGCCTGTGATTTTCTTTTACATATTTTCAAGACACCTCCTCACTTATACTATAGGAAAGAGGTATTGGGCAATAGGACAAAGCTTTATAGAAAGCCTTATAGCTCCGCTTAAGCCCAAACCAGCTAGTGTCCATGCACTGCGAGAAGTGATTCTCCATCTGCAGAAGAACAGATAACCTAGGAGGTCACTTACACCTTTGTCATGCGATCCAGGGAAAGTTAAATAGTTGGCACAGGATAAAATGCATGAGAAGGAAAGAAGATGAAGGGGATTACATTCCCCTATAAAGTTTCCTTGGGCTTCTAGCCTCAATTACAGGGCCTAATGGGCACCCTCATTTGTTTCCCATTAGCTGTAGAAATGGAGAGAAGAAACACTGCCTTTACCTGAACTATGAGATGAAACAGCCCTCCAAGCGCTAAAAAAGGTACTGAACGTGTTCTCTTTCTTGAAGTGAGCAAAACAGGAAGAAAAAAAAAGCTACCCTATTTTTTCTTTCTCTATTAATTTCAATTCATTATAACAGAGCAGGATTATTTTTCAGTATTTTCCAATTAATTTGAGATCAGTGACCCTAGTGTTCACAAAGACAGAAACCTGATTAGCTGAGCCAAACACACACAGAAATGGTGTCTGAAGACTATGATTAAGTCCACACAGGTCTGCGTTGTATAGGGCCTAGACATTTCTCCTAAAATAATATTTGATGGTTGTCTGCTGAGTAAACTACTCAGCTTCCATTAAGATCATCATTAAGAAAAACCACAGGCAAGGAATTACAATATATATTAACAACATGTATTATTACACTTCAGAGGGAACATTTACAAGCATAAGGAAATAATGTACTCTTTTTATTATTATTATTTGCAGTACTTTCTTGGTGCATGAAGGAGATTTATTCTGCTAACTCTTACTGAATTTTAAAAAGGCGCAGGAACATACTACTACTTTAATTTTTGTTTTCCAGTCACAAATGTTTTACTCTCTGAAGGAAGCTTACCTTGTAATTTTTCAGTTTCACAATTTTTTTCTTCATATATTATGATACGCCTACCCTGAGACAGGGTGAATATTCTATGGCTCTAGCTGTAGTTCTAGTGAAACAGTATTGAAAACTTTTGATTCAAGAGATGGTAATGTACAAGGTAAGGTGCACCTTACAATGTTTCCTCATAAAGAAAAATAACCTTTTTAAAGAAAAGCTTCCGCATCTGGGATGTGGCAGCTAGTTGTTAAAAGACATAACGTAGTGCTCTGCTTAATCACCACTGAGATTATTGATGATTTGAACTTGTTTCACCTAAAGAAATATTTCACAATGTACATAAATTAGCCATGTTATTATTTCTCTTATGAGAGGAGTAGCTGAGAGAAATGTTGGAAGGAGATAGTACACTGTTTGCTACAACGAAATAATGAATGGTATTGATAAATAAAAAGCCAAGTAGTTTAATTAGCTTAATGGATGTAGACATTACTCGTTTACATTTCTGAGTATCTAAAAGAATATTCCTGTGGTCAAGACATTGATGACTTCACATCTCGGCTACCCATACTTAGTGTAAAACAGTGTCCTAGTCCCCAGATAACGCTTCTTCCCTGATTTCACATCTGTTAGAGAAATCACACTCACTAATGGCCATGAAATAACGGCATGTTCAGGTGAAGAGTCAGGGGAGTAGTACGAATACAGAAGAGGAACTGACCCATGAGACTATTGTACTCTATTGCCCTCGCGGAACTGCAAACCAGCTCTCTCCCTGCCGGCTGGACCAGTTGACAGGACTCCAAAAGAATCTCACCCAAGATTGCCCAGGTATTTGTAAAATGCAAAAGTGTTTTTTGATGCTTTTCTGCTCAGGCCTGTGGTTCTCCCACACCACCTTTTTGCCCAGAGCACAGGAAAGCTGAGAAGATTGCTGAGATGTGCTCCTGACAGTGGGACAGCGTGTGTGCCACGTGCAAAATGCCAGACCACAATGATTAGTTAAATCTGAGCTAGGTTTACAAGAACAGAGTGGGTTTTGTACATAGCCACATGGATAGCTTAGAGTGCTGGATTTTCTATGAACAGCTTGTACTAGCTCTCTCACTGCCAGAAAAATGGTCCGGAAATCTTCTTGCAACATCACCATGATAATGTAGCATGTCTCCATAACATTTTCAAACTTTATGGCATGCTGCCTGCTGGAAACAGTCAATAGGCTGTAGCCTGCAGTGTACTGCAGCCTTTAATCTACAGTTTTATTAAACACAAAGCTTTTAGGTATTCAAGATTGTTTCAAACTTGTGCGTAGATGTGCATGATGAATGCCGGACAAATTGTCAGAACTGTTTAGAAGAGCTTTGATTTCTATTTCCAGTTAGGCCCACTCCTTATCTGGAACTTCAAGCACTGAGATGATACAATTTAGAAAATAGCAAACCACAACTTCAAGAAACTTCTACTTCCTTAGAATGTCTTTTGCTACTGGAAAAACATGAGAGATTCAAAATTCTTACCCTCGACTTAAGTCCTCCTGCATTTGTGTGAAAAGTAATTTCCTCTAATCAGTTTCAGATTCTTTTACAGAAGAGCCACAACAAATATTTTCATACAATTAAAAAAATTATAAGAAACACTCACTTCCTCGTGTTCTGATTCTTTTTTCTTTTATAATTGTTTTTCTCAGCAGATTTCATTAAGGAACTGACTCTTGGATACTGTAGGAGACGAAGACCAGGCAATGGAACCAATTAGTAACATTGACCATAGTAGTAGCAATGCAGAATATTTGGGTTAATATTGTATAAAAGAATTCTGCATCCAGAGAAGGTCTCACACAATTATTATTGAATAAAAGTGGTGCTTCGGCACCCCTAGTGCTCAAGGAAATCTTGGAGAACAGAATCAAGGTCTACACAAGAAGAGGCTGAAGGATCTATCAGCCCTCTGGGATTTTTTGTGTGTGTCTCACTGCAGAGCAGCGTCTGCTCTTCACAGAGCCCTGGCTTTGCATGGATCCAGGATGTGGATCTCAAATCCCCATGCCAGAAGAAAGGGATGGACACCATCACTTCCATTTTAACAAGACATTAGATCTGATAGCATATATGAATTGGCCATATGGCTTATGTATATGACTAAATGCATCACACCATTGCACCAGTTTACATACACTTACATTTACAGCAGCTGGAAAACACTGTACTGTAGTGCCTCTCTGGTTTCAAATACGGTGTTTAGTGGCTTTTGCCCTCCATGCCTCATGACAATGAGGACTGTGGTCTATTTTACCAGCTAGGGAATTACAAGTCTGTACAGCAAGCCCTCAGTGGAAGCAGAACCATTCTGGGCCATGGGATGGTGTCTGATCTCAAACACTGCCTGGTCTTATTGAATAAATCAAACTATTGTCCTTTTTATCAGGACTTTAACAGCGGCAAAGTGGATGCAGAGACTGCATTAAAACAAACGGTTCAGGCTATGTGTTGTGCCTGAGTACCCTGGAAACAAAGAACCAAAAAATATCTAATGACTTAAAATATTACATCTGTGAATGTATCCAAAAAGAGACATGCATATAAAAATGTGGGAATAAGTTGTTTATATAAGCTTGGATAACTATAAAACAAAGATCTAGCTGCAGTCTTGTGGTAGTATTTTTTTTTTGTTAAGAATAAAAGAGATATACCTTCAGGAATCATTGCAACATTAATAAGGGTTCGGTTTCTTTTTTTGTTTTTAGCCCTGTCATACTCTCTTCCTTTCTTTCCAACTACATATTAGGGTGTCTGTTGAGAGGACCCATATTTATGGTTTGAATCCTGCAACAGGCCATTTTTTTCCCTCTCATTCATGACCTTTCCCAACCATCTGGCTAGTAATGGGTTTCCAAGTAATTTCACATTTTCTGGGGATGCCTCCAGCCAAATCAATGTAGAAATAATAGCAACCATTTGGGATAAAACATATAATGTCAAATTCATCCAATATGACTGATCAAAGACACAATATGGAAAACTGCTTCCTATAATTTTATGGCATATTTGTTTCAGTTTTTAGATTATCTACAGTTTCCCAGGTCCACTTTCCTAATTTATTCAGAATAAATTAATATTGTATCCTCATATACCAGACAAAACTATTATCTCAGTTGTTAGAGATATGCAAGACATGTCACAGCAGCCACTTTCAGATAGTATCAAACAGCAGGTTAGATGATAGTCATGTACCTGATCCATGAGGTTGCACCAGTGCTGAAGGAATACGACAATAGCACTTCTTTCCTTAAAAGAAAGGGCAAAATCCTCTTCTAGGCTTGAAAGAAAAGGTATCTCTAGGAAAGAAATATTTAATGGCTAGAAAGGGAGGCATTTTCCTTTCACCTTGTGACAGAAAGCCCATAAATCCTGTCCTCTCTCCTCACTGCTTCCTAATGAGAAGCTTAGGTTGCTCACTTTGTGGCAAACTTCTTTAAGCCTAGCTGGTCTTGATCAACCAGCTCTCTTAATGAATTGGGTAGCCATAAACACTTCCAGTCACAAGTGGTCACATAAAATCATAGAACCATTAAGGTTGGAAAAGACCTCTAGGATCATCAAGTCCAACCATCAACCCAACACTACCATGTCTCCTAAACCATGTCCCAAAGTGCCACATCTACACGTCCTCTAAATACCTCCAGGTATGGTGACTCCACCACCTCTCTGGGCAGCCTGTTCCAATGCCTGACCACTCTTTCAGTAAAGAAATTTTTCCTACTATCCAATCATGCAGCATTGCAACAGGAGCATTTGCATCCTTCTTGTCAATCTTTCCCCTGCTTTAGGTTTTAGAAAGTCTAATTTAAAGCTGGCAGTGCTATCTTCACCGAGTTCTGCAGCCTCTTCTCTTAGTGCTATGTAAACTTAAGGTTAGTAACTAGGTTTATATTTTTTGTTGCGTTTCCTGCTGCCGTGCATGAGAAGAAGGTGCTCCCCACTTTTAGAGGCATTGTAAAAAGGTGTGCGCAATTTCCATCAATTTCCATGGCAGGTACATTGCCTTTTGTGGTATGTCCCAAAGGAAACAGCTCCAAATACTACCATGCAAGAAAGCAGCACAGCAGTATAGGCTACACTGGTTTTCTGCTCATATTCCAGGTCTGCCTGAGAGTCGTTGGACTACTACTGTTAGGCCTGTGAAATGTAACTATTGGTATAAACCTGCTTGTACGAATTCACTAGGTATAAACTCTCTACACTTCAGTAATCATCTTCAGTCTGGAAAACACTTAGAAAAGACTGAAAATCCCAGGTACAGGATAACACCTTTGTCACTTAGCTTGACATGACTGTTGCAATTGACTTCTGCGAGACTGCAATCTCAGGTAGGATTTGGCTTATTGCTTTAAACTGAATACCCTAAGAGCTGAAACACTCTTCCCCTGCTCTGCGTCTGTCTGTTCTGGAAGACAAATGGGACCACTGAGTGCTAATACGGAGAAGTTCTCCACTCCACACAACATCCACACCTCAGCCAAGCACCTCCGGGCACATGGAGGTCTGTATCTCCTCTCTTCCTAACCCCTTACAAAGTGTCTGCGCTCCAGCCTGGTCATCTGCACCTGCATATTGCATTCATTGCCAGACAGCAAGTGATTCCTGATGGACAGGAGGCAGTTTAGAAAAAGAAATTTAAAAACCATTATAGCTTTAAAGTGAATTGATTTTTCGAAGAACAACTAAGAGTTAAGTATTCGCAGGTTGTTTAAAATACAAAAAGCTGGAATATGACAACAGTCTACAGATATCTGAAGAATGCAAGCAAACAAAAGGAAATTAATACCTGGATACAGAAATTGTGGATCTGAATGTGAAATAAAAATTTAAAGCTTAGAGCCAGGAAAATCCCCATCTGAATGCAGCAGACTCCCAGGGGAAAGTGGTAAAAACACCATTTGTGGAGGGGAAATGTTTAAAACAAAGTAGGGCTGCTTCCTATTTCTGTACACAAGGGAACAATTTTTCACTGACAAGGACATAGACGACATGACCTGATAGACCTTTCCTACCGGTAGTCTCCAGGACTGAAATCCAAGAGTTATATCCTGAACTACTGAAAACATGACTGAGGACAACGGTGTTATGCTGACTTCTGTCACTTGAAGATCTGGACTTATCTCAATTTTTTTAAAGAATAAAACTGGGAAATTTGCTTCCTGCATCAATAAACCTCTGTGTGATAAATGTTGTGTGCAAGGAAGTATCAGATGTACTGAACCTGTTCTGCAAAAACATTTTTCTGTTTGGAGGTACCACAGCAGTGCCAAAAAAAATCAAGCCTAATCAAACTTGTTGGTGTTTAAAGATTTATAGTTCATCCTTAGCCAAAAGCTATGGTAATTAGTACCACACCAGGGCCTGGACACAATCCAGTTCCTTAAGGCATAACTAGTAAAGTGCCACACGGAGCCGTTCTGCTGAGGTCAGGTCTGGGACATTGTTTCTACTTGGAAACAACAAGTCTCTGTCGTTTCTTCTTCCCTTTATGGAGACTATTTTTCCTGTCACCAAAGAGGAAATTGAGAGTGAAGTAGCCAACAGCATAGAGACTGGAGTGAGGACAGTAGGCAACAAGGACCCACCAGCAAAACCTCTCTACTACAGGAACCACCAAGGCTGATGGAAGCTGTATAAATGCAATTCATAAGTGCAAGCAAATTAATCCCAAAGTAGGCAAAGGAATGACTGACATGATTCATGCCACTTTGTAATTAAATAAATTTTTTCTCAGCCCTCAAGAAGTTGACTTGGCTGTAAACCAGGCTAGCCTGGCCTTGATACAACCCCCAAATGATACTGCTGCAAAAGGCGAGGAACACATGATCTTTCCTGAAAGGGGTTGGAAGTTACAAATAAGAAGTTAAAAAGCATTAAAGGGAAGCTTAATATAGCTATAAAACGAAATCCAGTAAGCCAAATGTTAGTTGAAAGGATGCGTTCTGGATTTGTGCCAAAAGCCGTCTCCACCCTTCTTCCTCTAAAGATATCCCTCACAGGTGGCTTGAATGTATTTTTGAGCCCATGGTGGGGCTGTAGATTCCACACATGGTTTACCGACTGAGTCAGTCTTTGTGTAACTAATACATCCACAGGTCAGGTAGAAAGTGAGATACATCATTATGATGTCTGCGATCAAGGCGAAACATGAGTCAATGCAGCTTTTTATAGCTGAAGCCCAGTACTTTGTGCTGGGATGTAATATAAGACTGAAACACGAAAATAATAGTTGCAATGTTACCACAGTTTCTGAAGCTGATCCCCCATTTCTGTAGTTCATGTACAAAATGTGCAATGGGAAGCTTTGCTGGCCAGTGGTGACGGGAAATAGCTGATCAACACTCACTCCTGGCTGATCTAGAAGAGCAAATGTCGTGGGTCAGGTACTCAGGGCACAGGTTCACTGAGGACCTTGACATGAGACAGCACATCACCTTTATCAGCTAACATCTAGCCTAGGAGGACAACACAAACTCCAGCACTTTACCTCCAAGGCTATTTTCCCATCAGTTGTAGGTCTCCCATAAACTGGCATTTTTAAAGCATAGATGATGTGCATAAAAAGCATAAAGATGGTCCAGACTTCCAAAAAATATGAAGGGCTCTGCAACTCTGCCTAAGTTATGAACCTTTTTCTGTTTCATGTAGCACTTTGAAGGTTGTTCTATTTTTACAGTACCTGTACTTATAAAAGCAAGATTTACCATAGTCATTTTCCTTTATTATGCAACATAGCTATAGGAGAAATTATTTCGCACAAAGGGATGTAAGGTTATTTGCTAGGAAGAGATATTTGAAATTGTTTGAAAAAATCAGATGCATTACAATAAAGGAAAAAATATATTAAAAAAAAAACAGATGAAAAAAAGCTTGATTTCTGGCCTTTTTTTCAGTTTCAATTTTTTTAAAGAAAGTGCAAGTGACAAGAAAACAGTATTATCTCTGAAAATTTCTCTGCACAGGACAAATTCTGAAAAGTTTGTGCTACGTACATAGGATGCATCTCCGCTGGGTATGTATGGATTCTCTGAGTGTCAGATGTTGTGAGCCTCCTGGTGAGCAACACAAAAGTAGTTCCGGTGGCTTGGAACAATTCCTACTTCACTGGGCCATTGAAGGATAGACACTATGATTCCATAAAAAAAGTTTTGCATGACTCTGCTGCCTTTCTGTAGTTTCCTGGCAGCACTGAGCAGCTGTGATCTCTAAGCTGAGAGGCAGGGTTCCACAGAATCCAGTCTTCCAGGGAAGGGAGGGAAAATATCCTCCCTGATACATCACTTTCTTACGCCTGCATTTTTTGTGACAGCAGCAAGCATGACTCCTGCATGAGCCAGCGTGACAAGAATTTAATGTGAAAAAGGTTCATTTCATAGTTACATGTTTTAGCCAATGACTACCTAGGGTAGCCTGCAGGATACAGACCTAAATCCTGTGTGGTAGAGCTAATATTAAACTGTTCTCCCAACTACTGCTGTTTGAATTAGTCATCCCAAATGCTGTAAAACTTAGCCTAGAATTTTTCACACATTAGTGGGCTAACAGTAGTTTCTTCATATTACTTAAGGCTAGGGCTGGAGACCCATGCAGAGTTCCTTTAGCTCTTGAAATCTCTCTTTAATAGCACATGCCAAGGATAAACTGTGCTCAGTCTCTATTCTCCCCCCACATTTATGAAAGTGGCATCACTTATCTACTCTCTAAAAGAAGTTTAAAGATGATTTAATATCTGCAAAACACTTTGGAAAAAATAAAGCACTGAATTTGTGCTATTTTTTCCCAGAAGGACAAGGATTCACTTCACCAGTTTCAGCAAACTAGAGACTGTTCAAACAAATGGAAGTAACTTCAGAAGTCGTCTATTACTTTCTAATAAGATTTGACAGGGTTCTCCTTAAGTTGAAGAGTTTCCTGCTTCAGAGCTTGCAAACCTCATCCTGAAATGGTTCCAGCTTGGAAAGAAAGATTGGGTCTGTTTCAGAAGGAGTTTGAATCACATTGCTCCTCCTTTCTTCACTGACCCATGCGGTCTGACGCTGTGTTACACTGTGTACAATGTAGTTAACAGCCATGGATTTTGTATAATGGAGGAATCACACAACTTTAGCAGTTGAAGAGGAATACTTGACTCCCAGCTGTTCACAGCACTGGGAACTGGAGATGGGAAATCAGCTACTATTTGAGTGTCCTCTTTTCCCAGAGACTGGCAACTGCTGCTGTAAAGTGACTGTGTGTCATGCCTGCACAGACCAGGAAAACCCCATGTATTTGCTGCTGCAGCTCCCCCTGACAGTCGCCCAGCCCCTCTTGTGGCAGGAGAGAAATAAAACAAGGAATATATTTGATTCTAAATAAAAGATGAGCTCTTCAGCAGGTTGAAAACTTCAGGGTGTATTTCACACTTCACAGGAGGTCACAGCAATGGAAGTCCACTTGGGCTTAGTGGTATTACTGTTCATCTGTGCAGCATCTGAGACTGGAATTGGGTCTGGTGACTTCCGACCATGAGGTTAAAACTTCAATATCCCTTTTTACACAACAGAGCGGTCACTTGAGCTTCAGCCTGACTCTGAAACCAGCCCATGAAGAGGTTGTGCTGTCTGCTCTGGTGTGGGAAACTGTGTCCCTGCCTCAGTAAAGCTGAGATTTGGTTCCATTCTGTATATAGTGAAGCTGAGAGACACTACCATACTGTGTATGGTACAATATACAGTAGCCATATCACAAAAGATTTTGAAAACTTCTGATTCATGACCGTTCCGTGAACTAGTCTGTTAAGACAGGCTACAACATCAATTTCCCTTAAAACAATAGATAAATATGGGCCTGAGCTGAGGAGGTGTTGTGCTGGAAAAGTCCATCAGTGGAAATTTTCATATAACCTGGGGGTATGGGGAAGCAAAATGCTGTGAATGGACTTCTCTCAAACCTATCAAGACTATTCACTGTAGAAGCAAAAATGTTGTGTAGAACATGCTCTAATTTGGGAGTGTAAAAAAGGAGAGATCTACATATTGGCCATCTCTGACAAGAGAACAAAATATATTTGGAAAGGAACATCACCCCTTCTATGGCAGTGCAAGGTTCTGCACCTGGGTCAGGACAATGCCCTCAGTATCAGTACAGGCTGAGGGATGAAGGGATGGAAAGCAGCCCGGCAGAGAAGGACTTAGGAGTACTGGTAGCTGAAAAGCTGGACATGAGGCAAAATGTGCACTTGCAGCCCAGAAATCCAACCATATCCTGGGCTGTATCAAAAGAAGTGTGGCCAGCAGGGTGAGGGAGGGGATTCTGCCCCTCTACTCTGCTCTGGTGAGACCCCACCTGCAGGGCTGCATCCAGCTCTGGAGCCCTCAGCACAGGAGAGACATGGACCTGTTGGAGCGGGTCCAGAGGAGGGCCACAAAAATGATCCAAGGGATGGAACACCTCTCCTATGAAGAGAAAGGCTGAGAAAGTTGGTGTTGTTCAGCCTGGGGAAGAGAAGCCTCTGGGGAGACCTTATTGTGGCCTTCCAGTACTTGAAAGGGCACTAGAGGAAAATTGGGGGCAATCTCTTTAGCAAGGCCTGTTGTGACAGGACAAGGGGTAATTGTTTTAAACTAAAGGAGGGTAGATTCAGACTGGATATAAGGAAGACATTTTTTACTGTGGGGGTGGTGAAAAACACTGGCACATGTTGCCCAGAGAGGTGGTAGATGCCCCATCCCTGGAAACATTGAAGGCCAGGTTGGATGGTGCTCTGAGCAACCTGATCTAGTTGATGTCCCTGCTCACTGCAGGGGGGTTGGACTAAATGACCTCTAAAGGTCCTTTCCAACCTAAACCATTCTATGATTCTATGATTCTTTGCTATCTTAACCTTTCTCTGCTACTTTTCCTTTATATTTCTCAGTGACTCCCTTAGCTACGAAGTCGCCTTACTCTTACTTGTACTTTTATGTCTCAGTGTCAGGTTCAAGCATCATAGAATCATTAAGGTTGGAAAAGACCTCTAAGATGATCAAGTCCAACCATCAACCCAACACCACCATGACTCCTAAACCATGTCCTAAAGTGCCACGTCTACACGTTATTTTGAACACCTCCAGGGATGGTGACTTCATCACCTCTCTGGGCAACCTGATCCAATGCCTGACCACTCTTTCAGTAAAGAAATTTTTCCTAATATCCAATCTAAACATCCCCTGGTGCAAGAAGAGTGGCTGGAAAGTTGTCTGGCAGAGAAGGACCTGAGGTACTGGTCAGCTGAACATGAGCCAGCAGTGTGCCCAGGTGGCCAAGAAGGCCAATGGCATCCTGGCTGGTATCAGCAATAGTGTGGCCAGCAGGAGCAGGGCAGTGATCTCTCCCCTGTACTCGGCACTGGTGAGGCACCACCTTGAATACTGTGTTCAGTTTTGGTCCCCTCATTACAAGAAGGACATTGAGGTGCTGGAGCATGTCCAAAGAACGGCAACAAAGCTGGTGAAGGGTCTGGAGAACAGGTCTTATGGGGCGTGGCTGAGGGAGCTGGGGTTGTTTAGCCTGGAGAAGAGGAGGCTGAGGGGAGACCTTATCGCTCTCTACAACTACCTGAAAGGAGGTTGTAGTGAGGTGGGTGTTGGATATCTTCAACCCTTAGTATCAAACCTTTTTGAAGCTAACTCCTGCCACCAAAGAATGTTGCTCAGATTAAAACTGGCAGAAATTTAACAAGTAACTTTCTTCAGCTGCACCATATGTCTGCCCACCTGTCCTAACAGCAAAATAAACATGTTAGCTTAAACCAGCACATTTTAGTGTACAATCTAGGTATGCTAAGGACACCCATGTAGCCAGTTATGATATCTCAGCTGCCTTGCAAACTAGCACGTTAAATTGCAGCTGATAGCATCCCCATCCTATAAACTGAAAACTAATTTCTTAAAAAAGAGGTGGTCCAGCAAGATTTCCTCTTCCTTTCTAATCACGTAGGAATAACAGTTCAGTAACAGTGTTTTAACTACAGAAACAGGTGCAGGCTGAGTGGAAGTCCCTGTTTGTGACTCATACGGATATACCCAGTACAACTCCAAATTTATATAAAATGTTTGTTCGTTTGTAAAAATGCAGTCAACATTTATTTGCTCTCTGAAATTCTGTGACAGACTTTTGGCAGAACTATGGTACTTTGTGTGGTTGAGTATGGAATAAAATGGGTTAGCCCAAACTCTCCAAAAGTCATTCCTTTGGTCTTTCACTTTTACTATAAAATTTCATTGAGCTCTACTGGATACACAATATGGTTGAAATTTTGCCTGGATTTACAAAATAAACAGAAAAGACTCATCAATCAATCTCAAGCAGTAGGTCTGGATATATGTGAGTCTGCAAATATTGATCTAACAGAAAATTTCCCCCCAGAAAATTTAACACAAGCAAATATGTAGAGCAAATAGTATGCTAGATCACCCTGAAGAATGTGGAGAAAGCTGAGCTAGCTTTAAAGGAACTAACTCAGGTACCAGGAGCTTTTTACCCATGGCTTCATGCTAACTAACTTGTCCAGCTCTGTATTTGGTGCTAGCTCAGCTAATACAGAACCGTGCAGCTTGCTTGTGGCCTGTCGGAACATCACAGAATATTTGTAGATCTTTACAAAAACTCAGATTTCATTGTAATCCAACCTCAAAAGTGTCTTTTCTCATAAATCTTTCAGGAACTCCAGGACAGAAACTAAAATTACTGGAAAAGGTAAATTGTCTTAATTTCACATTAAATGCCACTCTCTGTGAATGTGCCCACTCTCCCCTGTTACCCTTCTAGTAGCGGATAGTCTGAAAAGTCATAGATCATTGCCATTAAAATAGATTCTGAGAAACTGTACTGGAATTAAAATCATACATCTTCAGTTTTCTCACCAATCACGTGCAATGCCTTTTAGCAATCCCAAGATGAGTCACTCACAAGCTTAATTTGCAATACAGTTTATTTCATTGTAACAGTGGCTTCAGACCAACAAAATATCTACAGAAGGATGTTAAAACTCCATAAATAATAGAGCTGGTAAATGATACATAAATGGGTTGTGAATGACAGTTATAATGGCATGGAAAAGTGAAAAACACTGGCTGATATTCAAATAGAAGTTTTCAATTTTTGTACATTTAAGAGTCTCCTTGTTTACTTGAGTTTGAACATTCAACCTATAGCTTAGTTTAGCCTCTAAAACAGACTCATCATTTAAAAGTATTTAACCTCCTCCTCCTTTACTGAAATCAATACAGTTTCAAAGGATGTTTTCCCCTATTTCTCATGAAAGATCCAGTGCTTCCACTTCATTAAAAACATATTTCAAAGTCTTGCAATCCTGCCCAATACTAGTAGGATCAACTGCATGTATCACTTTTGGTCATCCTTCCTGCCTGCCTATTCACATGACTGAAATGTGAAAAAACCAATTTCAAGTTAAGCAGGGCAAAACAAAACTGAGATTTATGGTTAAGCATATCTGAGGAGCTTTCAGAGCTACTGGTGACTGACTAAGATTAGATTTGTTTAAATGACAGGAAGTCATTTTTGCATGATTTTTCACAGACACCATTTTATGGTTTAGCTGAAAATTTTAATTAATAATTATAACTAGGTTTATAGGTTTGCACCACCACTTTCCTGGGCACTTCAGTTTTTTCAGTTGAAGTAAGAAATGGATCCAATAAATGGGATATTCTGAAAACAATGGGAAGTGGTACAGGACATAAATTTTAGCTCTACGTTTGGAAGCACTAGGCATTCTGTTAAACCTTTTATTTTTTTTTAATTACATCAATTTTCTGAAAAGAAAATTGCACTTTTTTCCAGGCAAATACCAATAGTGCTTGATATATTATAATTTCCACAAAGTTATATGCAAGATCAAAATTTAGAACAGATGAAAGGGACAAGTTCTTTTTGACTGGTACTTTCAATGTAATACATCTTGGATTTGACCTCATTCTGTCATTCCAAAGAACATAAATATTACTGAAGAAAACAGACTAGTGATATTCTTCAAAATTGTATAAATATATTCCATATTACCTTATGTATATGCTACTCTTGATCTTCCTCTACTGCAGCACTGATGTTATTGTTACCATATGGTTGGCCATGTGCCTTCATTTATCCTGGTTCAGTGGTCCAACAAACAAGGGAGAAGAAGATTGGAATCACATTCAGTGCGTATAACTGATGAAATAAGGATATGTAACAGAAAAAGCAGTATGCCAAAGGAGAAAAACCTTCTCCAATGAACATGAGAACATGCAAAAAACTAAGGAATTTCACTTTTAAAGACAATTCTAATTTGTAAGCAAAATCCAGTGGTTGTAAGGACAATATGTACTTAATGTCTCCCCCTTAGCCCCTGTGTTCAAGGTTTTTGGCTTTGCTTTGAAAGACTTGCATCATGAAGAAACCACTTAAAGTGATGAAATATACAATATCCCAATGCCCATCCAAGTGATGTATAACAAGGCTTGCCTGCATTATATTATTCTTTGGTCTATGGTTTTCTGGCAGTTGTTTTCTAGCAAATATCAGCCCTTGATGGATCATGTTGAATCATTTACCTTGAAGTATGGGTTTCATTGTCATTCAACTAAACAATAATGCTTTGTTTACTTAACTGAATTCAGGCAGTGTAAGTTACCCAGGATATCTACAAAGGGAATTTTAGAGTATTATCTCTGTGAAACAATTCTGCCAACGCGAAAAATGCACGTCTGTATTCCTTTAAGACTTTGGGGTGACATAGTCTCAGTTTACCACATCTAAACATTATGTTGCAACCGTATCCACTTCCTCTCATCGTCTTCCTCCAGTTAGCCCTCAAGCCAACCAAATGTCCTCATCTGAAACTAACAGAAGATTCTAATAAAAAACTACGAATGCATCTATGCTATACGAGTGCAAGACTGAGCCATGGGACATTCGCTGTTACAATCTTTATTGCCTGTGTTTAAGATTTTGAATCTCTATTACATGGTTATTCCAAATACATCAGTTTGGCACAAGGGCTTATTGCCATGTGTCTCAGAAGACTATCCCATGCAGAACAGAGCCTCTCTAAACACTGACTTATGATAAATAGAGGGCAAACATTGTTGCAGAACAAATGTTTGAGGAAATGGGCTTTTTTGGGTGAATGCTGAACTTGGGTGATATATACATGGAAGAGTACATAGATATAATTAATGATGTGACTGCTATGCAAAAACCAAATGGATATGAGTCACTCAGAAATAAAACAGCTAGCACAGGAAAATAGGCTTGGATACTACTGCAAAAGTTCATGAGCTTGGGGCCTAGATATTCTGCGAAAGAGAGCCCATAAGAAGTAAGGAAACATCATGACGCCAAAATATAGTGGCAGTCTAGTGTTGAAACATTTGGGCAGCCTAGTACCTTATTCTCTTCTAATATCATTGTTGTCAGTGAAAAGGTGTCCATCGCATTTGTCTGACCCTCAGCTGCTCTCTACAGCTTCCTGAGGAGGGGAAGCAGAGACGGAGGTGCTGATCTCTTCCCCCTGGTATCCAGTGATTGGAAACATGGGAATGGTTAAAAGCTGCACCAGGGAAGGTTTAGGCTGGACATTGGGAAGCATTTCTTTACTGAGAGGGTGGTCAAATACTGGAACAGGCTTTTTAGAGAGGTTGTTGATGCCCTAAGCCTGTTGGCGTTTAAAATGCCTTTGGACAATGCCCTTAATAACATGCTTTAACTTGGTCAGCCCTGAATTGGTCAGGCAGTTGGACTCGATGACCGTTGGTCCATTCCAGATGAAATAGTTTATTCTATTCTATTCTAGCTCCCTAGCCCTGCATAGCTCTGAGTCATGCCAAGACCACTCTGGCTTTGGGAAAAAAACAACTCAGTTACATGCATTAGTATTTAAAAGATTTTATTCCATGGGAAGCCGAAAAAGTCCTTGACTAGTGTAAGCACTACTTAGCAATGACTAAAACATCTCCGCATTATCAACACTGCTTTTAGTACAAATCAAAAAAATAGCCCCTATGTTACTATGAAGAAAATTAACTCTATCCCAGCAGAAACCAGGACACTACTATTGCTACTTAGCAATTTTTTTTAGCCTTTTGGTCTCCAAGAGATTTATATCATCTAATACTTTCATGCTATGCTTCTTCCATATGTATATTTAATTATCTTTTTTTTACTTTGCAAATAGACACAACTATGGAGAACAATACATGTTTTTAAGGATAATGAGAAATGAGAACTGAAGAAGTATTAAAGGTTGAGCAACTTGGTATGACAATTTGAGAGTGCTAAGCAGGTAATGGCTAGGACCATAGAAGAGAGTTACTGCAGTATTAGACCATATGGATAAAGAACATGGAGGAACTGCTGGTGTTTGGCTAACAAAGAGTTCAGTTTTGTTTTCTGAACCTGGGCCAAACATGTTATAGACCCATATATCGCAGTGTAAATACTGAGAAGCAGCAAAACACAAACTCATTAAACTGAGGAGCAACAAAGAAAGGAAAACAAACCCAGGAATTCCATAGTCCTGCTGTTGTGCTCTGACAATGAAAAGTAGCAAGTTCAGGTTCTGGGGATTCTTACTGAAAATTTAAGTTATGCCAGCCTGTGGTCCCACCTGGCAACACAGAAAGCTAAGTTATATTATCAGGATGCATGAGGATAAGCAGTGTCTGCAAGCAGACACTGTGCCCCAAGGCTGAAAACAAGCACAGTCTGACTGGAGAAAAGCAGTAACTTTAAACAACTTGGAAGGACCTGGATAATCAACCACAGAGGATGTTACTAAGCCTTACCCCCACCTTTTACCACAACACCAGTTTTTCCCCAGTATTCCAATTGCACTTCATGTTGCTTCATGTAATCTTTTGCACCTAGATGCCTTCAGAAGGGTGTGAAAGAAATCACCAAATAAAAAGTATAAACCACATTAGAAGTAGGGTCCTAAATCTCCTCTCCCCTTCCCCTAAATCCCCCCTTCCACCCACATCCTCGCCTCAGCAGTGTGCTGGGTATACTCTACTTTTCCTCTTCCCAGACCTAATTCTGATATTCCTGGCTACACATGCCCTGCCTGCTCTAGGAGAGGAATTGCCTCCTAATATTAATTACAGTCTGGGAAATGACAGCACTTTATTGAAAAAAAAAAATGAGAGCTTTGGGTCTGAGACCTCTTACTCTGAGAGATCAGGAAGCTCATTTAACTTCCTGTGTGTAACTCTGGGGCAGAAGGTGGCTGCTTCCTCCTCCATCGGTTGGGTCAGAAGTTGTTTTGGGCACACCTGCTGTGAGCTGTCATGCTGTGAACTTTAAGCACAGGCATTTTTCATGAAAAATGTAAAGTTAATTTGTTTACCTCTTAGGCAGGGTCAGTACTTGCAATCTGTTTCCTAATGCTTCCACTGGATCATTGGTGAAATGTCCAAACACTTTCTGTGCCTCCCTTGGAAAAAAATTGCTTAATAAACCAGGTCTCATTAACAGGCAGTCATTAATTTTATATTAATATTCACTTCAGAGTTACTTTAATTTCACATTTTAGTGATATTTCCATTACATATATTTTTATTCCTATCATTATTATTTCTGTTTCGGAGACGGGTGAAGCACTAGTCAGTCAGGTCTCCATTTGCCAAATTTGTTTCCTACAAAAAAACCTACAAGGGGTTCACTGGGAACTGAGGCGGAAATTCAGTTTCTTTAACTGGCTGTACTGCTGGGTGGATCCTGCCTTCAAATCCTTGTTTCCTAGTCGTACTTCACACCCATGTTAGAACAACCTCACTCACGCAATCGTGTGGTATTTCCCCTGCTGAGAACGCAGTGTGACCACGGAGTAATGGGAGGAATGAGTCCTCTTTCACACTCGATTTGGTAATCTGCTACTGAGAGGAAGGATTCACCACTGGAAAAAAATGCCTTATAGTAACAAATCACTCAGATTCCTGAGAAACTACTGGGAAAACGTGCCATCAAACAAGACAGAATAACATATGCTCTCATGTGAGTACAAGCCCTTTCGTTTTGCAATATTGCATAAGCATGGCAAACAAGTATACAGTGTGATTTATATTCAGATATAAAGTAATGTTTGGAAACCCACTCAAGATACTTTCTATTCACTGGATTTCATCCTATAGTTTTACCATATTATTACTAGGAAAACATGCTGAATCTTATATGAAAAAAAAAAAATGTTCTGCTCTTATTCTCTGCCAAAATCTTTATACACCTCCAGACAGTACACATAGGTCCACATTGAATTCTCTCTTAAATATTTTTCACTCTTTGGGGTAAAGAATTCAACAGAATACATTATTCATCAGTCTTCCAACAAAAAACTGAAAGTAGTGCCTGAGACATCCTGAATCACAGAAAGATTGACTATCATGTCTAGTGAAAGGTCTGGGGAAGCCAGACAGATATTATCTTCCATGCATGTGAATAATTCATATAAATTTTTTCAGACATGAAAAACAGTGGAATGTGGAATCAAGCCTCACTACAAACCAGCAACCATATTTGA
This sequence comes from Phalacrocorax carbo, assembly GCF_963921805.1. Taxonomy (NCBI): domain Eukaryota; kingdom Metazoa; phylum Chordata; class Aves; order Suliformes; family Phalacrocoracidae; genus Phalacrocorax; species Phalacrocorax carbo. Next base: position 14,053,097 of record NC_087514.1, on the reverse strand, counting down.
ATCTATATATTCCCAACCAGAATACCAACATGTTCAGGGACAAAAGCAACTTTACCAGTTTCCATTCCAACACTGAGGGGGTTATTGAGAGTTAGACACCTCTTCAGGTCATGATTCATGAAGCTGCTTAGTGTCTTGGAGGGCTACAGGGTCTAAAATGATAATGCACAGAAGTGAAAAAAAAAAACCCTACCGCTGATCTTAAATGCTTAAGTTAACTTATATTAGCTTCACCAGTTGCTGAATCAGGACCTACTTCTTCACTGGTTTTTGAGATGGACTTTCCGACTAGCAGTGAGATAAATGGGGCAGTCAAAACCTTTCCAGGATATATCTGCTCAGCTGATAATTACTTTGACAGCTTACATCTGCCCTGACATATAAAAGGACAGGTTAGTAAGCTGGGTTGTGCCAAGAGAGGTTATGAGTACAAATGATGCTTTATGAGTATTGGGAAAAGACTCAGTTCATGTTTTATTCAACTGTAGGAGGTAATTGTGTGTAGAGTGTACATTGTAGCATTCCAACCAGGCAGGCTGCTGCCTTCTTTTTCCCAGAGGAACATGAGGATATCAATAATTCTGAAAACTGGCAGAAACAGGGAAAACAACAGTAAACACATAGCTCTAGTCTGCTTTTAATGTAGACTGTAAGATACTTACAAGGTTGTTGGCCAACAAAGAATGGCTTCCCTCATGCACAAAAATCAAAGCGAGCTGATAAAATTGTAACATTTGAACGCTTATATCCATCTCTCAATTACAATTGTAAACCAGGCTATCAGTCTTCAGTGAAAGACTGTTCCATTGCAGGAAAAGTAAGTTCATTGATACATTTTGTTAGAAAAATATTTTCTCTTTTGTTTGTTTTTTTTTAAGAAAACTTTTAAATAGATTTAATCCACCTCTGAGGATAACAGTGATGAGTGAATTAATCTTACTGGATGTGTAGTTGAATAATGAGGCTTCTTTGTTTAGAAGAATATTCACAGTGGTTGGGGTTTTTTATTAAATTTGGCTCTGTTATTGGCTGTAGCTTATTTATGTTAATTTTTTATTCCTATGGGGCAGATCGAAGGCAGAGATTTCAACAGCCCTTGCTGGTTAATATATCTTGTATTTCATTCCAATTACTTTAGCAGATTTATTGTGTCAGAGAAATAGGTGCAGCAAAACTTGCCTGTAAAGACCTTTCTGCCAGTCAAACAGCATGATTTCTATTTCCATTCAGCAAGATAACTGTACCTTACCAATCAAAGGTGAACAGGGGTAGTTCAGTAGGGCTGTTGGAAAGATCATGGCTTGTATTTTCCCTTGACTGTCCTTCTTAGTGGAAAATTGAACTAACAATCTCAGTTGGTTTCCATTTAACATAACGAGCAAAATTTGACTGGTTTTTACAACATTTTATTTTTTATTACTTTGTTATTATTTCTCTGTGTTTTTATTTTAAAATATTTATCTTCTTGTTGTATGCAGAAATGCTGCACTCAGCTGACTCTCGGAAATGGGTTTATAAGTCTGTTGTAATGAAGAAGAGCTACAAAACCCAGGCTGTTATTCCAGGAATAAACAAGTAAGGAAAACCTATTGATCTGGAGAAGTGGGAGTATTTAACATCTATGGATGCATTGGACAGCCCCCGTCCATATTCTTTCCTCATCACTTTATATCTATCATATGACCATAGGTACCAGGTTTTCACGTCTTCAAATGACATCTAGTCACACGGTGGGAGAGAACACCGCACAGCAGACATTCTGTTGTGTGGTATCAGAGACTGCAGGGGCCTTCAAGAAAGAAGGCAGCCAAAAGTGAGGAGCTAGCACAGTTTGTCAGTCTTGCAACTTATTCTCTGAACATGTCTGAGAACAGCAACGACAACTGAGCTACAGGTTCATTTCATAACTATGATGAGCTCCTGTGCTGCATGTTCCCCGCTGTGTAGAGGGAGGTGCTCCACAAATATATGATCAGTGTCCTGTATTCAAAAGGGGAGATGCCAGTTTTGTCTACCTGAATACACAGATAGACAAAAGGTAAAGAGGAAACAGGAGCACAGGAGACAGATAACTTGCCCAACATCACTTGGAAGTTGCAAGTAAATCCCAAGTTCCTTTGCAGTGTCTTTGTACATCAGATCATGCTGTGGTGGGTTGAACTTGGCCAGCTGCCAGGAGCCCACCAAGCCACTCTCTCACTCCTCCTCAGCAAGACAAGGGGAGGAAATAAGATGAAAAACTCATCGGTCGAGATAAACACAGCTTAAGGAAGAAAAGCAAAAGCCACACATAAGCAAGGTGAAGGAAAAAGATTTATTTTCCACTTCCCCTCAGCAGGCCATGTCCATCCACTTCTGGGAAGTAGGGCCCCAGTACTCGTAGTGGTTGCCCTGGAAGACAATGCCTTAATAATGAATGTCCTCCCCTCCTCTTTTTTCTTAGCTATTTTGCTGAGCATGACATCATATGGTATGGAAAATCCCTTTGGTCAGTTTGGATCAGCTGCCCTGGTGATGTCCCCTCCCAGGCTTTTGCCCACCAGCCTATTAGCCTTTGGGAGTGGGGTGGGGCTGGAGAGAGCCTTGATGCTGTGGGAGCACTTCTCAGCAGTAGCCAAAGCACTGGTGTGTTTGCAACACCATTTTAGCTACAGCTACAAAGCACAGCACTGGGGGCTGCTATGAGGAAAGTGAACTCCATACCAGCCAGACCACACACCCATACTAAACAAAATGTGCTACCCTGAGTCATATGGGAGCCAACAAAATGTATTAACAAGGAGTCAAAGAAAACTGCAGGTGACTGGATTGAGAGAAAGATGGGAAAATTGATTTGATTTACTTTGATACTGTCCAGAAAATAATTGCAACAAGGAAACACAAGCTAGAGGTTGCACATGATTTTGGACAATGATTTTCTACTTATGAATTTTTACTTTGCAATATCCCGAGATATTCTCTGTTACTAAGTTCATTTGTATCCTCTTGTGGGACATATTTCAGAATCTGCCTATACAATGGGCACAACAGAATGACACCAAATCTAAGATTAGAGCAGTAGCAAATCTAAAAATGATACCATGATCATGCAAGAAGACAAATACTCAGTTATGCAAAAAAAGGCTCCCAGCAAACATGGGTCCTGTGTGAATAAGGTCCTGTGTTCATTTTGTTTCCTGGGTTCATTTTGCAGCTGACCATACCTGGGGGCCTTGCCTTCTTATTTGTACCTTCTTACCTTGCAGAGTTTAACAGGACTGAGTCTAGATTCTTTCGCACTCTTGATGTTTTGCATCTAAAAAGTCCAGCTCTGAGTCTATCTGTACCTACTTTGTGTTGCTCTGACTATGCAAGACCATCTGGATCCCAACGCTTCGAGGGTCCATGACTCAAGGTCAGCCCACAAACTAACAGCCCTAGGGCGATTTATATCTAGAAACAAAAACTTTAATGTTGCCAGGCTCTCTTCTTGGGGGCTAATTTAATTTCTTAAGCACGGAAGTTCAAAATACCTCTAGCGCTATCATTTTAACCAGTTCTCCTAAAACTTCTGATTCTCTCCCCCATCCCACCAGGGGGAAGTGAGTGAGCGGCTGCGTGGTGCTTGGTTGCTGGCTGGGGCTAAACCACGACAGGATAGCATGCAGCAGTTATGTTAGCAGCTCTGTAGTTTTGTCCTCTCTCAAGAAACTGGGTAAAAAAGCTTCTCAGACACAAAAAGAGTGTCTCTGTATTGTCATTACAACCTCGTAGATTCTGGATTTAGGAGCTGCCTGCAGGGGCCAGGGTTATATGTTCATGACTTAGCCCATCGTCCTCTGTTCTTCTGCAGCCCAGGGCAGCCATCCCAGAGCCAGACACAGCCCTGCAATGCACAGCCTTGCCCTGGGGCTCCCAGGGCTCCCATCCCCCTAGCCGTCTCTGGTATAATGATTTAGCTCATTGTGTTTGTATGGGCAACATATAAGCTCATTGTTCTTGTATGTTTGCATAGTCCTTTCCCAAACTCCTGAACTTCCTGTAATCAATTAAATAAATTTTTGTTTCACTTAATTTGTGTTCTTGTGCTGTGACTCTAAGAGGTACAACACGAAGTTTGGAGCCTCAGAGGAGCTGAAGTTAAAAACAACAGTGAGTTACATTTCTTCCTTCCCAATCGCAGATTGCTCCAGCATGTGTGGAGCCACCTGATATGGCTTAGTCCGATTGCTGTAGCTTCTGAGGACTGCTCCAAATAGACTCGACTGGGAGGGAGGAGTTTCCTTCAAACACAGATTCAGCAGAGCTGAACTGGTAGAATCCTGCCAGAGGCAAAACTATTAGGAGTCCTTTACCATGCATAAAATAGCAACCTTTTCAGCTTTTCACTTTTTAGAGCAGAGAGTATATAAAATAACCAAGTGGGAAGACAAGAAATACATTTCAGATATTTATTTAGCCAAGAGAACAGTGAAGATTATCAAGAGGATGAAAGCAACATCCTAAGATCCTTCCAAATACCATGCACCATTCTTACATTGGGAAGGGGCTCTGTCCAATGGTTAAATCAAAACTAAAACTTCAGTGTCTAGGGTCAGACAAACAAGTGCTGACCCTGTTGGTATTGAGGACAGCTTCTTGCTGGTAGTATAGCAAGAGGCTTGGAGTCTCAGAGGAGGCCAAATGTCTTGTCCCTCTGCAAGAGGGACAGAAATCTTTATTTTTGGTGTACCTATGATGCCCAAAATGTATAGCTTCTCAGGCAGAAATGGAGCCAGGAACATGAAATCCCTAATGCCCATTCCTGAGTACTCACAGGGCAATGGCTCCTGCTGTCAGCCTGTTACCTTTTCAGTTGTTGCAGGATGTAAGGGCAGAACTGGACAACTAAATCTGGGGGTGTGAACTGTGTTCTTCAGAAATAACACCCCATTGCCTCATCTCATCATTGTGAAGTGAACCTTATTCTTCTGGAGATGATGAACACCTGCAGAAGCTGTCGACTGCAATGAAAACTCAGACTGAGACAATATTTGATGTCTCAAGTTTGGCATCCAAAATGGTTCATATTGAAGTTAAGAAGCCTGAATTAATAGGCACGTTTCCAAACATTTGGCCTAAGAAACAGTATTTCTTAGTTTTCAAAATACTAACCCATTTCAGCAAGTATTTTACAGCCCTTGGTTGAAAGGAACTTTATAAATAAAAAGTATATGTTATTAAACAGACAAGGGAGAAAACTAGTTTTACTCAAATATGAGAAATTATCTAAGACAATGTAAAGATAAGGAAAAGCTTTAAGGACGTATTTGCATATGTTTACCAGGAAGGCACAATATTTCAAGTATATATGCTAGTAAACTCAAAAAGTATGATAAAACAGAGGAACATATACTTTTCAATGAGCTCATGATGCAAAGTGGAGGGAAATTTGTTAGCATTATTCAGACAGGCCACAGAAAAGAAATAAATATACATCCTACAAGGATTGTTAGAGCATCCCAAGGCAGCAGTTCACCTCTTTGTATGAGTCTCATTCTGAAATACATACAGGACATGCAACAGTTGCAGGATACACTAGTTACCTGGCAGAAGTAAAACTGGAGAGGCATTGCCGTGAATTTATACCAGAATAAAGAAACTCTTTTCATGCTCACTGCTACAGAACAGATGGAAGTTATTGACTCACCTAAATTGCTTCTCTACTTGCATGGTGTGTTACACAGAAGACTGTACTGCTATTTTTCTAGGAAAAGAACATGTTGCAATATGCAATAGCATTCTAAGTGGATCGATCGGGTCATTTGTGATTCAGGTGTTAGCAGTTAACTGTTATGCTCTTTATGAAAGTTTCCAAGCAAATAAAAAAGGATAATTATTTTTCATGAGCTTTTTTCCAGAGTGAGGGCTCTTCAAGTCAAATTGAATTTTAAAGCAGGATTGTTGCCATAAAGATTTACAGGGGTCAGTTCAGAATAAGCCTAATTGTAGCAAATTATAAGATCTGGCAGATGTTGTGGGCCTTGTTTGCAGCAGTGCTGTAGAACGACACAACTGTTTCAGTGAGTCATGAGCACAGAAGTGGATTTTCACATAATGGACCATAGCAAACAGTGGGAGAGTGAGATGTGGAGAACATCTGTATTTACAGTCTAGAAATTGTTGTGACTGGTATGTAGTTGCTGCTGGTTGTGCATAATTAGGCAAAGAGCAGTGGAGAGTATCTAACCTCAGTGTTTCTCCTTGCTGGAACACTTGAAACAGGAAGCAAGGCAATCAGAGATGAAAGAAGCCCCTTCTCTTACCCATCTACAATTACAGAGTTTGGAGGGAGCAGAAATTGCTTATGCAGGAGTAAAAGATTGAAGCAAGGAAAGGGCTAGTTAGAACATACCAAGAGTGACAAGGCAAAGAAAAGCAATGCTGGAGGACCAGATTCTGACCAAAGAAGGTTTCAGAGTGCTGAGGAAACCAACACGGGGAAATACATACCACTCAGACCTGTGTATTTTTCTTAAACTACTCAGGACAGACATCTACATGTGGTTTATATTCCAGATATAATCAGGAAGGTTGACACCTTATTGCTGAGTTTCAAAGGTGGTAATTTAAGTTACAGGCAAAGCTAGGGAATAGAATAGGTTTCAGGGACAAGGATGGCAGGACCACACAGTCTTATATTCAAGAAGGCAACACCTACCTTGGGAGGTAAACTGAATTGTACTCTTCTGAGATCCAGGAGCAACTTGGACACATAGATATGTGGGCTGAGACCAAACACAACAGATTGGTGAGGGCACAGTCAGCAAGACCTTAACAGTAAGGATGGACATAAGACACCATCAGGTCTTTCTGTATCCATTTAACCATGTGGAGATTTCTATTTCTCCACCTATGGCCTTGTGAATAACTGTGTTAAGTGTTTCTGAGAAATCTTGTGGCAGTCCTAGCACTGCAGATTGGATTCTGGCCACCATTACAGGGAAAGTCAACTATGAGTGCTGCTGCGGTCATCTCCATATCCTGTTCGGGTCTTAACTTTGCTTTTGTGTTCAACACTCTGCATCAGTTTTACAGCACTTTCTTAAGAGGAAACTTTACTCTTGGTGTCTGTCCCATGATTACTAGAAATCATTGTGCTTGTTATTCAGGTTTTCAGATTCCTTGTATTTTTCAGTCTCTCTTTGTCCCTACTCGTTTACCTTTTCCTTCTCCCTTATTCAGTGCTGCCAAGTCCCTTTGCTTCTTGTTGGATAAGTAAGCAAAACCAGATGCCAAACAAGGCTCACAGGGACCTGGGAAGCCCAGCTGCCTCCCTCTACCCCCGAAAAAGTCACTTGACAAAAACATACCCTTTCAAAAGAGAACTGAGGGTTTGTTACATTTTGGGAAGTAACAGCAAAGCCTGTTCAGCTGCAGCTTTACCCCAGGCCACCTCCAAACATTACATGGCTATTTGAGTGATCAAAACAAAAGCAAAATAAATTAAGAACAAGAGTCATCTCTGCCCTATTGAGAATTTCTATTAAAAATTGGAAGTCCTTTCCTTTACTGATGCTTCAGGCATGCCTGCAACAATAGAGTTGGAAGCACTTTCTGATCTAAACCCAAGGACAGAGTTGTCCTGTCAAAGTCAAACAGTAGGGCACTTTCTGTTTGTTTTTAGTTAAAAAAAATATTATCTAGATATATTATGGTTAGCAATATGATATACTTCTTCTTAAGTGCATTATTCCATACTTATATGGCAAGGAGGCATTTCAGAAAAAACTCATTTAGCTGAAAGAGAAAAGCAGGCTCATTTCCTTTTCTGCTAAAGGGGACTGATGAGTGCTTATGCTGAGAACACCAATAAATCTTCAGTTCTTTCTTTCCAGTTCCTTATGTTCTGTTTCCCTGGGGTTCTGGTTTCACAGTACAAGAGGAGTGCATGGGGTCCTTAAACAACTCTAAACCCTTTTACAGTTTGAAGCTGGGGGTAATATTTTTTTGGCCTCCTTCCCTCAATCAATTTCTTTCAAACATAGTGAAAAGGTTGCATGTCATTCCCTCCTTTAGCAAGACTGTTTACAGGGCCTGCTGTTAATTCATAGTGGCAAAGCATTTCCCTTTTGTTCTTCCACAACTCTAAGCTTGAGAGACCATTGAACATGCTGCAGAAAAAAGTGGTTTAATCCACTCCGATTTATGACACAGCTAGGTTATCACAGCTTGAGGAACTCCCTTGTGTCTCTGTCCCAAAGCCTCCTGAATGTGCTCCTACCAAATCCTTCCAAAAGTCAGGTGAAGCATCTAAACCTTTTCAATGGAGATAACTGGTTTCTGCAGCGATGTGAAATGGGAAGACGTTGTACTCAAACAGCTGACGCTCAGTGGTCTATCAGCAGTGTGAAATAAGCCAACCCTTGGTTGGGACCTTTGAGTAAAAAAACATTCCCTTGGATAGACTGGGGCTCTCTGCAACCTCCTGCTTACTTTTGTCTTTCTAAGACAAGATCAGGCTCTGGCTTGGACCAGACCTTCTGCAAATGGTTGGTTAGTGCACGCAGGAATCTTTTGAGTGTCTTGGTGTCTGCTGAACACCTTAACCTGCCTTCATGCTCCCTCTCCTAGGAGACATATGGAATTAAATAGGATTTATAATAAGTAAGAGTTATACAGAACTTTAGGAAGTTGAGGAATCATTACACCTAGCCTTGCCACCTTTGTATGTCTCCTGAGGATGAAAACATGCAATGCCAACCATGCAGCAGAGAGAAATAGAGGGAGTTTCACTCCTGGTGTGAGTTTGGTTACCTTCATATCTTCTCCTGCAGAAAACCCCCTGTCAGGGCAGCTCTTGCCAGACGCAAGGTGCACCCCATCTCATGAACTGGACTCAGAAACCTGAACCACAACATCATTCCCCCAGCGATACACACACGAAGCATCACCTGGGCTCTCAAACTCCCTTTTACTTCAAGAGTATGCTTGAAAGTGGCCTGGCTGGCACTGGGTATGCCTCAAGGGATAGCACTTCATGGCTGCTTTTGTACCACAATATTTAGTCACACAGCATGTTTTTGTTTGTAGTTGCGAAGTTTACAATTGCACCATATGGAGCAGATTTTGTTTTACTTCAGTTTATCATCAGGAATCAGCTTCTCGGCATCGAGCCCAGCTGATTTCATATTCTGTTGGTTTAAGGAAAGTAATGTAGGATTCACTGTCTGTATATTCAAGCTCTTTAATTGGCATAAACAAACAGAAAAACATTGTCTAGCATGAGTGGATGTTTACTCAGCCCTGCAGAATGGCAAAGCATATCGCTATAAAAACCACACAATAAAAATAATCTGAGTTGTGATTGTTCTGAGGAGTCCTGCAGCACTTACACAATACAAGATAGAGTTATCTTTGTTTAACCAGCACTAAAAACATGAATGCAAGATCGACTGAAAAATATCAGATAGATTGTTATGGTAGCTGGGTAAATGCAAAACACAGCAGAATCAACAGTGGATTCAGGGCCTGTAAAGAGAGTTTTTAATTCCAGAGGCAAAATGAATTTGCCTTTCATCTCTGAGACCTAAAATGGTGCCCATATTACCTGCAAATATCCTTAATACTCCAGAAGGATTAACTAGCCACCATGGCTGGTGGCCATCCCCACTCAGTATTCCAGCTTCCATCACAGTCAAGGCCAGGTATTTTGGATGAAGGTGCCCAACATAGGAAGCTTTTTGTTTCATTCTCCAGGACTCTATCACATGAGAAGTCATTTTTCTTTTGCTCAGTGATGAGATTTGGACAGGCCATACCAAGGGAACTTTTAGCAGCTTTAAAATAGTTGTACATGCAATATAAACATGTAATACATATTTTTAATATATATTAATATAATATGTTTTTGTCTTGATTATATATGATAACTTTTTTTAGAATTTCAGAAGTAAATTGGGCCTTTATGGCAGAGGTAGGGGAAGAATTACTTTGCAAAATGTGGTGTTATGCTACTGGTTTGGCACCCTGCTGCTTGATAGATTTGCAATCATAAACTAGGAGCTATGACTCCCCATACATTGTTTGGAGAAAAGTAAGCTTCTGAGAGTGGGACCTAGGAAAAATAAGATGCTAACCTGGGACCAATCTGACCCACCTAGTAGGAAGTCCTGAGGAGGTGGAAGTGACAGAGAGGAATTAACTACAGTCACTGCAGTTCAAAAAGTACTTTGCTCTTTAAATCTCAGAGGGCCTTCAGAGGAGCTCTTTTCTAAAGAATACTTCCTCTTAAAGCCATATGAAGGTCTGTGGGGTGCTAGAAGTTACTATGTTCTTACCGTCTATTACTATTCCACTGGTATGTCCTTCCTGAAAGGATACATCTAGTCATCTAGCAAGGACCAGAAGTAGATGTACAGGTAGCAAGTGTCTGACAACATATCACAGTACATTATAGAATTTCATTCAATATTCTGGGATGAACACTTCCTTACCTTTTCTGCTAAACAAACTCAGTTTAAAATGGGCATTTGTAATAAAGAACCCAAATTCAACTCATGCAGTCAACAGTATTTGATTCTGTCCAGCCATAAAGCTAACACTTAGCTGTCATTGAGCTGTCATGAGGAAGAACTGACATTTCAGATTTATTGCAGCTCTTCTAAAGGACAGGGCCAAAGGAGGACAACAGCGTTGAATGAAGTTTCCAAGCAATATTAAAAGTTATACCACATCACTTTCCTTTAACTTCTATCCCTAATATGCATTGGCCTATGATTTTGGTTTTCCCATCTATTATATTTTTTCACTCTGCGATTTTTAGAGGGGATGAATGGTTTAAGAAGTGAAACAGAAGCCACAAGAACTGTACAAGAATATCACTGTTGTAGCAATTCAGCATTTTGATGGTCAGTTGTTATTCACAGATCTACCATTTCAGGAGAAAGCTTTCTGAGAAATCTTCATTTAACAAGAACTATAGATCAGGACCTTCTCCACCCTGTTTTCCAGGATAAGCAGCTGTACATCAATGTTTCCTAAATACAACATGGACAGCTCTGAAGAGAAATTAACACAATCTGCTTTTCCTGGGACAAAGAGCATTTTATTTTCTGAAAAAAACAGCTGTTTCAGGAGCGGAGGTGATCCACATTCTGTATGGCAGAACCTGACAAGCTTATATTTCTATCAAATACAGTAAAGCTGCTAGTGTCTCCTCAGTCCACTTCCTGTTTCCACCAGTGATTTCTGGGAAACATCCAATAATCCAACATCCAAATTCCACATCAAGTCAGGAAAATAAGTTATATATATGAGCTTCACATGAGTTTCACTAAAATATATTTTCCGCCATGTACAAGGCTTTATTTATGAAACAGTACAGTCATGACTTTTGGTACTATGTACAGAATCGTATTTCATACTAACTAAACACCAGTGCAGTGAAAATATACAGTTATTGTGGGCTAAATGCAGTTTTATTTTCCGACTAATTTCTATTCTGTCCAATCTCTTTTTGCTTTTTTTAAGAACAGTTTTGATCACAGCGATATGACATCACATATGCTACTTCATAGTACCTCAGGTGAAATCCCACTATTCAAGGTAGAATCTGTCCCACATTAGGGATATGAAGTACAGCAATCATGTTAGCAATGGGGCCTTCTAAGATTGGGGCAGCAATGAACATCTTAAAGGGCACCTTCAGAGCTCCTCTGAAATGTAAGCCAAAGACTGACCATTTAGAAGAGCGTTGGTTTTATGTAAAAGATTTTTGAAATATGACTATTGATAGAAGAAAGTCTGTTTTGATCAACCCAAATTTAATGTTTCTTGTTAAAAAAGAGCCCTGTTCTAGATGTAATTCTACATTTTTTGACCTACGATGGAACTAATATTTTCATCACATTTTGGATATACCTTTTTACTTTTTAGACCTTTTAAAAGTGAAAATCAGTTTCAAAATAAAAAATCAAGAAGGTTTGTCTGGAAAATTTCATTGAATCTTTTTCTCAGAATTTATTCTTAGACCATTTCCTTTTTGACTGTTTATCTGTTGGGCTCAACAGGAACTTACAACTTCTCTCAGCCAATCCAAATATGCACTATTTAGCCATTAAATTATTCAAATTATTTCGTCATATCCAACCTATAGTTCTACTTGGCCCAAGTAGAGTCCAGCAAGGTAATTGTCTAAATGGCTTCAGAAGTGGCCTTAGGAGTCCACTGAGTCATGGAGTGTCAAAGGAAGGTCAGCACCCATATCTACCAACTCGCTGTGTAAGCCACCTTAGCTTCTCAAACAAATGAAATCTCTGTGTATTTTAGCAATTAAAACAGCATTTTTATAAAGTGTACCCTGGGTGAGTTTAAACCAATAAACAGTAATTCATCATATACAATAAACAAATCAAACAATTAAATACCCAAACCAAACCACTAAGGCTCAGAGGCAATTTTATATATATGCAATTACTGAATACAACAGTAATCAGGGTGTGCTTCCTATAAACTAACATGGAATGTTTCCCAAAAATAAACCGTATAAGAAGACTGTGCAATGCCAAGAGGATGATAAAAAACAATTTAAAATCCATACACCACTAACAGAATTTTAAAATGCCCTTGAAAACATTGTGGAGATGAATACTAGCCTTTCTTTTCTCTACCACTGTCTTGTCTAGAAAAATGTCTATGTCTCAGCTAGCTATTTTTCTCTATGTTAAAAAAAAAATCTCAATACTTTTGCTATTCACACAAGGAAAAGCTTATTTTAAAGCCAATGATTTCCCTGCCAGTTGTGGTTTTCCACCTTCTCACAACTTCAGCCAACTTCTACATATTCCGAGTTCGTCACTAGAAAGGGAAGAAGCTAAGTATTATTACTAGACAAAAAAGAATTTAAAACAAACCCCCTCAAAACTTGTGCACAGTTTCTTTAAGGATGACAAAAACAAGAGCATGGATGCTTTCAGGCATATTTTCTTCTCAGAAGATAAACAATCTTGTGCTACTGCTCATTTGTCATGGTAACACAGGGGCTGCTGTAGACATCTACTCTGCTTATCGTGAAAATATTCTGCAGTGTAATAAAGTTTTCAAAAAAAACACTGAGCCCAGACATTTTATCCCTAACAAATTTTAAAGTTAGAAATTTAGATGACGAGATTTCAGTATTATGTTGAACTGCACCAAATAATAAAAAGTCACGTGTCCTTTTCAGGCTGCAGGACTGCTAGCTCTGTGTGTCAGCATTGTTTTGTTTGTCCAGTGACAGAGGGAGTGAAAATTGTGAGAAACGATTTTCAGGCATAACCAGCTTTGGTCTTGGCATGTAACCTTAACAAAGCAGGAGAACAGCTAACTATTTAGTATACTTAAGCTATCATGGGTTGCACTAAAATACTTGAACTCTTATGGAGCAGGCAGAGCTGCACCTGGTTGACAGCCATATATTGGTCTATATGAAATTGATGGCACGTGGTAAATTATAGGCTTCTATAGGGCACACATGTTAAATGTTAGCCCTGAGAGACTTGTTAAGAGTATTACAGCCCTAAAGAGCCCCTTAAAATAATAGGCTTTTATATTCATTGACTTTTGGAAGTACCACAGACTGCGTCTTGACCTGTCCTGTCCTGGGGATACAAACATTAGAAGCAAGAAAGGAAGATGAGAAAATTTTCATTTAAGCCAGCTACACTTAAATACATATATTGCTGTATCTTTTGTTTTTGTGTAGGGTAAAATGGCCTAATTATGAATTTAACGATGTCTATCATAATTATAAACAAAGATGTTTGCAAAGTTAAGTGATATAGCTGCATTCAGTAATAGTGAATTCCTTTTGCCTCTGAAAATCCAGCCATATTTAATTTTATTTTATAATAACAGAGATGAAATCTGTAGCTAATGGAGTTGATCTGACTGTAGTATGGCAAGATCCATCTTTTCACCGCTGTCTTTGCATATCTATAGAGTGAAAACTGGTGCCGACTTACAGACAAATAGAAAAAATCCAAGAGCTTCTTAGCAGGGCTCCACAGACTGCTCTGTGTAGACAGACTTGAACGCTAAAGTCTGGAGGCATATGAAATCTTTCCCAAGATCACAGGTGTAGCAAGATCTCTCTTAAATTCGGAAAACTTCACTACTAGTTGCCACCTTCAGGTACTTCTATTTACCAAAAGAACTTTCTTCAGCCTCTGCACAGTGAGAAACACAGCACTCCAAGGGCTGAACTGCTAAACATGACACAACACAGACATTAGATATTTAGGTGACAGAACTTTCACAAATTCGGGGAAGAATCTTCATGGAGACTATAGAAATTGAGGTATGGTGACTGGAGAAAGGATACAGGTAGAAAAAGAATAACTGATAGGGTGGACAGAGCCACCAACTTTGGGCTCAGTTTCATCTGGGGATAGAGGTAAAACATGAATTTAATCACATTTTTTATGGCATATTCTCCAACAAACGGTACAGGAGGAGATAAAAAAGATTGTGTCAGTGTGAAGCTTTTGTCTGAAGGTTATCAATAATTCAGTGTAGCAGAGGCATGACATGAGGTCTTTCAGAGTTAAGAAGGTGTATATTCAGTGGGAATGCAGCAGCAATACTTTTACCAGCTACCTTTCCAAATCAGCTGGGTGACATCACCATAGCCTCTCCACAAAGCTTGCCAACCAAGCTACAGCAAAGAGCATCACAGTAATTTGAAAAAGTTCAAATAACAGCTAGTATCAGTAATGTCCAGGCTGAATATTTGTTATTAAATGGTTGTTTAACCAACATCCTCTGTGTCATGTGCAGGGAGAAAAACACCAAATGCAGATCATGGTGTAATATGCACATCAGAGGTTAATTTTTGACCCCTTTACAGTCAATAATGAAACAAGGTTCAACTGCTCCAAGTCTTTTCTTGACACATGCGTGTCCCTCCTTCCCATTCAACCGAGCCACACTGTATCAACTTTATCCTACACTGATGCTTAACTTTTAAAAAACTTCAGTTAGACTAGATGGATCTGATTTCCAGATCCTCCCATGATCAATGGATAGAGAAAGGCAGATCTAGAGGTAAGTGCAACCCTGTCCCAGAAACCAGTCTTAGGGTGGGTTGAATTACACAAAAAGTTTGCTCTTCTGACTGGGGAGAGAATTTGGTTTACTGCTTCAAACAGTTCAGCCTTTAGACAGTTCATGTTAAGTGAGACAAAGCCACTCAGAACTGTAATGTAGATCCATTTACACTGTAGTTTAATGCTGTGTACTAGTTCTGCATATTTTGCTTTCCTTGTGGGAAAAAGTTATAGTTCTATAAACTTTTTGATTATAGAAGATGTGACTATCTTCAGGTCACCTATTAGGGGTACCTAAATTAAAGACTCAGCTATTAGTCTGGACAGTTCACACCCTGGAAAAGGAACAGTCCAACTCTCAATCACTACACCAGGGAAACTCCATGGTAAAACTCATCATAGGTATGACAACAGTTATTTTATGGGATCTGCATGTACCTCCCAAGCATGTCCACAGTAAAGAGACCTGTCGCTTTTTTGGTATATATAAAATAACAGATTATTTGGATATAAACATGTGTTGGGTAAGGAGAGAAGGGGACCCAGAGATCCTTTACTGTCCTCCAGAATTCTGCTCCTTGCAGAGAACATTTGTCCACGTAATACAGCAGTTGGCATGTTTGATATGGTCAACATTTTTTACATAGCTGGAATCAAGAAGGAAGCTGTAACACTGAAGTGACTGCCCACAAGAAGTGGGTAACATCTCTTCAAGGAATTGAAATAGAACATTTTCTTCCCCTGCAAATGAGGTGTGGATTCCTCAGCACTGCATAATAGTTGAACAAAGTTCTTCCTTATAATGAACCATTCATTTGGATTTCACAATATCTCATCACTTCAGCCGCAGCTGGTGACCATGCCAGCAGCACTTCTCACATATCATTTGCAATGTTTTCTTTCCAATTACTCCAGGGAGAGTAGGAGAGAGAAGTATGGGGATGCAGCTGTAGTTCCTAGTGAAGATTTTGCAGTGAATCTCTTTTTTCATAATAGTGCTACTCAGAACTGCACTGTTGGAGTGCTAGTGAGAATTACACACTGAACAACACTTTTGCCGTTATTAGTTGTCCTGCCAGTTTTTGGAGGGCATGACAGTATGTTATAACAGCACTTCTTGCAACACCAAACATTAATGCTAGCACTTCGTGTGCATGTGTAAGAATAGTCCAACTGTGCCATACCAAAGGTCCTCCTAGGTTGCTATCTTGTCCACTACAGTTGCCAAAACAAAAAGGGCATGGCAAGTTTAAAATTATCATTCTTTTGGAAAGATCTTTTAGGTCCCAGCAATTAGGGTGTTTTTGATACCCTCGGTCAAACATTTCAGCCAGACTATTAATGTTAACAGCCTCAGGGACTTCTTTTAAACTCATTTCTCCTTTTGGCACCAATGATATCCTAACCCCCACTTCCAGATTTTATTTATATACTGAGTAGAAAACAAAGGAAAAAGAGCGGTGGCCTTGAACATTTTTTTAAGTATCAGATGCAATTTAACTCCATGATGAAAAAGTTTGCCAGTTAGACTGTTTAAATTTATGTTCTGGTTCAGTGGATGCTATATGACTTCTATGAGCCTTTGACTGGCTACATAACACTTTCTGGGAGGAACCAGACAGGAAAAGAAAGAAAAATAAATTTCATATCTGTTTGAAACATCAGTTGCTGTCTTGTCTCTGGCCAAACAAAATATTCATCAACCAACTTTTAATGTAATGTTTTGCCTTTTCTAAGCACAGCCTCAAAAATGCTGATTTGTGCAGAATGCTGACAAATGGATGGTCATAAGAGCAAAGATTATTTTGCAGAATCATAGAATCACAGAATCACAGGTTGGAAGGGACCTCAGGGATCACCTAGTGTGATGAAAAACTACCAGTCAGTATCCTTATCACACAACAAGGTATTTTACCTACCATAGGTTTATTCCTTTTCACAGCAACAGCTGGGGGCAGGCTGAGCTACTGCGACCATGTGGTGGTGGAGTTAAGGATCCCAAAAGGAAGAGGTAAAGCAAGAAAAGAGTCACAACTCTGGAGAGATTTTGGCCTGTTCAGGGACCTGGTTGGAAGAATCTAATGGGAGATGGTCCAGGAGAGAGGTTGATTTGAAGGATCACCCCTTCCAAGCTCAAAAAAGGTCCATCTGGTTGTGCAAGAAGTCAGGCAAACGTAGCAGGAGGCCTGCATGCGCAAACAAGGAGCTTATGACAAAACTCAGACATAACAAAGGAAGCATACAGGAGGCAGAAGGAGGATCAGGTCGGGCGGATACAAAGGCACTAAGCATGCAAGGATGGACTCTGAAAAGCCAAAGCCCGCATGGACTCTCTCCAGTAGTTCCCTGCCTTTCTTCAAATGGGAGGCCCAGAACTGGACACAGTACTCCAAACGTGGTCTCAGTAGGGCAGAGTAGAGGGGGAGGATAACCTCCCTCAACCTGCTTACCACACTCCTTTTAATACACCCCAGGACACCATTGGCCTTCTTGGCCACAAGGGCACAGTGCTGGCTCATGGTCATCTTGTTGCCAACCAGCACTCCCAGGTCCTTCTCAACAGAGCTGCTTTCCAGCAGGTCAACACCCAACCCATACTAGTGCATGGGGTTGTTCCTCCCCAGGTGCAGGTCCTTGCACTTGCTCTTGTTGAATTTCATGAGGTTCCCCTTGGCCCAGCTCTCCAGCCTGTCCAGGTCTCGTTGGATGGCAGCACAGCCTTCTGATGTATCAGCCACGCCTCCCAGCTTGGTATTGTCAGGGAACTTGCTGAGGTTACACTCTATCCTATCATGCAGGTCATTGATGAATATGTTGAACAGGACTGGACCCAGCACAGACCCCTGGGGAACACCACTAGTTACAGATCTCCATCCAGACTATGCACCATTGATCACAACCCTCTGAGATCTGCTATTCATCCAGTTCTCTATCCACCTCACTGTCCACTCATCTAACCCACACTTCCTAAGCTTACCTATGAGGATGTTATGGGAGACAGCATCATAAGCCTTGCTGAAGTCGAGGTAAAAAACATCCACTGCTCTCCCTTCATCTACCCAGCCAGTCATACCGTCATAGAAGGCTATCAGTTTGGTCTTCCTTTCATGAATCCATGTTGACTACTTCTGATAATCTTTTCCTTTACATGCCTGGAGATTACCTCAGAATGAAGTGTTCCATCAGCTTTCCATGGATGGAGGTGAGGCTGACTGGCCTATAGTTTCCCGGGTCCTCCTTCTTGCCCTTTATGAAGACTTGAGTGGCATTGGTTACCCTCCAGTCCTTGGGCATCTCTCCTGTCCTCCATGACCTTTCAAACATGAATGAAAGTGGCTTAGCAACAGCATCCACCAGCACCATCAGCACTCATGGGTGCATCCCATCAGGGCCCATGGATTTTTGAGGATCCAGTTTGCATAGGTGATCTCTGACCCAATCCTCCTCAACCAAGGGGAATCATAGAATCATAGAATCATTAAGGTTGGAAAAGATGCTTAAGATCATCAGGTCCAACTGCCAAACTATCACTGCCAAGTCTACAACTAAACCATATGCTCAAGCACCACGTCTACCCTTCTTCTAAATACCTCCAGGGATGAAGACTTAACCACCTCCATGTTCAGCCTGTTCCAATGTTTGACAACCCTTTCGGTGAAGAAGTTTTTCCTAATATCCAACCTAAACTTCCCCTGGCGCACCTTGAGGCCATTTCCTCTCATCCTATTGCTTGTTACTAGAGAGAAGAGACCAACCCCCGCCTCGCTACAACCTCCTTTCAGGGAGTTGTAGAGAGCGATAAGGTCTCCCCTCAGCCTCCTCTTCTCCAGACTAAACAACACCAGCTCCCTCAGCCACTCCTCATAAGACTTGTTCTCTAGACCCTTCACCAACTTTGTTGGCCTTCTTTGGATACGCTCCAGCACCTCCATGTCCCTCTTGTAGTGAGGGGCACAAAACTGAACACAGTGTTTGAGGTGCGGCCTCACCAGTGCTGAGTACAGGGGAGCGATCACCTCCCTGCCTCTGCTGGCCACACTATTCCTGATACAAGCTAGGATGCCATTGGCTTTCTTGGCCACCTGAGCACACTGCTGCCTCATGTTTAGCTGGCTGTCAACCAACACCCCCAGGTCCTTTTCCTCCAGGCAGCTCTCCAGCCACTCCTCCCCAAGCCTGTAGCATTTGCATGGGGTTGTTGCGACCCAAGTGCAGGACCTGGCACTGAGCCTTGTTGAATCTCATACCGTTGGCTCTGGCCCAACAATCCAGCCTGTCCAGGTCCCTCTGTAGGGCCATCCTGCCCTCCAGCAGATCGACACTTCCACCCAACTTGGTGTCATCTGCAAACTTACTGAGGGTGCGCTCAATCCCCTCATCCAGATCATCAATGAAGATATTGAACAGGACCGGCCCCAACACTGCACCCTGGGGAACACCACTCGTGACCAGCTGCCAACTGGATCTAACTCCATTCACCACCACTCTCTGGGCTTGGCTGTCCAGCCAGTTTTTAACCCAGCACAGAGTGCACTTGTCCAAGCCATGAGCAGCCAGCTTCTCCAGGAGAATGCTGTGGGAGACAGTGTCAAAGGCCTTACTAAAGTCCAGGTAGACAATGTCCACAGCCTTCCTCCCATCCACTAAGCAGGCCACCTTATCATAGAAGGAGACCAGGTTAGTGAGGCAGGACCTCCCTTTCATAAACCCATGCTGGCTGAGCCCGATCCCCTGGTTGTCCCGCATGTGCCATTTAATGGCATTCAAGATGATCTGCTCCATGACCTTTACTGGCAACGAGGTTAGGCTGACAAGCCTTTAGTTCCCTGGATCCTCCTTCTGACCCTTCTTGTAGAGGGGCGTCACATTCGCTAGTTTCCAGTCATCCTGGAAGTCTTCCTTTCTCCAGATTTTCTCTCTCTTCTCTGGGGACCGGGATGCCTCAGGACCAGCCTTAGCAGTAAAGACTGAAGCAAAGAAGGCATTCAGTAACTTTGCCTTCTCTGCATCCTACGTCACCAGGGCACCCACCTCATTCAGCACAGTTTCCCCAGTCTTTCTTTTACTACCAATATATTTGAAGAAGCCCTTTTTGTTATCCCTGGCATCACTTGCCAGATTTTGTTCCATGTGAGCCTTGGCCTTCCTCATTGCATCTCTGCATACCTTGACAACATTCCTATATTCCTCCCAAGTGGCCAGTCCCTTTTTCCACATACTCTAAACCTCCTTCTTCCATGTGAGTTTTTCTAGAAGCTCTTTGCTTATCCATGTGAACCTCCTGGCTCTTTTGCTTGACTTCTTCCTGACAGGGATGCACCAATCTTGAGTTTGGAGGAAGTGGTACTTGAATACTGACCAGCTCTCTTGGACCCCTTACCTTCTTGAGCCCTAACCCATGGGATTCCTCCAAGCAGGTCTTTGAATAAAGCAGAGTTAAATCTCCTGAAGTGCATTTTTGTAATCCTACTTGTTGCCCTGCTTCTACCATGCAGGATCCTGAACTCCACCATCTCCTGGTCAATGCAGCCAAGGCTGCCCCAACCCTCACATTCTCCACCAGACCTTCTTTGTTTATTAGTGTAAGATCCAGCTGTACACCTCACTTCATTGCCTCTTCCACCATCTGTGTCAAAATTTTATCCTCAATGCTCTGCAGGAACCTCCTGGATCGTGCACAGCCTGCCGTGTTGTTTTTCCAGCAAATATCAGGGTGGTTGAAGTGCCCCAGGAGAACGAAGGCCTGCAATTGTGAGACTACTTCCAGCTGTCTGTAGAAGGCCACTTTGACTTCCTCTTCCTCATCAGGTGGCCTGTAGCAAATGCACACAGCAGTGTTACCCATATTTGCCTGCCCCTCAATTTTTACCCATAAGGTCTCACCTCTTTCTTCTTCCACCCCCAGGCAGAGCGTGATACATTCCAGTTGCTCCCTCACATAAAGGGCAACTCCCCTATCTCACCTTGTTGTGTCTGTCTTTCCTAAAAAGTCCGTAGCCATCCATAACAGCGTTCCAGTCATGTGAGCTATCCCACCATGTCTCTGCAATTTCAGTCAGATAGTGATCCGGCGACCACGCACACATCTCTAGTTCTTCCTGTTTATTCCAGAAGCTGTGTGCGTTGGGTCCAGTCCTGTTTAATATATTCATCAATGACCTGCATGATAGGATAGAGTGTAACCTCAGCAAGTTCCCTGACAATACCAAGCTGGGAGGTGTGGCTGATACATCAGCAGACTGTGCTGCCATCCAACGAGACCTGGACAGGCTGGAGAGCTGGGCCGAGGGGAACCTCATGAAATTCAACAAGAGCAAGTGCAAGGACCTGCACCTGGGGAGGAACAACCCCATGCACTAGTACGGGTTGGGTGTTGACCTGCTGGAAAGCAGCTCTGTTGAGAAGGACCTGGGAGTGCTGGTTGGCAACAAGATGACCATGAGCCAGCACTGTGCCCTTGTGGCCAAGAAGGCCAATGGTGTCCTGGGGTGTATTAAAAGGAGTGTGGTCAGCAGGTTGAGGGAGGTTATCCTCCCCCTCTACTCTGCCCTGCTGAGACTACATTTGGAGTACTGTGTCCAGTTTTGAGCACCTCAGTTTAAGGGAGACAGGGAACTACTGGAGCAAGTCCAGTGGAGAGCTACCAAGATAATCAGGGGACAGGAGCATCTCCCTTATGAGGAAAGGCTGAGAAACCTGGGTTTGTTCAGCCTGGAGAAGAGAAGACTGAGGGGGGAGTTCATCAACGCTTATAAATATCTCAAGGGTGGTTGTCAGGATGACGGGACTAGACTCTTTTCAGTGGTGCCCAATGACAGCACAAGGGGCAATGGGCACAAGTTGGAATACAGGAAATTCCACCTCAATATGAGGAAAAACTTCTTTCCTGTGAGGGTGACAGAGCAGTGGAACAGGCTGCCCAGGGAGGTTGTGGAGTCTCCTTCCCTGGAGACATTCAAACCTCTCCTGGATGCGTTCCTGTGCCCCCTGCTCTAGGTGTGCCTGCTCAAGCAGGGGGGTTGGACAAGATGATCTCCAGGGGTCCCTTCCAACCTCTATCATTTTGTGATTCTGTGATTTTGTGATTTTGTACAAGCATTTCAGAGAGGTACCTGAGCACACAGGTGTCCCAGGAGGGGTCCACGAGAACCCACTATAGCCATGCACACCCTTGAGGTGGTTGGTCTTCTGACTCTGATCTTGTGAGGCAGCTAAGGCGCCTTTGTCACTGCTCTGGTTGGCCTGGCTTATTCCTCCCTTGGATGTGATTGGCCTGGCTTATTCCCCCATTGGACATAATGGTATTAGCATTGCCACTTTGGACCCCGCCCCCCAAGTCCTTCAGTAACACTGGTTACTGCTGGCTCGGAAGAGAACTAAAATTCCATATACAAAGGCAAAAGTACATGCCTTGACTTCAACTACTATGGGACCATCTTGCCTAAAAATGTGGAGATTTTTAATGTCAATGGACTTTAAGAATCTCGGTGTTTAATTTGAAATCTCTAAAATAATGCACTTACTGTATCATCACAAATTACAACCTGAAGAATAACTCAGCTATTGAAGCCTCATACACAGCAAGAAGCTACAAGCTGATCTCTCTTCATCCTTTATCCACCAAGTAACATAATATCCAAAGATGTCGTTATTGTTTTTTTCTTCATACGCACCATCCATAAACGCATCATTAGCATTTGTCACCTTAGTAAATAACAGCTAATGACACAGCGGTGCAGAATTCATTAAGAGTCTTTGGTTTTAAGTATCAGCACCAAGTCTGTTTAATGTATAATATGGCAGCCTTAATTATTGATAATAATAAGCAACATGTTTCCCTAAGATTTGCTATCTCTTCTTCACACAAGCAAAGACAACTTGTCTGCTGGGTGTTTATTTGGCTTTCCTTTCATGCCATCACAAGAGATCAGGATAGCCACTCGACAGTTATAATGGGATGTTAGCCACAAACAACCTCTCTGCTCAGCTTTCTGTGACTTATTTTGAACACACATGTGTATGAAAAATAAAACCCAACCCTAAACACAGAGAATCTGATGCCAACCGATTAGAGCTCAGAGCGGACCCAGAGCAAAGGTTCCATTGCTCCATTCTTCGCACCACCATTTCTTCACAGTTAATAGCATTCTGCACTCCACTCAGAAAGTGAGGTGTTCAAATCTTTGAATGTTAACAGAGTTTTTCAGCTAAAGAGTTACTTCAGGCAGCATATTAACTGAATACCCAATACAAACTATATGTGCTGTCATGGGTTCATCTCAGATAATCTGTGGCTGAGGGTCCCATCTGAAGTTGGCTCCTTGGGTTTCTCCAAGCTGCATCAAAAAAGAAAGGCAGCTTCAGAGGACTGCTTAACCCTCTTCTCCTATACACTGTGTTTCTCAACACGGGAAGGATAAACCTCCCCCATCCCAATTAGAGACGGACTCCATATTCCCAGCTCAGCATGGAAACCTACCTTCCAGAGAGCAGAGGTTTATATGAGATGATGCCTGTTCTTGGAGACCAAAGTCAACTGTGATGGAGTAAACAGGATTTCACTCTAAACCAGTTTCTGCTCTTCCTAAACATGCTGAGTTATTCTGCGTTCTGTTCCCAGCTAGGCTACCTATTTTTCTTCTCCAATAAATGGCATTAAAAATTTACTCAGAAAAAAATAATTACAAAATATTATACTTATTTGTAGTTATTGTATGCAACCTTCTCTCTCAGAATAACCCTGTGACATACAAAATCAAATTACCCATCAGGAGCATTTGTTCTGAAGCTCTGCCAGCTGATACTGGGCTCTCAGAGACACCCTGCTGTTATTTCACCTGTATTGTGGTGGTAATTAACAGGCCATCTACAGTTATAATCCATCTCTGTTGGAAGCTGTGTAATGCATAACACTTCCTACTCTAGTGCTTGGACTTGAAAAGTTCCACCCATGAAGATGTCCGAGCACTGCATTCCATGACACTAATGTGCCCTCCACTGGGTGGCTGAGTGACCCAGGTATACCACCTGCACTCTTGATCATGTGAGGTAGATTTGGCTGTGTGCCTCCTGTTACATTTGATGTTTTGTTTATTGTTGAAGACAAGGCACACCTTTTTTATTTATATATACATATATAAAAATAATAATAATGAAGTTGAAATCACAATTGTAATGGTTTTAGCTGGGATAGAGTTAATTTTCTTCACTGTACCTGGCATAGTGCTGTGCTTTGGACTTTGTATGAAAACAGTGTTAATAATACACCAATGTTTTAGTTGTTCCCAGGAAGTGCTTGTACTAGTCAAGGACTTTTCCAGCTTCCCATGCTCCGCCAGGTGCACAAGAAGCTGGGAGGGGAGGGGGCACAGCTAAGAGAGAGGATTCAAACTGGCCAAAGGGATATTCCATACCATGTAACGTCATGCCCAGTATGTTACCTGGGAGGGGCTGGGCGGGGGAGGGAGGCAGCAATCATGGCTCAGGGACAGGCAGCATCAGTTGGCAGGTGGTGAGCGGTTGTTTCATTTGTGGTTTTGGTTTTTTCCTTTTTCCCTTTTCCTTTTCCTTTTTATTATATTATCATTATTGTTATTATTATAATAATAATTTTTATTATAATTATTATTTTATTTTAACTATTAAACTCTTCCTATCTCAACCCACAACTGTTTTGGTTTTTTGCTTTTGCTCTTCCAATTCTCTCCCCCCTCTCACAGGGGTGGGGGCAGTAAGCGAGCAGCTGCGTCGTGTTTAGTTGCCAACTGGGGCTGAATCACAACAATAATGTACAAGCTTCTTAGTTTCTACCCCTTTTCTTGGTGCTATGCTCACCCTTCTCCTTTCTCCTCTGTGTGCTAAGGTGAGTTGTTTCATGCTGATGTCAGCAGTATTGGGACGTTGCAAGGAGTAGGCAACATTTGGAGTCCCTCGTCAGGGAAATAAGATGTTCATGATGAGAGTTTCCTCTTCCCATCTACTGCTGTCTTCCTTTTCAACTCTGTTCTTTTTTTCTTTCAATTTAGTGTCATTTATATATGTTTGCTAACACATATTTCTATATTTCTCTTTCCTTATTGGTCTGCTACTCCAGGTTACACCCACATTTACTACACGTTGTGCCATTTGCACAGTTTATATACCATTTGCTGTCTTTGTTACCTCTGTAACCAATTTTGTCAAGGTCTGCAACATCTCCACTTCTCAAGGTCTTTTCTGTTGTACCAGGCCTGCACTTCTCTACGCTGCATTGTTGTGTTAGGGTTGTAAACACCCCATTCTACTTAGAAGAACTGTTACTGCTTGTTACTCTTAGCTGTAGAAAACTATAGTTGTAGGACAGAAAGATAAAAATTTAAAAACATGTATATACAGACACCTGCTCTGTTAGAAAAATTGCTGTCACAGCTGAACCAACAAGTCAAAGAAAGCTGTAGGCATGTCAAGAAAGGCTTGGCCAGAGTAGACCTGACAAGCTTCTGTTCTCTGGCCTTGCAAACTCAATGCAAAGCTCATAGTCTGTTACTAGCATTAGTAACACCATATTGCGGGGCTCCATGGTTACACTCCTGGCCCTTTAATCCCGTTTTCCTCAAGATTCTCATTCCAAATTCATTTCATAGATGAGTCAAGCATAAGAGAATTGGGTGATAGGGAAATGCTCAAATATTCTCAATGCCAGGTCTTCCAAACGACAAAGTTCAAGAGAGAAGATGTTTTCCTAGGAACATTTTTTTTCTTAAGGAAATTTCATTTTCATCTACTGTATTTAACACAAAAAATAAAGTGGTCAATGAACTGACTTTTAATTTATTAACTGAAAAATCTTCCTTCCTGAGAACTTCAAAGCTGGTTATTTGTTGCAAAAACCAGAGTCATGTCAACAAAAAGTAGAAATGGTTTTGGGGTTTTAGACAGTTTCTTTCAGGGGAAAAAGCAATTCTCCCAGTCAGCACACAGTGTCAGGATAAGCAGAATCCCAAGTCAATCCATGGGACTGAGCACAACCCGCCACCTGCTCTATTGAGAGCAAAAGATTCAGCATAGTCATGTGCAATAAAGACCTGAATGGAGCTGCAAGGCTTCTCAGAAAACTGGCAGAGATGACACCCTACCCATTACATCCATAGGCAAATTAAAGATCTTCTATTAGGGACAAAGTACCTATCAACCGCATTAGGACTCCTCTGACACCCAGTATCAAAATCTCTTGAAACTGAAAACAAAGCTGAAAACTGATAATATAAAAACATGCTGGAAAACCAAGAAATAGCTAACAAATAAATTGGGAGCCGGCATGGACTAATACATTGTAAACCCAGCTGTTTACTGGCACCTGTTACAAGCAATAGTCTTCACTTTCTCCCTTTCTCCTCCTCCCCCCATTCCCCACTACTTTTTTTTTTTTTTTTTTTTTTTTTGAGACTCAGAGAAGGCAAGAGGTTTCATGTTTGCCTGGCTTTGTTTATTTACTGCCCAGAAGACATCTTAAGTTGGTCACAGCCAGTTTGTGAGAAGTGAAAAGCAATATTACGAGGTAAAAAATGAGTTTCACAGGACAACCATGCACTTTAGGGAACAGTTCTGTTCATGGGTAGGTTTGTTTCAGTCCTAGGGAGGGCCAAATATATGAAAGCAACAGAAGGAGAAAAACAAGAACGTTAAAAAATGACAGGCAACAGAGTAAGTCCCTTCTGTTATGGAGGATAAGAGCATTACAATCAAATGTTTTCCCCCCTGTATCTCCTAAATTGTTTGGCTCTGTCAACCATATTCATGATTAACCTGGAACTCATTGCCATGGACTTCATCAAGGCAAAAAGTTTGGCAAGGTCAAAATAGAAGTGGGCATTTATGTGGATTATGAGGTTAACCAGAATTACAGTATTAAAGAGTTTATTAACATATTAAAAAATGAAGGGTTTTGGAAAAGCCATCCATATTGCTTCAGTGAGGAAGATAATCTCCTTGGGAGACTATCTGGGATAACTTTTAAAAAGTAAAAATGATCCATGATCCACTGTACAAATTTTTCTTATAACACTTCAAATTTTTTGTGTCACTTATTTCTGATGAAAGAGACTTCTTCAGTCTGGCTACACCTATACTCTTAAAGGAAATTTTTTTGAAACAGTTCTCTAGAATAGAGGCCACATACACAAAAGTTATTCTTTATATTTGTGATCAACGGAGCAGAGTCTGGATGGAAGCCTGTCACTAGTGGTGTTCCCCAGGGGTCTGTGCTGGGTCCAGTCCTGTTCAACCTATTCATCAATGACCTGCATGATAGGATAGAGTGTAACCTCAGCAAGTTCCCTGACAATACCAAGCTGGGAGGAGTGGCTGATACATCAGAAGGCTGTGCTGCCATCCAACGAGACCTGGACAGGCTGGAGAGCTGGGCCAAGGAGAACCTCATGAAATTCAACAAGAGCAAGTGCAAGGACCTGCACCTGGGGAGGAACAACCCCATGCACTAGTATGGGTTGGGTGTTGACCTGCTGGAAAGCAGCTCTGTTGAGAAGGACCTGGGAGTGCTGGTTGGCAACAAGATGACCGTGAGCCAGCACTGTGCCCTTGTGGCCAAGAAGGCCAATGGTGTCCTGGGGTGTATTAAAGGGAGTGTGGTCAGCAGGTTGAGGGAGGTTATCCTCCCCCTCTACTCTGCCCTACTGAGACCACGTTTGGAGTACTGTGTCCAGTTTTGAGCACCTCAGTTTAAGGGAGACAGGGAACTACTGGAGCAAGTCCAGTGGAGAGCTACCAAGATAATCAGGGGACTGGAGCATCTCCCTTATGAGGAAAGGCTGAGAGACCTGGGTTTGTTCAGCCTGGAGAAGAGAAGACTGAGGGGGGAGTTCATCAACGCTTATAAATATCTCAAGGGTGGTTGTCAGGATGACAGGACTAGACTCTTTTCAGTGGTGCCCAATGACAGCACAAGGGGCAATCGGCACAAGTTGGAATACAGGAAATTCCACCTCAATATGAGGAAAAACATTTTTCCTGTGAGGGTGACAGAGCAGTGGAACAGGCTGCCCAGGGAGGTTGTGGAGTCTCCTTCCCTGGAGACATTCAAACCCTGCCTGGATGCGTTCCTGTGCCCCCTGCTCTGGGTGTGCCTGCTCAAGCAGGGGGGTTGGACAAGATGATCTCCAGGGGTCCCTTCCAACCTCTATCATTTTGTGATTCTGTGATTTTGTGATATTATTAAAATGTTGTCTCTCAAAACAGGCAGATTACACTCACGTTATCTATTGTGAATGGTATCTGATTCTTGCTCATTCTGGACCACAACAACTCGGTAAGTGCTAAGTGGTCCAGGCCAAACCTGATCAAGCTGAACCTGCTTTAGCGCCAGATATCCTTCTAACTGTTAATCAGCCTGGAGCAGTTGCAGTGCCAGTGCTTATGATTTGGGACTGTTTAGTTTATTAGTAGAAGAGAGAACTCTAATGATAATATTCTCTAGTACAAGAGGCCCAACATGCCAGTCAATGGTCTTATGGCACAGCACATTAGAATCTTATACACTAAGACAAGGTATGCAAGCTCTGTAGCCAGTCCCAAGCCATTTCCTTGAAAGGGTCTTCAAACACCTATCCCAGTGCAGGATACAGCTTGCCCCCGTGTGTCAGCTCAAAGGAAATATGACTCCCTTATAACAACCCCCAGTGGATGACAACTTTGCTCAACACTTTACAGCTTAGACCTAATTCCAATGAGAGCTTTTAAAATGACAAACACAGTCCAAAACAGGTAGAATCTCATATTTAAAAAAAATGCATTATTTCAGAGCTAGAAGACGGATTTAATATATCAGTATGTGACAACATGATAAATATGTACCCTCAGTTCAATAAAAGTTAATTTCTTCCCTTCACCTTCACATACATTCAGTGTTCTCTTTGCAAAAGTTGTAAGTTCGTCTTCATTAAATCAGTTACAACAGCCTCTACCCACTTTATATTTTTTCCTTCAAAAGCAGTGTATCCGTCTCAGTTGCATATGCCTCATGTAGTAAATACAAATCCAGCTACAGATTGTTAAATGCATAACTAAGCTATTTACCTTATAACAGATTAATTAAAATACTTTGCATCTGTAGTCAGCCATGCAATGTGGCCACTGGCACTAACTTACTGCTAACCACTACATTCTGAGGGGCACAAGGGATTTAAAAATATGTACACAAATACTTCATCTTTTCCATTTGCTCTAGCAAGTTTTTCCCTGAAGTGAGCACTTTGCTAGGATATGTGACAATTTCATCATGCCCTGTCCTGTTTATGCATATTGTCCTTTTTTTCCTTAAAAACGTCTGTATAGGTGTCCTAAATTGGCTTCCACCTTGAGTAAATATATGTCATTGGAATAGTAGAGCTGTGGGCATAGTGAAATTTTTAACTTGATTTCTAGGGAAAATACAGATACATAAGAATTTTAAAATTATTCTAAACCAAAATGTTTACCTGAAATCTAAATGCTCTGCTTTGCTTTCTAGATATTTAAAGTTACCATTTTTCTTAACTGAGATGGTTTCATAAACGAAAATATCTTTTCATCATAAGAAGTTGAAATGTTCCATTTTGAAAATTGCAAAATATATCTTGACATTTTCTCTCCTTTCCCTTTTATTTCTTTCTGAAGCTATTCATAAATTGCCTCTGCATTTATGAATGTTTTTATCTCAAAATGGCATTTTCTGGTAAATCTCGTATTAACCAAAACAGGCTCAGAGAGAAGGGACAGATCTTTAAAGGCGTCTCTGTTTCTTATGCTGTGGGCAGCCTACCAAAATAATGTGTCATCTTTTGAGTCAAATGCAAAAGCACAAAATTAGGATGTGGGTCAAAGAGAGAAGCATCTGACTCCAAATTTATTAGAATTGACTTTTGTCTACATTGCCTCGACAGTTCAGCCCTGATGCTGCCAAGTACACTGCACAGCCCATGTAATCTGATGCTATGTTGGCCTAAGTTTATGCTCAGACAATTGATTAGTATTTGAGGATTGTAGGTTAAAAGGCAGCTTTTAGTGTGTATCAGCCAGTCAGTGAGGGATCACAGCCAACAATAATAGGCAGAGAGACCTGTGCTAAAAGAAAACAGGAAACTATCAACTGCAAGGATGTAAGAGAAAACTCTGTGACCTTTCCTACTGCTTCAGTGAGATGGCCCATAACTATGCTACTAAAGGGCATCTCAAAATTTGAACTTTGGTACCTTAAACTTGTCTTTCCTACAATAAAACTGAGCTTTTATCAGGGTGTTTTTCTCTAGCCAGACATCTTTTCTCATAAAATACAGGTGATCAAGATCTTTGAGACTTCTACACACCTCTTAATCTGGGTTGAAGTGATCCAACAGGTCTAAGTATTCTTTGAGGTGAGTTAATTAACAGGCACCCAAAGAGACCTCATGAAAGCATTGACTTCCTTTCCTCAGAAAACCAGGCTCAAAAAGCATTAAATTCAAAACCTGCAATATGATGACAGGGAAGGAAGAAGGATAATGTTGTCATTTTGTAGGAAGGAGTCTCATAATGGTGAGAACTGTCTAGTCATCCAGATAAACAGACCAACACTTTCAGATGTGTTTTTCACTCATGAGTGAGACCTGAGACACTCGTGTGGCAGGCAGGATGATCTCAAGGTACAAGAAATCTTGGAACAGTCACAGAGTATTTTGACCACTGGTAAGAAGGATTTAAAGTCCTGTCAGCCACAATCATTAATAGACAAGAAGACTTGGCATGGAGCAGAAATCACTATATATTACACACTCTGTGTGCGAAAGATTAGCTGGATATATCTAAGGACTACATGTTCAATGAACAAGGATTTTCTTGTCTAAGACCTTTACTGTCTGTACCATCTCAATGTAGCTTTAATGGATGAAGAACACATTAACATATTAACAGTATCCCCAGGCAGTTTATAGACTAGTTTCAGGCATATATTCTTTACAGGAAAATGTTACCAATCAATGTTCTTTAAAATAGGTATATTTGGCACACTTCTGCTCCTGCTCTGAGACAATGTCTCTCTCAAAGGAACATTGTGTCCACCTACCTCAAATACCAGTCTTGGGTAAGATGTTTCTCTTCCTGGAAGTACTCATCTCCTTCAGTGAGTATAGTGAGATCCTGGATGAATAGCTTGGACTGAACATCTATACTTAAACATCTCCATACAGATGAGCAGACCTACCTTTTCTACCACTCAACAAATGCTGCATGCACTTACCATTTGTGTCTTTATGTCCTCCTACATAGTAGAAATGCTGATAAATATTTCCTAAATTTCCTTGGCTATTTATATATTATTATAATGAGATGTACATTGAGTTGCTGGAGCATGTCCAAAGGGCAGCAAAGCTGGTGAAGAGTCTAGAGAGCAAGTCTTATGAGGAGTGGCTGAGGGAACTGGGGTGGTTTAGTCTAGAGAAGAGGAGGCTGAGAGGAGACCTTATCGCTCTCTACAACTACCTGAAAGGAGGTTGTAGTGAGGTGTGGGTTGGTCTCTTCTCCCAGGTCAGTAGCGATAGAACAACAGGAAATGGCTTCAAGCTGCATCAGGGGAGGTTTAAATTGGATATTAGGAAAAAATTTCTTTACTGAAAAAGTGGTCAGACATTGGAACAGGCTGCCCAGAGAGGTGGTAGAGTCTCCATCCCTGGAGCTATTTAAAAGATGTGTAGACATGGCATGGTTTATGAAGCATGATGGAGTTGGGTTGACGGTTGGATTTGATGATCTTAGAGGACTTTTCCAACCTTAATGATTCTATGATTCCATGATTCTATGATGTAGAAGATATTTCAAGCAAGGGGTAAGAATTCCGGAAAATAATTGTCACAGTTCGTACTCATCAGTGTTGTGCCCATTGTGAAAAGAAAAAAAAAAAAAAAAAGAAAAAAATAGTTACCCTGGCAAATTTAATTCATCACTAAAAGGAAAGCAGAATGTGCAGCTATATATAGGGTCCTCCCTTAACAGATGTGTGACCTCTAAGTTTGCAGCCACAGTAATAATGGATGGTGAGTAACCTCAGAGGGACAGAGGTAGTCTATATCCCACATCCAGGAGATCGTAAAGCATTAGGCAGCACCTTTTGTAAGGAGGCCAGCACATGACCAGTTATCCCATCAATGGAGGGTATATCTGGAACTTAGTACTAGCTACAGGGCCAAATGAATGAGGAGGAAGAAAGCCACATGTCATAAACTGGCATCCAGAGCAGGCTATGTAAACAAAAGTGTCTCTTCAACTTGGTGAGTAAAGAGTGTCCCGTTCATTCTTTGCAATGGAGATAGTACTCGCACATACCATCAGCCAAACCAAGAAGACCTAAAATCAGCTTGGCTTCACTTCAAGTGCTCAGACTACTGATGAAAATGGAGGATCCTTGTGGAATGGCTAAAACAACTGTTGACTGTGAGGTTGCTTTAATAAACACGATTCCTTGTACAGTTTACAATAAGTTAACTGCAGAGGCCACGTGGGTCTCAGTTCCTAAAGAAATAACAGAGAGGCCTTTGTAAATACTCATGCAACGCAATCTCAATAAAATTGCACCCATTGTGCTAGATTATTTTGTTGCCCTGGATCTAGACAACTGCATGGTTCATAACACAATGGAAAAGTCACTTTTAACTGGGCCTCTTTAGAGTCTGAACATGCTGTCTTTTCTAGGAATATGCTGGCAGTTACTACATTGTCTTCTCTCTGTTCCGTTCTTGTGCTTCTCCTAAGCTCTGTTTACTTTGGATATATATGGGCTGTTAGTAGCAATTCACGGTCACTGCCAAATCCCTGAGAACTATTGACTGGATAGAGACAGCAAAATGCTCTGGCTACCTGTTAGAAATTTCTCATTCTCTCTCACTTCTTCTGTCAAACCTGTAAAATACTTACACCTCTTTAAAGCTCTCTTATTTCCAATAAAACACTCAGAAAGTTTTGCTAATATTCCAGAGGTATATGCTTCCAGATTGGACGGTCTTGTGGTATTTTAAGGCCAATCCTATCAAGGTCTGAAAGCATCTACTTCATATTTCATTGCTGGCTTAGTGGGCACAAAAATTACATATAAGCCCACAGTGTCCACACCACCCGTGTAACGGCGATGCACATGGAGCCCACCTTCTGCCCATGCACCCACTCATGTCTGTGATATTACTGCAGCTCCCGAAGTTATTGATTAGATCTGTAGATAGCAGCAGATGTCTCTGATTAGTCTTTGTCTTTGTTTTGAAGATTTTCCCTGCCAAGAAGAAAACCTACTTTCAGAAAAGAAAGAACCAATAAAAATCAGAAGCAGAGAACAGAGTGCCAAACCGCTGAAGTCACATCAAGCTTCTTGTAGTAATATCTTGCAGGAACACTGGGATTATCTGATGATAAGGAGAACATATATCTAACCACAACCATGCCTAAAATCCTGAATTCTAGACATAACGGTAATTGATTGGCATCAAAAGGGAAATATATAGTGTCCTCTCATGGCAGACTTATTCTACGCCACTAACAGAAAAACCTCCATTAATTCTGTCAAATGTATATCAATGCCATGGTATTGAAATCTGAACATTTTCTGGAGTGTGAATGGTAATTCCACATTAAGGACCAATGTAATCTAGGAGGTTTCATAAATTTCTTCCTCAAATTATTTGTATTTCTTCAGTACTTATGAGAGTCCAGTAGAAATATCTTGTTCCTTCATAGTATGATGCATTTTCTCCTTGTTTTTACAGTGTTTTTCCCATTTCATGAGTCTTCATCTACTCTCTAATGGGATGTTTGAATTATGGCTGGAGAAGATATTCTGAAATATGTAGGAGAAAACTGTAAAGTCCATCTAGCGTTAAAATGAGGATTTGTGTTGTTTCTTCTTATCTCTCTTATGAGGAAAGCCTGAGAGACCTGGGTTTGTTCAGCCTGGAGAAGAGGAGACTGAGGGGGGATCTCATGAATGTTTATAAATATCTAAAGGGTGGGTGTCAAGAGGGGGACTAGGCTCTTCTCATTAGTGCCCAATGACAGCACAAGGGACAATGGGCACAAGTTGGAATACAGGAAGTTTGACCTGAATATAAGGAAAACATCTTTCCTGTGAGGGTGACAGAGCAGTGGAACAGGCTGCCCAGGGAGGTTGTGGAGTCCCTTCCCTAGAGACATTCAAACCCCACCTGGATGCGTTCCTGTGCCCCCTGCTCTGGATGTGCCTGCTCAAGCAGGGGGGTTGGATGAGATGATCTCCAGGGGTCCCTTCCAACCCCTGCCCTTCTGTGGTTCTGTGATCTACCTGAAGTATGAAATAAAAAAATATGCACCAAAATCTGCCATACTCTGTAGCTGAAAATACTGTGGGACTCTGCATCCCTGAATGCTACCCTAAAATGGAGGATGATTGTCCATCTCTCCTCCAAGCCACGACACTCTTTCACAACAATAGCAGATACTTTCCTCAGGGCTAGGAAAAAAACATAAGAGTTGGAGGCTTCTGATAAAGTAAAAGCACATGTGCCTCCCAGGATATATTTCAAAGCACATTTTCATAATTTGCTATTAGGAAAAAAAATCAACTCCGTGTTTCTATGCTGAGATAGATACCCGTCTTCGGTGAATCACTGAAAGGTAAAACCAGCTTGGATCTGAAAGTCCATGTATAATCTCTGGAGCACCACCAAACAGCAATACTCTAGACTGCTCTTAAATATCTCCAGGAAAGAAATATCTACAGATTTCCTAAGTAACAAATTCCTATGCATTACTGTCTTTATGGTTATCTCGTTTCAGTACCATGTTTCCAGAAATATTGTCTGCTGCAAATCACAGTCACTGACTTCCTGTTCTTCCTCTTAGAGGCATGGAAAGCAAACACTGCCCATTTTACAGAAGTCTTACACGTATTGCAAAACTGTTACATATCCTCTTTTAGACCCCCCCATTCCAAACCAAACGAACTCAGATCTGTCCGTTTTTCTTCTCACAAGCTTTATTTCTTTTATTTCTTTATTCATGCTTCTCCCCGTTGGACTCACACCTTTCATGTTGGAAGACAACACCCAATGTTGGAAGAGCTCTCCAGTCCAGCTTCACTGTCACTAAGCAGATCAGAATCATCACTTTCTGTGTTTTGGTAGAAAACCAACACTGTGCAGAAAAATAATAATGGTTGGACTATCTGCAGAGATGCAGAGAGGGAAGAAGAAAAACCCTTAGGGGTATTTCAAAGAGAGCAAGGTGGATTTGGGCAGACATGAGTTCAATCTGCCTGTACTTCGAGCTGGCCAGGTGGGAGACATGGCCAGCTAAGAGCTATTCTCCTCCAGGGAAAAACTTATAAGATCAAATCTGGAGTACAGTGGTCCAGTTTTGGGGTCCCCTGCACAAGACAGAGATTGACATACGAGAGCAAGGCCTTTGCAGGGCCGCCAGTGGAGCACAGGTTGTACAAGAAGGCACTGAGAGAACCAGGTTTATTCAGTCTTAAGACAAGCTTAGGCTCCTCCTTTGCAAGCACACCTTAACCCAGGCACTATTGTCCCTAGCCATCTTTGTTATGACCCAGCCTAACCCACAACCTCTCTTTCAGAAGGTAACTGGGAGATCAGCAACCCACATCTGCTGGATTAATGTAATGTCTTGGCAACAGTAGCACAGTGAATGCAGGACTCAGAGTACTGAAGGATACTCACAGAGCTCTTGTGAATGAAGCAAAAAAAGCCAGGCTTTATTTTGAAAATATCAAAACTAAATTGTTTCAAAATTTTGTGATTATTTTTTATGTCAGAGGAAATCATAACAAACCAGTCTTTTTTACGGAAAAAAATTACTCAGTCGTAAAACATTATAAAGCTCTTCTGAAGAGCGTGAAAGAAACATTCCTATCCCCACCTGCACTCTGGTCTCTGGGCATGCAGGAAGACAGCAGGCTAAGACATAGTGCATACAAGATGGTTTGGCTCCTTCACTGCTCCTTACACTGTAATCACCTGTAATTACTTCAAATGGTTAAGTAATTCCAGTTAGAGTAGCAGCCTCTGTACATCCCTAGAAACTGCTGCAATGGTAATCGCAAGGTTTTTTTATTAAGTGCAGTGAGCACAAGCAGATTGCTCAAGTCATTAGTTTGATTACTCTGAAATTTCTTGATATATTAGACTGCAATGGGTCCTTTGTTTAAATATAACAGCATGCACATCCACCAGATCTCCCAGATAAATCTTGTAAGCTCATATACTAGAGCTGAGAAGGCCCAGTTTCCCTAATAATTATCCAGAATTAGCCCTGTGCTAGCAAACTATGTTCCGTTCACCAATAAAAATAATGTATATCCATAATATATTGTTTTACTGATCTACTTTCCAGACAGACTGAATGGGAACATGCCATCAATATATCTGAAGTAGAATATTCATTAGTAGAAAAGCATTCAAATGTCATAAAAGATTACATTGATCTTTGTCAAAAGTAGACTAAAAGACTTCTTCAACAGTCCTTTATTTTTCAAAGAGAATAATTAATTCCAGATATTTTAATCCTGATTTACAATATGCACTCTCACCACTGCCATAAACACCTGTCCTTCTCTTCTCCTCTCTGCAGCCTGTCCAGGCATGTGTGCTGTTCAGCTTCTTTATTATTGTCCTTTTTTGCATCCATGGTCCCACAAAATCCCAAAATGTTTATTCCAGACTCTTAAGAGCCCTCTGAGGGAGGCTGTCCAAAGACAGATGTGTAAGAAAGGTCTTTTTTTTCCTGCTGTTTCACTGAGATGACAGAGCAAACATGAGAATATTGTCTAAAAATCGAAGTTGGTGCTTTAGTGTCCCTGGCAGACTTATTTTCTCTCAGGGAGATGAAAGAACTAAATATATTTCCAAACCCTTGCCAAGGCCTTCATAGCCATGGCTGTGCCTTCCAGATTTGTTTGGGTTGCTTACAAAGAGACAAGGTTTATAATTTACCTTTTTATTGCTTGGTCTTAGGGAAGATTGACACAATCTGTCTCCTCCAGCTCTTCCTCCCACTCCAGCTTTAGCAGGCAAGGAGGGTTTCTTAGTCAGCACAAATATGTCTCCGTTTTAGAAAAATGAGAAGTATTAATATCCACCAGTCATGTGGTCTCTCTGAGACACATTCAGATGTGATGCTCATCAGAGCTGATGCCTGAGCCTACATTGGGTCTTACACAGGTAGCCAACGATTGCCATCTTTGCAGCATGCCATCTCATTACTGCAAAGCATGAATCCTGCATAATTCCACGTAAAGTAGAGTGGAATCTGCAGTTCTCAATCTCCTCCCTTGCATCTCCTCTCAAGGCCATGTTCAGCCCTCCCATACCTATCTACCAGTTTAATGACAATTCTATATCATCAAAGTCTTCAGCTAATTCAGATTACATTTACAAATACCATCCAATATCACTGCTCCTTCAGCATAGAAAGGAGGTCTCAGTGTGAAAAAGTGGAAGGAAAAAAATACTCCAATGAAAGTGATTGTTATTGTGACTAAAACTAGGCAAAGTATTAAACAAAGACTCCAAGTGAATGATATTTAGTGAAGGGCATGTTTCTGTTCTTCTCAGGGGGGAAATATTCTTCTCATGACAGGTGATTAGAAGCAAAGTTCACAGAATCATAGAATCACAGGTTGGAAGGGACCTCAGGGATCATCTAGTCCAACCTTTCTAGGAAGAGCACAGTCTAGACAAGATGGCCCAGCACCCTGTCCAGATGACTCTTAAAGTTGTCCAGCATGGACGAGTCAACCACTTCCCTGGGGAGATTAATCCAATGGTTGACTGTCCTCACTGTGAAAAATTTTCCTCTGGTGTCCAGTCGGAATCTCCCCAAGAACAACTTGTGTCCATTCCCCCTTGTCCTCTCCATGGGACTCCTTGTGAAAAGGGAGTCTCCATCTTTGTAGCTACCCCTTAAGTCCTGGTACATGGTGATGAGATCCCCTCTAAGCCTCCTTTTCTCAAGGCTGAACAAACCCAGCTCTCCCAGCCTATCCTCATATGGCAGCTTCCCAGTCCTTTGATCATCTTGGTGGCCCTTCTCTGGACCCCTTCCAGCCTGTCACATCCTTTTTTGTAGAGCGGGGACCAGAACTGGACACAGGACTCCAGGTGTGGCCTGACAAGCACTGAGTAGAGCGGGATGATGACTTCTTTATTTCTGCTGGTGATGCCCTTTTTGATGGAACCCAGCATCCTGTTGGCCTTCTTGGCCGCAGCAGCACACTGTTCGCTCGTGTTGAGCTTCCTGTCCACCAGGACCCCCAGGTCCCTTTCCACAGAGCTGCTCTCCAGCCAGGTGGCTCCCATTCTGTGCTGCACTCCTGGATTATGTTTTCCCAGGTGCATGAGCTTACACTTGTCCTTGTTGAACTTCATAAGGTTCTTGTTGGCCCACTCCTCCAGCCTATCCAGATCTCCCTGCAGAGCAGCTCTCCCTTCTGGAGTGTCTACTTCCCCACTCAACTTGGTGTCATCAGCAAACTTCATCAGGCTACACTTGATCCTGTTATCTAGACCACTTACGAAGATATTGAATAACATTGGGCCCAATATCGACCCCTGGGGGAATCCACTAGTGACAGGTTGCCACTTGGAAAAGGAGCTATTTACCACCACCCTTTGGGTGCGGCCTGTCAGCCAATTCCCCACCCACTGCACAGATCAATCCTCTACACCATAACACATTCATTTCTTCAGGAGGAGACTGTGTGGGACCATATCAAAGGCCTTGGAGAAGTCCAGGTAGACAATGTCCACTGCCCAACCCATGTCAACCAGGCAAGGCCCTTTGTCGTAGAAGGCCACCAGATTTGTCAAGGACGATCTGCCCTTAGGGAAGCCATGTTGGCTTTTCCCAATCACGTGCTTCGTTTGACTTGTGATGGCCCCCAGGAGGATTCGTTCCATAACTTTCCCAGGGACTGAAGTAAGGCTGATGGTCCTATAGTTACCCGGATCCTCCCTTGAGCCTTTTGTCGCAATCACCATAATTGACTTCAATACATTCAAGGTGTTCCTTGATGTAGAGTGCAACTTCTCCACCTCTTCTACTCTGCCTGTCCTTATGAAAGAGCCTGTAACCATCCATTGTGATCCCCCAGTCATTTAAGTTGTTCTGATTGTGATGGTGGAGGGTGCAGGCTGATGTGGAATCCTGCCTCTGTGAGTCACCAGGGTCCACGGTGCCTCATTCTTGGCGGTGTCTGACACAGGAACATGATACTGCATAGCCTCTTAACAGTTTCCTGCAGTTCATCCACCTGACATAACAGGTCATCAACCTGTGCACACCTTGTGTAGGTACTTACCTTATCGTCAGGAGAGGGGTTTGGGCAATTGCCGCAACCCACTGCCTGTACTGATGTGTCTTTTCTTACCAGGCCCATCTGGGTGGATGTGTCTGACATCTCAGGAGCTTTTGCTGAACGAACAGTGGTTTTTGCTCTGAGGTGAGTGCCCACCATTTTGCCTGAGACCAAAGCACTTGCCTGAGCTGTAGACCTATAAGCAGGCTGTGACGTCCCTCCTGCTCGCCCTGCCTGCGGAAACTGATGCGCCACGCCCTTCTGACATGACACGCCCTTCTGACACGCCACGCCCTGTTTGCCCATCCTGTTCTCCATGCTCCCTAGGGGCTGTTTAACTCTCCCACCGTTGCTTCTGGCAACGCCCCACGCTGCATCAGCTGCACGTCAGCCTCACTTTCGAGAGCTGCCAGCTCCTGACAGGTCCCTCTGCTCACCCTCGGGCTTCTCGGGTACGAGGAACCGCCTCGCCTGCCCCGATCTAGTGCTGAGCCACAGGACTTGGCTTGCCGCCGCTGTGCTCCTCGCCAACTGAGTTCTTTATAGATGGGCTGGGAGGGACAGAGTATTTTCACGCATGCTTTTCTGCTTTGCACCCAGGACATACCAAGTAGTTTTTATATTATTTACAGACTTAGAGGCTCTGTTTCCCTTTATAAGAATGATTTCATTAACTTAGTTTGCAAGAGTTATACCAGTCACTTTCTGTCATAGGAGAGAAAAAATTAACGTATGCATTTCTGAGGAGGAAAGGCATTGTTCTGAATAAAGGAACAAAGAGATGACACATATTGGGCTTTTTAATTTACGGAAATACTACTGCCTATGTCAGGGTTCACCCATTATTAGGTGATTTCAGATGAATCAGATATTACATTCGAAAAACTTCATCATGCGTTCAACATTCATTTGGCTGCAAGTGGAACTGCTTGAAGATCACACCGTCATTTCCAGCAAGGAAGCTTGAACTTCTCTGTTTTAACATAATGCTGCCAGCAGCTTCCACCCCAGTAACTAAAACAAACAGTGAGAGTTGCTGAAATGGTTCTGAAGAAAACAAAAAAGCTGCCACAGTTTATCAGCACAATCTTCCTCTATTTAACATAAATCTTCTATGGAGGGTTTCCTTGTGATGCGCTTCAGAGGGTGCATGAGTCATAAAGGAAGTGCATTCGGTTGACATTTTCCATCTGCTGGCAATGGAGTGCAGACCCAAAATGCCAAAATTGAAGCACAAAGTAAAGATATAGACATGGGGATTCCTACTTCTAGGATAAAATTGGGCTCAGAGCATAATTCCTCATGAGCTGATTGGAAAATTGTTAAGATTTTTGAAGGGGTAGGGGGATGATATTTAATTTTGAGTGGGACCAGATATCTGCACCCCTCCTTGCCTTCAGTGGGGATGTGGACACTCAGCACCTGCTTGGATGAGACCCTTCAGCCATTTTACAAAGTCTGTGAAGAATATGAAGATGATGAACAGTGACATCTCTAATCTTTGTGGGGAAAAATAGCTTGTGATAACAGCTGGTTAAGATACAGAATGAGCGAATGATTAATCAGCAGAAATGTGGTCTGTGTTGTTACTGCATCAAAGCATGCAAGGCCGAACAAACTCTCAGCTGGAGTACAGATGCCAAAAGCAAGCTGACAGCCAAAAGCCATGCCTTTTTGGAACCTGTCCCTGGAGAATGGGAAGAAGGAGAGATTTTCCCATGCTGATTTTTCTCTACTATTCTCATTCCCTCTCTGGAGCTGATCCACTTCTGATGAAGTCCAAATTTGTAATTGGAACCTAGTGTAGAAATCTACTGTTTTTCTGGCTCACAAAGGACAACACAAGGAAAAAGAAAGGGGGTGGGGGGAGAAGAGACAAAACTGTCTACCTTTTATGCAGAAGAAGACAAGAGAAAATTAAAGAAGGATTTTTCAAAGAGTCCAAGAATTTTTTGGAAGGTTTGGGATTTCAGGGAGCCCAGCTGTTTTCATCTGAAAGAACTCAAATTCTTCAATAGGCTGAAAATCAGGGCTGATCATTATTTTTCCATAAAAGTAGCCTAAAATTACTTATTACTTGGAAATCTCAGTCACATTAACTATCCCATCATCATACAAGCACTGTGAATTAGAAGTAAGAGTGTCTTGTGCTCCAGGATCATGAACTTGTCCTATTTGTATTTTGCCCATGAAGGTAGATTTTCAAAGAAACACTGACTACGAGCATAAAACAAAACAAAACAAAATCGTTTCTTTTGAACCAAACCTGATGACAGCAACTGATGTGCAGGTACCTGAAAGTAGAACAACAACCTGGGGAAGCCTTCAGAGACTCCACCTCCAACACACAGTTTGCAACCACAGGTAACAATGGAAGGCCGCCCTCCTACAAAAGCGGCCAGCACAGCACTTCTGAGAAACATGAAATCACATAATGGATTAGTTTCAAAGAAAAATCTAGAGGTCATATTGTACCATCCTCTGCTCGAATCAGGACTTGTTTTTGAGCATATTGTTCAGAGCCATGTCTAGTTCAGTCTGAGTATCTGCAAGGATGGGGATCCCACAGCCTCTTAGGACCCCTGTTCCAGTGTTTGACTGCCCTTGTCAAGAACAAAGAATGTTTTTCTTATATGCCATCAGAATGTCTTTCATTATAACTTGTGTCCATTGGTTCACATCCTTTCATTGCCTACCTCTGAGAAGAGGCTAACTTCATCTTCTCTGTTCCCTCCCACTGCAGACAGCAGTAAGATCCCCCTGAGCTGCCTCTTCCCCAAGCTAAGCTAGCCCAGCTCTCTCAGCCTTTCCTCATATATTATATGGTCTTTCTCCATGACCTTCTTGGTGGCCTTCCATGGGACCCAATCCAGCCTGTCAATGTCATTGTTGTAATGGAGAGCCCAAAACTGGATGCAGGACTGCAGGTGTGGCCTCACAAGTGCCAAACAAGGGAACGTTATCCTGACCTTATTTCTTGTACAGTCTATTATGAGGTTGCTCTTTGCAGCAGGGGCATACTGCTGCTTCAGGTTCAAGTTCTTGACCACCAGGACCCCCAGGTCCATTACTAGAAAGCTCCTCCCCCACATTGCATTATTGCATGGTCTTATTCCATACCATGTGCAGAACTTCACTTATGCCTTTGATAAACTTCATGAGGTTTCTGTCAGCCTGTTTCTCCATTCTCTCTAGATTTATCTAAAAAGTAGCTCTGCCCTCCAGCATCTCAGATGCCTCCCCCAGTTTGGTGTCATCAGAAACTTAGTGAGGGCTTTTGAGAGGATCCAGTGTCTAAGCTACTAGGATTTTCAATTTCTTAAAATTTCAACCACATCATTCTGTTGAATGTATTGCAGTTTGCTTTATTTGTTATTTGAATTATTAGATCTTGTGAGGCTTACATTGCAGATTCTAGGCATTTATTTCTATACTTTGAAGAGATTCTAGCTATTCTCAGGTAGTATCTGCTTTGTCTGAATCTTTATAAGGCTATCCTCCAGAGTTATACACAAGGCCAGACTGGATTAATAGAATGATACCATACTTGTACTGATAGTTTCAGTAATGCTTTGGTTATAGAACATGAAACATGTTTGTTGGTTATTACAAATTTTCCACACACTCAGCGATCACCTTTAGGTGCTCAAGGAGCTCCCATTGAAACCACACTATTTTTACACCAGTATAGGACCTCTGCAGGTTTTATCGTCTGTATGAGATTCAGTGCAGTGTCTCCTGGAGAATGAACGAAACACTGATACAGCAGCATTTCCTTATAACCTTTGGGGTATAACACTTTGTCCATAAAGACAAAAAATCACTTTACTGAAGAGGAACAAGTCTTTGCTTCCATACGGAGCTGACGACAGGCATGGAAAAGCCAGATTGATAAGTATCAACCAAACTGTACTTCATTATCTTCCCTAGCTTTGTTCATTTGACACAGCAGTTACTGAGATGAATATATGTTTCAAATATGTGAAATCTTAAATGTCTTTCAGAGAAATAGAAAAGATAAGACAGAAAAAATCCTCTTGGGAATGTGCAACTGATCTGCTGACTTCAGAGCTCATCTGGTATGATAACTGATTACAGCTCTAACTGAATGACTCAGAAACACATATACAGATTTATAGACACTGTAACAGGCCTTCAAAGAATAGCTCCTTGATAATTGGCTGAAAGACCTTTCCTTGATCTACTGAAATGCCTTAAGAGTTGATCTAACCAAGGCAATAAATTATTATGATTCTTTTCAGAGCAGACACTGTCAGTTTGAGTTTTCACGTGCTAAAAGCAGTGTTCATTTTGTAGTAACTCCTGTTGGAAACCAGATAGCCTCCTGATGGTCAAAAATTGTTGGTTTATTTTTTTTGTTTGGTTGGGTGTTTTGGTTTTTTGTTTGGCTTTGGTTTG
The DNA here is from genome assembly GCF_963921805.1 of Phalacrocorax carbo. NCBI lineage: Eukaryota > Metazoa > Chordata > Aves > Suliformes > Phalacrocoracidae > Phalacrocorax > Phalacrocorax carbo. Next base: position 14,009,297 of record NC_087514.1, on the reverse strand, counting down.
GTTTTGGTTTGTTGTTTTGTGGGTTTTTTTTTGTAAAGGACCATGTATCCTTGGGGGACTCTTAAGGCAACACCCAGCATAAAATCTCTAATTCACTCATGTATTACATATATACTTTTCCATACGTTGCATTGGGAACATGTCCATATATCTATTCCTGCACAGAGAAAAGTCACCTGCTTTTGCCACAAAAATATTTAGTCCCAAAGATGATCCTTGAAGCTGCATTCAGATTTACACACCAGTGAATTCCTAAAATGTTCCACAAAAGCCAGCAAATCTCTGAAGATGTCCTGTTTTAATCCCTATTTTGCTTCCTCTGGACTAAGATGCCTGACAGACCTAGCTAGTTCATGTGGCAGAGGTAGAATTAACATTTTGTTATTTAACCCGCCCTGTGCCCCAAGTATGTGTATCACATCTTTTGGTCCTGTTCTGCATATTATAAAGTACTCATCTGTTTGGGAAAAGCAAAAAAGGATCTATGAATATGAATATTTCTCCTCTGCAGTGGGAACACCTGTCTTCACTGATGTTTGAAAAACTGATGACTTTCACACGCATACAACCCTACCAGCATATAACTTGCTTAAATCTAATCTTTCTGTTTCCTCACACCTCTATGGTTCCAGGCACCACACAGCTTGCCAGTATTTTTCAACCATTTAATACTGCTGCTTTACTGCCTTAGGGGTCACAACTATATTTAAACTCCACATGAGGAAAGTGCTAACACACTCAATTTAATCAACAGGAAATGGTGGCAAAGAGAAGGATGGTCATCAGATCAAAGACAGGTTTTCAACCTTAATACCTCACATCTAGATATCTTTTTTGTCTATGCAACTGCAACAGAGTTAAGACACAGTAACATGCATTTATGGCAAAATATGAGTCCTTCTGAAGTCATACACAGTTTTTCCTCTCTAGCAATGGGACCAAATTTTCAGCTTTAATTTAGATTGTCATAAAGACATTTCTTCTTATTGAATTGCTGATGGAGGAGGGAGTAGTTCCTGTGATAGTAAGAACTCTTGGACTAATAATTCCCCTGCTTTTTCAAATTAAGTTTTATGTAATATTTAACAGAAAATGGTAGGGCAGATGGCTGAAGCATAAAGGCTAGGCAAATGTGTGAAATTATAGCCCATAATCTCAGACATCAGTAGCTTGAAGAAATGACACTGAAAGATAAAGTGTATTCACTGATGTAATGGAATTGTTGCTGAAACAAACAGAATCATACAGCTACAAGGCTTTCAAAAACGTGTTTATAGCATAGAGATTTTAACAGGAATATTCATTATCTCCAAATAGTATAACATCAAAATAGCTTTAGGGACTTGTATAGGTATGTTTTAGGAATTCATTGAGATTAATCATTACAATCCTATAAGAGCATTTCTGGCAAAGAAAAGAACTAAAGATGATGTTTTTTAATGAAACACAAATTACTGACAAATTACTGAGTCTTAGAAGAGAATAAGCAAACAACACTGTTTGATGTTACAGATGAGGCTGTGGGGATGTTGCAGGGGATTCTTCTCCAAATTTATTAACATGCAAGTGGTGAATGCACAGACTAGAAAAAGCAAACAAACAAAGTGAAATCTGAGGACTTGTAAAGCAAGTCACCCCACTGTGGAGAATCCTCCCCACAAGGCCATTACTTGGACCTCTGCTGGTTCTAATCTATATAAATGATGGAGACAGATGGAAAACAGTATGCAAGCTGATTACATCAACTGAGTGAGCAGAAGAAGAAACTGGGTTTCCTCTGAAATCAGGCTGCTATGCAGTAAATAAGACTCAGCATTGACAAACATAAATAAGCACATGCCATAGGCAGCAGTAAATAGCCCAGAAGAAGCCAAAGAACCTGGAATGGAGCTCAGAGAGATGCAGGATTTGTCTCAAAAACACCTTTCGCAAGGGATGTAGAGAACTCTTTTTCCTTTGAAACCTTGTGTATCCTGCCAGTAAGGAACCAGTCTGGTAAGCTGGAGTGCTGTATTTCTCTCTGTGTCCCCCCACGTATTTATCATTAGTATACCATGAAAAATATATAAAATCAGTCAGGTGCTGTCTCACATCTTTTAAGATATTCAGGTTATCATTTGTTCCTGCATTGCTAAGTCCCATAGCTGTTTCACAGAAACTAACAATATATCTTACCCAAAATAAACAAGAAAAGAAAAAAGATTGTCATTTTATATAGCCTACTCAAGGTACCAGCCTAAATCATGATAAAAGTGAAGAAGCATTTTTACTACTTGACTACTATTATAACCTGTCTCATTGACCATGCAAAAGAAGAAAGGCTACTCACTTCTGGTGAACATGGTCTTTGTCTCTGAAGCCTGCCCATGAGGTTTCATAAAAACTGGAGGCAGAGACGGACTAGCCTCAGAGCCCATAACAGCTCTCCTCACTGGACAAGGTGTGAGTGAGGCAGGAGAAATGGTCACCCGTCCTTTGGTTTCATGGACAAGCCCTTCGAGTGGCCTGGGGAAAGCTGAACCCAAAAAACTTGTCTGGGTTAGGTAGACTTAAAGCTTAGAGTGAAGAGTGAGGATTTCTGCAAGTATGACCACAATCTTACGCGGATAATGTGGATTCATGAGGCTGTGGGTAATCTCATGGTATAGAGAGACGCAATGTACGTAAATCCTCCTGCAGTGTTTTACCCTCCATTACCTCTCTTTTGAGCAACACTGGGTGATAAAGTTATCTTCTCTTTTCCTCTCAAATTTGTAGGTCTGGTTTTGTACCCATTAGGCTAAATCAAAAATTAAGCCTGTGTCTACATGCTAGAAAGTCTGGCTCAAGCCAGTATAAACTCTTGCTCCTCTGTGCTGCATGTTCCCATTTACCCACCACCCACTTCCAGGTGCCAGCAAGAGTTTGTGTCACCACTTGTTAACCCAGATCTTCTGCAAAACCTACCTCCTGCCCCAAAGACCCTCTCAAATCATTTCACTGCATGACCATTCAAACACTTACCCTAGCACAGGGCAGAAGATGGCCAGTGCCAGAGCACAGACTGCTGGGAGAGGACAGGCAATGGTGTCAGTCACTTAACCAGCATTGCTGAAGAAATATCACTTAGTTAGCAGGTGCCCAAAGCCTCCTTGGGGAACAGCCAGGCCATTCTCTTTGCTTATCACAAGAAATTTGAAAGGGCTGAAAGCTATCATGGCCAACAATAATGCTTTTACTGAGAAGGACATTTGGGTCACTTACACTTCTTGCAAAGCCTTTTTATACTTTTAGAACCTCAGGAACTGATGCTGTAGATGCTCACGATTGCTGGCTGAAAAATGACATGGGAAAGAGACTATGGTTTGCCAATGCTTTTGCACCCTCCAGCACTAGGAATAAGAGGAGAATGAATCCTCAGAGCAGATTAGGAGAGAAGGTTCCTTTGCCCACAATACACTTTCAGTATAAACTCTTACAATCCTAAACTGGAATACATAATTCAGGGGATGTATAGTCTGCCACAGGAGGGGGATGAGGAAGAAGGCAATTTCACAGTGCCCTTCTCTGTCCTTTTGCACCAGGCTACAATGCAAGACAGAAGAACCACAGAAAAGATATAGTTGAGGACAGGCAGGGTTGTAGGACTAGCACAGCCCATGCCACCCCGTGCAGAGCAGCACAGATGAGCAATCTGGGGAGGGGGTGATGGAAGTTAAAGGAAATTAAAGGAAAACAAATGCAGAACAGATGTCAGAAAGCACATTTTCCTTCAGAGAATAATAAATGCATGTGGTGGCCTTCCAGACAAGGTTACTAGGGCAGGAATAACAAGGTCATTTCATAAACAATTAGCTGCTCTTCAGGGTGAAAGTGAAATGCTAGCAGTGACCAAGTTAGACAGCTGACACAGGAACAAAGAGTATATTCTTTCCTTTCCTTTGCACTAGGGACATTCCTCTTTTAACACTCTTGTTTTCACAGTTACTGCTTCCTTGCAAGAACTCCCTGATAAACCTCAAACCCTCTGTCCACTAAGGCCATCAGTAAGAAGCTGGTTAGTGTCTGCTTTGATAGAGGTAGGGGGGTGCGCGTGCTTTTGTGCACGACCCGGAATATATGTGTGTCGTGAACTCTTTTCTGTTAGGAAAAGAAGACCACCAACATATTTCATCCATGGGCAGTCGAGAACCAGTTTCTAGTTGGTAATAACTTAAAGTTGTTTCTGATCCTGGGCTATGATTGAAAAAGCATTAAATAGCTACTTAACCAGGACAGCCTCTCAGGCTGTAATAAGGCCTTATGTATATTACTGGCAAATTTCTGTATTATTAAAATTCCTTCAGGAAAATGCTTGGGTTCACACACCTCGAAATCTGCCTAACTCCCAGTTGTGTCAGTCACCAGCTGATCTACGACTGTACTGCTGCTTATTTTAGTAATTTACTTGTATTACTGGATAAACAATGCTTTAATTGGTGATGTGACAGTGGCTCACACAGAGAGGAGGACCATGAAATTACAAAGGATACAGAAAGAAGGCACTGAAATGCTTCCTTGTTTTTGTTTTTTTTAACCTAAGGATGTCACCTGTATATTCTTAAAAGCTCATTATTATGGTTGCAACTAAGAATGTCTGGGAGAATTAGCTGCTTCTGCAAAAATCACAGCTAAAATATAGGTTTTCATGGTGCTAAGCTTACAAGCATCCAGGAAGCTTCAATAAAATCTAAGAATCTTTATTTCCACTGTGGAGCATTTAATGCTCCCTATATCAACCTATACTAGCTACCAGTTAGAGCACTTTTTATTCTCCAGAGGCATGTATAAAAGCTCTTGTTTAGAAGTTCTTGTATATATATATATTCAGCAGGCCAAAGAATAGATAAAGGGATTTATTTTCCTTCCAAAACCCTTGTACAGCCCACTCAAGGAAATAGCCTGCACTCTGTATTGACATGGAACAGATGATTGATCTTCATATCAGATCTTACTATCCAAAAAGTATTTGGTCTGAATGAGAATCAGTTACCAAATAGAAGAATGAAAGTGAACTACTAACCCTGAGATTCATCTGCTTTTGGACTCAGACCAAATACAGAAGAAAACAATATAGCAGCACTATAACTTATTAAGAAAGTAAAGCAGAGTTAATTTGCATTCTCTCAGCATGGTTGGCCTGGCTTGGCTTTTCTACTCCATTTTTAAAAGCTACCTGCCTGAATACCCAACTCCCTTTTTGGTGCAAGCAAAAAAGGGGTGTAATGACAAAGGGGGAAAAGGTTAACAAAGCAAGAGAGAATACAGAAACCATTCCTTTCACTTTGTGGGGCTTTTTTTCAAGTGAGGCTTGAAGAAAACCAGCATTTCCAGCGAAACTTAAAAAAACACAAACACCTTTTTTTTTTTTTTAAATTCAAAAAAGAATACATTGAATTAAAATGAAGTCTCTATTTCAGTGCCTAGAAATATTTTTTATCAAATCTAGACAAAAGAACTGATTTATTTTATCAGCAAAACGGAAGACAGCACAAAGCTCACACACCTCAGAACCTGCAGGCTGCAGAAAACTTGGAGAGTGGTTGGACTGGAAGTTTTCAGGTGGGCTAATAATTTCCCTGAGGATTTACTCTGAGGCCAGTGCTGGATGCCAAGATAGGTGTTTGGTGCTTGATAAATGGAAAATTACATGGCAGAACTCAGCTAGACATTAGAAATGAGATGGTAGGTTTGTGCTGGCCTAAACAAAAGAGGAACAATTGAACACTTCTTTTCACATTTTTCAACCTTACACTACTTAACATTCGTTTGGCAATTGTCATCTATTTGTGAGCCCTTGTCCTTTGCAAAGGCCTGAATATTGGAACAGGGTCCTGCTTGTTGAATGCATATCCTAGCAGCTTTCCTGCCCTGCTCAGGTGAAGGCTCCCTACCCTCTCTCCATTAAAAACAGACATGCAGACATAAATGCAGACATTACAGACAGCACTGCTTACGACTAAAGCAGATTACTTATTCCCACACAAGCTGAACTACTGGAAAGCGGCTCTGTTGAGAAGGACCTGGGAGTGCTGACGGGGAGCAGGTTGACCATGAGCAAGCACTGTGCCCTCATGGCCAAGAAGGCCAACGGTATCCTGGGGTGCATTAAAAGCACTGTGGCCAGTAGATCGAGAGAGGTTATCCTCCCCCTCTACTCTGCCCTACTGAGACCACATTTGGAGTACTGTGTCCAGTTTTGGGCCCCCCAGTTTAAGAAGGATGTGGAACTGCTTGAGCAAGTCCAGCAGAGAGCTACCAAGATGATCAGGGGACTGGAGCATCTCCCTTATGAGGAAAGGCTGAGAGACCTGGGTTTGTTCAGCCTGGAGAAGAGGAGACTGGGAGGGGATTTCATAATTACCTATAAATATCTAAAGTGTGGGTGTTAAGAAGATGGGACTAGACTCTTTTCAGTGGTGCCCAATGACAGCACAAGGGGCAATGGGCACAAGTTGAAACACAGGAAGTTCCCCCTCAATATGAGGAAAAACTTCTTTCCTGTGAGGGTGCCAGAGCAGTGGCACAGGCTTCCCAGGGAGGTTGTGGAGACTCCTTCCCTGGAGACATTCAAACCCTGCCTGGACACGGTCCTGTGACCCCTGCTTTGGGTGTGCCTGCTCAAGCAGGGAGGTTGGACAAGATGATCTCCAGGGGTCCCTTCCAACCTCTACCGTTCTGTGATTCTGTGATTTTCCCTGGCAGATCCCTAGAAACAGTTGGACTTGGAGCAGTAGGAAAGAGGAACAGCAGAAGGGTGGGCTAGAAAGGGATGTTTCCAGCCACAGATTTACTGGGAAGGGGAAAGGAGGTGTCTGGGCAGGGGTGACATGTTTCTGGGAGGGATGCTGAGAAAGAGATAGGAGCATGGATGAGATGAGAGATGTGAATATGGTAAGAAAGTCCAAAAATGTGGACTGAATAAGCTGGAATGACATGAATTACACACAGGGAGCCATGTATAGGCAAATTAAGCAATGACACTGCTGGCATACCTTAGCTATAAGTAAAAATTCTATTGCAAGTGATGAAAGTGGAAAAACAGTTTAAAGCATGCAGGGACATGAAACAACTGCAAACCATATCAACTACAGGAAGGGTTCATGGATTTGCAATCATCATTGGTTGGACAAGTCCATTTAGATTTAAGGTAATAAACCAGTTCAAATATAAAATGCAACAAAACCCAGGCAAATGAATCTGTAAGTGCTGATATATACAACACATTTTATATAGAACAGGAAATTATTTTAAGTGAAGAGGATTTACAAGGAAACAAAGGGAAAAGACTAAGTTAAGGAAGGGTCTATGTTATGATAAACTTGTTGCGGATGGTCACCCTTCTAAAACCACCACCAGGTCTTTTGGGATACTTCCACTGAAACTTAGCACAAGTTTTGCTTCTTCTACCCATTTCACAGCCAACATGGATTATTGGTATGAACATTAAGAATGTGAATCTTATACACTTTTGCAACCTGAACCTTTCAGATGCTCACCCACTGCAAAAGTGATCTTCCTATCAAATTATTTCAACAGTGAATTCTTACAGCCCCTCAAAATTCTCAGTCTCCAAGGCCCACTTCAACTGCTGCATTTGGTGCAGAGCTTACTATAGGAGACTTCATCAGTTAAGAGTTTCTCTGAACTCAGTTCTTGGACCAGAAAATACAAAATCATTTACAAAGCGTGTTCCTGTAAAGTTCTCTCAGGTAGGAACTGAAATGCTGGAAATTGCACAACTCATGTTCTTTCATGCAACTTTTGAGTGTTTTACAATGCAGTCCTTTGGCAAGGAGCTTCTATTGTAATTGATGTAAATATACGATGACTGTGATTTAGGAAGGTCTACTCAGCTAATGAGTCTTGGTAATTATAACAAATGTTAGCTACTGAGAAGCAACATGGACACAGAAGTAAAATCACTCTCACTCCAAGGAAAGCCAAGTATAGTTCAAATTGCAGACTATAAACTTTGTTATGTGAACTGAACTGTAATTACAAATTATCCAATATGGGGAATAATATGTATGTTAAAAGCATAAATCTTTTTCTAATAATTATAGGTTGTTGCAATTTGAAGCTCGTGGTGGCTTTTTATTATTTTTTTTATTATTCCAGAACTTGTTACTCTACCAAGTTACTTGAAGAGCGAATTTTGATGATTCTTCACCAGTGCCTTATTTGCCAGGCCTGTGTACAGCAAACATATTGCTCAGATCTCTGTGCCACTTTCTAGCAATAACTCTTTTCTTCTGTATAATGGATACGATATAAAAAAATGATAGGATATGTATATAAGGTAGGACATGTTATAAAATGTTCATACTAACAAGTAATCTTACACACAAAAAAAATCATTTTCTTCTTGCCAAGTAAAGCTGGTTTGTGTGTGGGCATTGGATTTAGGAATTTTACCCAAACAATTTCATCCAGTTAGAAACTTTGTACTTAGAAATGCAATTTCAGTCTGCCTAGTTGAGCCTGTGGCTTTGTTACAAACCCTGTATCTAGAATAATGTGGGTTTAACTTATTGTTACTTTCTGTGTCAATAAAAATAACTGGTCAGAGTGGATTTGATATCTTCAACATGTCTGAGTGCACTTGAAAGAGTTCTGAGAAAGGCTTACTTTCTAGCTTTGTTTCTAAAGACTTCAATAAACCTGTACACATAAAAAAATTCCTGACCTTCCTCCTTCCCAGTGCAGAGAAACATTAAATCACAGAACTATATAATTTACTTCTGAGGTAAGAAAGCCAAGAACTTGCCATTATCTTGTCATTAAGACAATGAGACACAGGAAAAAAAAAAAAAAGAAAAAAGGAAAAAAAAAGAGCAGAGAGAGAATATAATAAAATCCTGCCAATTATGTTCTGGTACAGTCATCGTCAATCTCCATTAAATACCAAAAGAAGGATTAAAGGAAAAAGTCTATTACTGGAGGAGCTAAAAAAGTGTAAAGTTTCCTCATTCAAAGGAAGCATAATTTCTTTAATTGCTTTGGACCTTCAAAAGTTTTTTTATGAAAATTAAAAATTCTGATAAAGTGGCTTTCGGAAATAAAACCATTCCCCAATATCTGTTACTAATCAGTGAAGTCAAATCTATTGAAAGTCCTGAGACTACAAGCAGCATCATGGCTCTGATGAGCATGTTACTTTCAAAATGCAGCTATTAGCACCCCAAGACTAGCTGCTACAGTCCATGGATTCACAGTTCACCAAGACTTGCCAATAAGAATCTAAAAAACATTCTAGATGCACTGTCCTGAGAGAAAGATGCTCCAAAATGATGTAAAAATGCCCAGTTCCATGGAAGATGAGTGAGCAGATCTGTTTTGTGCTGGCTGCATCGACAGGCTTTTGAAGAATCCATTTAGATATCCAAATTACTACAGATGCCAAAATTAGGATTTAAATCTAGGAAAGTACATGTTTATATGCCTGAAATTAGATGTATAACATTTCAGGCAGAAGCCTCCCCAGGTAGTTAAAGGTGTAGGAGAGTTATATTAATAATGCATAGAAATATACTGGTCTTTTCTGAACTGACTAGCCCAGTCTCCTGACAAAAGCTACTTAGGACTGGACATTTTTGTACTCAGGCTTCTGCAAGAACATGATTTACTGAGTCTGTTCAGATCATGTCTAACCCTTCCAGCTTCTACTGAGTTAAAATACCGTTAGTAGTGGGAGTTTTGCATAATGGCTGTCGGATAAATCCCCCAGTCAAGATCACAGAAGGTAGAATGGAATTTATTTGAAGATACGTATTAAAGTTAATAAAGGTAAAATCAGCATCTCCTGAAAGAGCATTTTCTTTGCAGAATTTCATTAAAGATCATCACTTTCTGCTCACTTTACTTGAGCCCAGTAACCTATGATTTTGCAAGCATAAATCATTTAGAATTTTTGTATATTGGATAATGCTCTCAGTGATTCAAAATGGAAAAAAGATTTTCATTCAAGTAGTATTAGGTGGAAACTAAGGTTATCTTCTATACAAAACTTTAGAGCAGCTATATATCATTGTTCCGAGAAAAACTGTGTATAACATTTGAAAATGGAGCATTTTTTCCATATTTCTAAGTAACATGAAGTGCATGGTGCTATTTACCCAGTTATTTCCCCAGTTTTCTTTTTCACCTCAAGGGACTGAGATTAAAAAAAAAGTGGAATTAAAAGCGTCTGTTACTTTTCAGGAAAATCTCACTGTAATTTCACATATGATTTCCATACAATCTCATTCATCTCCAAGGACATTTTAAACTCTGTGCAAAATCTGTCTTGGCCACATCAATGTTTGAGTTCCTTTCTCTTTAATCCTTCTTATCCCCCCTCATTTACATTCTCATTGTATAGAAAAATACTCCATAAACTTTGAGATCACAGAAATCTGCAGATTTAAAGGACTCACTGAAACATTGTTTCTGAGATCAAAATAACCATCAATGACGGCTGTAGGCAGAGACCCTGGATACTATTCACTTTAGCCTTCTGGTCTGAACATATAATCAAACACCTACTCTTTGGTGCAATATGAAATTGTTACTAAACCATGAGCAAAATCAATAATAAGTAAATCTATGTTTTGGTAAAATGATGCTGAATGAAATTAGAATTATTTAGGGTTAGGACTTGATAAATTGTTGAAATGTACTTAATGCTGATTTAAACTAGCTTACTTGTTTTGAGGCTATAGGTTTATAACTGATTTCTGGCATACATGCAGAAAAGCCACTGAAATCAGCTTTCTTGAAATATTTTAGCATTTATGCTTCTGGTAACTGAAAAACAGTTCAAGCATTTGCAACAACCCTTGGTTTCAAATAAAAGGTAATGTTTACAGGACTAAGAGATATTCCTTTTTTCTTATCTTGTTCATTAACTCCTGCTGTAACCCTACATCCAGTTTTTATTTATCTGAAGACAGACAAGAAATGAAGTTTTGTATGTGCTGTTATAGTCATGCAGCTCCAATAAATCTCTGTGTCTAGTTGTTTGACATCAGCAATTCACAGTATTCTGTAAAGTGAGAGAAGTTAAATCTGTATCTTTAGTATTTTATTGCTTCAGCATAACCAGCAAAAGATGCCTTTCATCTAGTATTCTCATCCAAGTTCTCACCCTAACCCAGCTGCCATCAGTGGATGGGAATTTGCTTTTTCATTTCTCTCCCAAGCACGGTGGGCACCAAGCCTGGTCACAAGCTGCACAACGAGGGCACCTGGACCTGCATGGCGGATGGGAGTAGGTACAGATGTGCAGAGATCCCACTGTCCATCTCAAGGCCCAGAGCTCAGCTAAACCAGCTGGCACCTCCATAAGGGAATCCAGTTACGTGGGCATCCAGTATTTATCTCCCTTCATTGGCTGCAAATGCAGATCCACTACATCAATAGACCTCAAAAGACAAGGTAGCATCTTCGACCAAAGTAAACTCTCTTAGCATTGACAGATTACTGCCCAGGCAGAGCAATTATAGCTTGCAGTTGCATGGGGTAGGAATTTGGACCCTTATTCTGTCATTAACAGCCCAAAATGTTAAGGAAATGGGCAAGAGCAGATAATGCACAGCAATCACAAAGATGTCATCCTTTTTATTCATTCAACGTTGGGATAACTTTTACTCTGTGTTACAGAAAATATTCACTATGGAGAGTAATGGCTTTTATTCAAAACACAAATATAGACCTTTGGAAAAATAACCTCTTTTTTGTGAAGCCAGGGACAAGTATGGATATTTGTCATGAGCATGCAAATGGCTCAAATTAAGTTGTCCTCACAATACCTTAAATCTGAAGTGCTTTCCATGGTCATGATTTACAACAGCATTTTCTGCTTGACAGTAAGATGAAAGATAAAGTTTAGAAACCAAGGCCACTAAGCTACATTAAAACTTAGTTTAGTTTCTGTGTTTGACATTATTTTTTTAGGAATCTATCATCATAAATTTGTTTGCAGGTACAATTTCTGTGACTTAGTGTCCTTACATTTTACCTCAGAGGAGTTTTCTTCTCTTTCTTCACCGTGTCTATTTTCTAAACTAAATAAAAGAAAGCTAGGCCTTCCAAGATCTGCCTGATCCCAGACAATGTCATCCTGGTTTAGGATCCAGTCCAGAATCAGTGAAGTGTAATAAATCTGATTATGATGCTAAGATATTTCATTTCAGAAAGATCTCTGTATTTGGAAGCGATTTAAGGGAATATGTCAGTCATAATACGATTGGAGTAACAACCACTTTCATATATGAACTGGCTTCATTATCACTGAAAAGGAACCTGTCTTTCTTAAACTCATATTGTACAACATTAAGACCCCAAACACATCAAAGCTTTCTATGACTTACACACAAAGCCCACAACTTTACAGCAAAATTACATTTGTCATAATAAAAAGATTAATAAAATATTTTTCATATTACCAGCTGTAGCAAATTCTACTGAATATCTTCCTACTCATTGATCATATAAAATGTACCCTTTGTAGCTGCTGTATGCAGTTTAACCATTTTCCCATCCTGTCTGTGACCTGGATGGAAAAGGTAAGCAGGAAAGTTTTCAGAAACACAATGTATAAAATTAAATTTAAGTTGCCTTTTAAGTCCTTGAAAAATCTAAAATGAATATAAGGCACATTAGGTACAATAAACCCTCAACGCTAACTTCTCTGGTTTGGGGATATACCAGATAATCTCAAAGGACAAAAATCAAATAAGACTATCATGCCAATATTAACTTTTCCTAAATAGAGATCCTTAAAAAATATCCATGGCTTTTATCTTTTGAGGAAAGAATCAATAGAGAACAGCTATTCGCCTTCCATTCTAACACACGAACTAGAGGACCTCATATCAATCTAGCCAGTTGTAGATTTGAAACTGGATGCTGTGGGTGCTAAAAGTTTGCATGGATCCAAAAAGTAATTACACTGATTCATAGGACAAAGATCTATTGAACAATATTAAATGTGATGTCAGGCTGAGAAAGTCCTCAAGCCTTAAATCGTCAGAGGCTGGGAAAGTGACATGGGAAAATAACAGTATATGTAGCCCCAGTTCTTATACTGTTCCTTAGGTATCTGCTTTTAGCATAGTCAGAGCCAAGGCGCTTGGGCATATGGTATAAATTATACAATTAAAGTACTTTTCTCCCCACAAATAACTACTTTTAAACTACATCTGTCCCAGCACTACAGCTACCCCAGCAATACCTTTCATCTATAGCCTAGATCTGCAAGAACACTGTGGCCTCTAAGAGACCTTGGACAGTGTAGACTTCCGTTTGTGAGCCAGAAAGGCACCTTTTTTTATCTACCAGGAGGCAGGATAAGTGGTATATTAATTCATGTCCATAAGGAAAGCACAAAAGTCTTGTGTTGCACTCTTTGTGCAGATTCTGTTTATCACCTTCTTCATTGCCTGGAAATGAGTGGATGCCTGAAACAGCCCCTTCTGAATTTTACTTACCAAACTGAGATGCCAAAGGCAGGCACCCGCTCATGCTTTTTTCATTACACAGTCCAAAAAGAAAGAGAGACTGACCTCCACAGGATGATCCATCCCTTCTAACTTTTCAGTAGTGACTTAGCGCTTACTAGGTGTATTACATGCTTGAATCTCTCTGTCCATCTTACTCTTCTTTCATGGACTCTAATACTAACTCAACAGATATGAGTGGATTGCGACATCCTTGTATTATGATTCCCAGCCCCCTCTGTAAATATTGCTTATTTTCCCTTTCTTTTTTTGAGGATAATAAAGCCTTGTTTGAAAAGCCTAAACTCTGCCTGCCTTTTTGGTTCCTGACCATTTACCTTTGACCTGCAGTTTTGATGGCTTTTTCGTATCTCTCACATGGTATTTCTTCTGTCCTACCAACCACTTGATTGGGCCAAGATGCTCTTTCAGCATCTGATGGCTGTTAGCCTGATAGCAGAATCAAAGCTCTTACAGAAAACAATGATCATTTGCCACTACCATTACACTCAATAACCAGCAATAAAACTGTCAGACTTGCAATACTTCTACCATCAGCCTCCCCAACTACACAAGTATCCTGCATCGTTATTGGTCTAAACCTGCTAAGTGCCAAGACCTGCCCCATGCTTTCAGAGGTCCAAGGTTTCAGAGAATGAAAAAGTCTCTTTCCTTCTAACCCCAGCCATGCAGACAAACCTAACTTATAATTGCTTTACAATACACTTTATGGTACACACAAATAAAAGTATAAAATGGAGGTGATTTCAACTAGTGTGGAACATCATATCCTGAGCAGTAAGGTTGCCCCCAAAGCCTCATTTCTCTATAGCCAAGGGAAGGCTCACTGAGAAAAGAAGAAAAACTCCAGAGAAGAGGTGGGTGTGTATATCACATCTCCATCAACTGTTGAGCAACCTCATCAACAGAATCACAGAATCACACAGGAAATCACAGAATGGCAGGGGTTGGAAGGGACCTCTGGAGATCATCTTGTCCAGCCCCCCTGCTTGAGCAGGCTCACCCAGAGCAGGGGGCACAGGAACGCATCCAGGTGGGTTTGAATGTCTCCAGGGAAGGGACTCCACAGCCTCCCTGGGAAGCCTGTTCCACTGCTCTGTCACCCTCACAGGAAAGAAGTTTTTCCTCATATTGAGGTGGAACTTCCTGTGTTCCAACTTGTGCCCATTGCCCCTTGTGCTGTCATTGGGCACCACTGAAAAGAGTCTAGTCCCATCCTCTTAACACCCACACTTTAGATATTTATAGGTAATTATGAAATCCCCTCCCAGTCTCCTCTTCTCCAGGCTGAACAATTGTCCTTGTTTTTGAAGTGACCCTAAACTGCACAACAGCAAAGCTCATTGCTGAATATTTTCTTCCCAGAGGACAAGCAGAACTACTGCTGAAGGAAGAATTCACATACAAATTATGGCCAAATTTGAGGGAAGAGCAGCAGGTCATTATCCTGTGCTGGGAGCAAGCTGGATTTATGCTGTTCCTCATGGATATTCCATAGGTTTATTTTTTCAGGGGAAAGGAAAGCAGTAGGAAGGGAAAGGGTCTTTCTCCTTCATTTGCTGTCACAAGAGAAGGTAACTATGGCCCTGTGGAATCACTTCCTCTGCCTGAGAGAGCCTAGAGATCATGGAAAGCTGCTATTTGCTTTCTGCAGGTCTACACACCAGACCATAATCTTATAGTAAAAGAGAGTTGGGTGTTCTGTCATTTTGCTCATTCTAAACTGCGTCATTTGCTTTTTTTCTGCTCATGTCTCTACCTTGTCCAGGACTCTGAATGGCAGCACAAAGCTCTGGTGTATGAGCCATGGGCTTTGTATCATTAGCTAACTCGCTGAGGGTGACTTTGCCACACTTTCCAATTCATTAATAATGATGTTAAAGCATAGTGGCCCCAGTATCCACCCCTGGAAGACACCAGTAGTGATCAGCCTCCCGCTGGACTTTGCATTATTGACCACAACCCTCTGTTTTTGGCCATTTGGCCAAATTTCCATCCACCTCACTGTCCGCTTATCTAACCTGCACTTTTTCACTTTATCCATGAGGATATTGTGGAGGACAGTGTCAAAATCTCCGCTAAACCAAGTCAAGCAACATCCACTTCTCTGTCCATGATCACTAAGCTGGTCATCTCTTCATAGAACGTGATCAGCCTCGTAAAGCCTGATTTCCCCTTCATAAAGCCAACCTGACTACTCCCAATCACCCTCTTGCCCTTAATATGTTTGGAAATGGTTTCTAGGATTAATTGCTCCATCACCTTCCTAGGGATCAAAGTGAGGCTGACCAGCCTCTAGTTCCCTGGATCATCCTTCTTGTCCTTCTTGAAGGTAGGAGTGACATTTGATTTCAAAGATAGTTGAGAGTGATTCTGCAATGACATCAGCCAGTTCCCTCAGCACTTCTGGATGCATCCCTTCAGGTCCCACAGACTGATGTATGTCCAATTTCTAGAAATGTTCCTTAAGCAGATCCTCCTCCACTGAGAGTATCTTCCTTGCTGCAGATTTTCTCACTGGGCCTGGGATTCCTGGGGACCATTTTACCAGTAAAGACTATGGTAGAGAGGACATTGATCAGCTTGGCCTTTACTGTGTCCTTTGTCACCAGGTCCTCTGACATGTTCAGTAGCATGCCCACATTTTTCCTAGTCATTCTTTTGCTGTTCATGTACCCACCTTTCTTATTGCCCTTCATGTCGTTCACCACACTGAACTCCAGGTGGTCTTTTGGCTTTTCTGGTCACATCCCTGAATGCTCAGGCAAATCTTTCTATTTCTCCCAGGTCTCGTGTGTCTGCTTCTACCTTCTGTATGCTTTCTTTTTACTTTTTTATGTCTGAGTTTTGTCATGAGCTCCATGTTCCTCTGCTGGCCTCCTGCCACCTTTGTTTGACTTCCTGCACAGCCAGATGGACCATTCTCAAGCTTGGAGGAGGTGATCCTTGGAAATCAAACAGCTCTCCCAGACACCTGCTTTCTAGAGGGCTGCCTCCCATGAGAGTCTTCTAAGCAGGTGCCCTGAACAGGCCAAAATCTGTTCTTCCGAAGTCCAGGGTTTTGCTATGCTATGCTCCAAAGAGCATCTGGCATGCTCCTAAAGAACTACCTTTTATTTTGTTTCAGTTAAAAGGGATCCAGGCTGCTCTGCACTGTGAATGAAAGTGTTCAGAAGCATGCTCCTGATATAGACTAAAATAAAGATATAAGATACAACTTGAAGACAGGGATGAATCAGATTTTTTTAATCATTCTGGTCAGAGAAGTCAGTGAGTGATATGAACTTTTTCCTTGAAGTGCTTCCATTTCTGTTTTTCTATTACTCTTTAATGTAAAAAGTAAAATATAAAACAAGAAAAAAAAGCACCAAAACATAAAGAGACTAGGAAGAAGGATCAGAAATCCATTTTCTTCTTTCCCATGCCTACTAAGCTAGAGCATTTTACTCCTTCTAAGTTACATGAATTATACACAAAGGCCAGAAGGGCATTTCCTTCATCCCTGCTTCAGGCAGGCAGACCAAATTTAAGACAGAGGCGTTACTGCATCATTTCCTACCAACTGGCAAAGGTATACCCTTTTAGCACCCTGCTCCTTGTAAATCCCATTCCTGGGAGCCTATACCTCTTTATTCACTGCACATGACACAAGAGCATGAGTTCCACTTGTGGCATCACACCCCAACACTTAAGCAATGAAGTCCTGAAACCTGAAGTGCCTAAGGCACCTTCTGAATCTGTACTGCTTCACCTTAACAGATTTGATGATTTGGGCATATGTAATATTAACATTACCAGTAAATTTGCCCAAGAGATGGAACTTGGCAAAGAAAAGCTGCATGCTAGGATGATAAAGTCTTTGGTCACTTTACTGCAGCTCATTTACACAGCTCTGACTATGTCCCAGCAATTAGAAAAGTCTTGTAATCTGTTCATATGATACTTGGCAAATTTCAAAGCTCTTTTGGCTCAAGATTGTTCAAATTGTTTGCAATGAGGATGAATAAAAAATATTTTGTTTTCTTGAGAGTTTTCATGAGAAACTTGGAATCTTTTCTGGTACCTCTCCAAAACATTTATAGATTTGCTGAACCTTATATCTATACTACAGCAAAAACCTATATGTAAATTTGAGTGTAGCATTGGCTCCTTTTATCAGTAGTCCTATCTTAATGATAAGGATAATCTCTTCTTCTCTAAAGACATATTAATGTGCTATAAAGATTGAGTTCTAGTAGAAATGGCTAGTAGAGATGGCTAATAGAGCTGGCTAGTAGAGCTAGTAAGGGGTAAATCAGTTACTTGCAGAAAAATACCATTTGGCTAAGCAGGGCCTCATCATGTGTAATGGTTACTTGGGAAGGCAAATAGCATAACTTTAAATGTCCCCCCCTTCCTTCTTCTTCCCCCAGCTTTATATGCTGAGCATGACATCATATGTTGTGGAATATCCCTTGGGTCAGCTGGGGTCAGCTGTCCCAGCCGTGTCCCCTCCCAACTCCTTGTGCACCCCCAGCCCACTCGCTGGTGGGGTGGGGTGAGAGGCAGAAAAGGCCTTGACTCTGTGTAGGCCCTGCTCAGCAGTAACGAAAACATCCCTGTGTTATCAACACTGTTTCCAGCACAAATCCAGAACACAGCCCATGCTAGCTGCTATGAAGAAAATTAACTCTATCCCAGCCAAAACCAGCACAGTACCATATGTTAATGCATACTTGGACAGCCAAGCAAAGTCAAATGAGGCTCATAAAATATAAAAAATTGTTGGTCAGGGAGGATTTTTGGCATCTTTCACAAAGAGTTTCTTGTGCTTGAAGACTGAGCTTGTCCTCTGGAACAAAAAAAATCTACTATATGCAGAGGCACCAGGCATGTTGCATCACATAGTTTGCCCATAAAACAGCCCTTGTGGTATATGAACTGCAATAATCTGTAGAAGATGAACAAGAAGATCTGAAAAAAGAAACAAGATGTTAGCCAAGTTCCATCATAGGGATTTCTCCAAACAAATTTCTGATGTGGTCAGAATTGATTTCTCAGATTTGTTTAGATTAAACAAGATTTGTGCCTATTTTCCTTTAAGACCTCTCAAGTCAGTAAGGGATATTTAGCCTCTATAAAACATGCAGTGGAATTTCTGATGACAGTCATAATTGGAATAAAAATAAGGAGTTTTTGGAAGCACTGAGTAATTCAAAATGCAAGTGCTGCAAAATATCAGTCAGCATTCATTTCCATTCAGTATCAAAATTCAGCCACTTCAAAGAGTTTAGCACTTGGAATTAGAAAGGTTAACTTTCCACCACTTATAAACCACAGAATAGAATTGCATTACACAGGCTGTTGTGTGTTGTCTCTTGGTGATATGGATGTTGATTACAAAACTAGAGAGCAGCTCTACCTCTAGCCCCAAAAGGCATTCATAATATAATTCTTAAAAAAAACTTTAATCACCACTAATCCAAAGTTTAAGCTCTGAAAAATCCATTGCAAATTCCTATGCAAGGCATGATATTTTTATTGTGTTATAACTTCATCCATGCTCTGTCTATCTTCCCATTCAAGCTGAACTCAGTAGTGATGTCTGTATCCCATTCAGAGAGGTGTTCAGAAGAATAGTGTAGCTTGATCTGGACTTTGAGGATCACCCTGCTCAAGCCATGCAAGGTGTCTGTGTTTAGCAATGGACTCTAAATCCAGCTCAGGTATGCTGGGGTCCTTGGTCTTTATATAGGGCCTTCTAAGGAACGAGTTTTGTCTCTCCTCCCAGGCTGATATGTAACTATGAGAAAAAGAACCAGGAAATGAGATGCAAAAGGACACAAAGATGGGAGAAGTGTTTGCATATTCAAGCTCCTGTGCAACTTCTGAACCCTTGTTGCAGAAAATATCGGAAAGACCAAGAAGACGGAAAGCCAAGAAAATTAAAGCCATATTAGGATAAAATACTTCATTCATTCCATCACTGAAGTTTTCCATGACATAAAATCCCTTGAGCTGAGAGCATAAAGTTTTAAAAAGGCAAGTCTCCTGCTGGATCAGATGGAAAACTTAACACACCCACCACATAATGCTGGAGCATGTAATACTTTCCATGAGAACTGCACATTTTGAAACGAAGCCAAAATACCTTAACTATTCGTCCCACAGTTTCAAAAGTGACTAGTGATAAGACAGACATTTTATTTTCAGAAAATCAGGTCATTCTAAGGTCATATCAGGTTGGACACCCAGAAGCCCATGTATTTTGACACCCTAGGAACATTTAAAAAAATGTAGTGTTGGTTTTAATCTGATGTATTTTCTGAGTGTAACACTTTGCCTCTATATATAATAAAAGTTCTGCTTACAGTCGCTATGCAGTCAACTACTTACAGTCAACATCATGTTTTCCAAATTCTATTTAACAGAAAGATAAGTAAATTAGGAAAAGGAAACTGATTCCTTCTGTGCTGTATCCCTCAAAATCCATCCTTTTTTGTCTGAAGAAAGATTAGGTTTTATCTGAGGCAAGTTGGTGAGATACTGATATTTCCATTTAATCCACCACTGTCAAAAAAAAAAAAGTAACAACTTAATTTTCAAGATTTCATTGGTAGGATTTGTTTGCTGTGAATAGGTTGATAGAGGTTATGATAACACAGCCAAAGCAAGAGATGGAGGAAAACATATTATATATTTTTTAATTACGCACACAGGCTTTATTATAGTCATCACACCGGCATTGTTTTTGGAACAAATCTTTTGATGAGCTGTCCAGCATTTTATCCCTGATTCCAATCTAAAATTATGATAATGGCAAGGAATCCAAACTCTTCACTAGAAACAACAAACTTAGAGATAGAGCTCTGGAAAGCTCCTACAGTAAAGTTTACAGTAAATATTAAGCAAGAGTTCTGTAATTGCTTTAGCCTCTGTTGCATGAAAATTATTTTAATTTCATGCAAAAAATTCAAAATACCAGAAGAGATTGCCTGAGCTGCTGTGTGAGTGCCACTCAGTTTGCTGTAAACTTGATTTGTTTTTAACTTAACCATTTTAGTGCCAAGTGTTGGGGAAACCAGATGTCAACAAGGTGTTACAATTCAGTGTTCAGTTTCTGCATTCCCAGGACTTTTAAACTCTATATATCTAAATACAAAAGAGGTTGCCTTTGCTTCAGGAAGAATGTGGAATCAGTACTAGGGAATGAGTGAGTGGTCAGGCATCATATCCAATAGACCATTTGTCTTTTATACATCGTTTTGGTGTAAGGAAGAAGGATGCTCCAGTGGTTACGATGGTAGTTTGTAATGCTGTGGAGTAGAATCTGGTTCTTGTTCTGCTGCACATTTCCTTGGTCACATCACATAACATTCAGGGCCGGACTGAAAGGACACTTAGGTGTAGTGACTCTTAACACTGCTATGCCTGACTTGCAAGTACCCAACTGCAAGAATTCAATAATGCTGAGTTGGACATTAGGGACTACAGGTATCCTTTGTGAAAGGCTGTTTTCCACCCAAAGCAGACCAGTGCTCAGACTGGTTGGAGGCAGTCCCACAGAGAGACAGCAGCATTAGATAAGCTCTTTCAAAAGCACCACAGAGGAGAAAGCTTAATATTGTAGTCTTGGTTAAGCACACCCCTACCTATAGTGCAGATATGGGGCAGATACATGTATGGCTGTGACCCCTGTACCAACCATGTATCTTCTTATGCTTCAGTAAGGTCAGATTCAGACAAATCTGCTCCTACTTAAAAGAGCTTGTCATCATATACAAGATTTTATACAACGTAAGCAAGGACCTGTGTGGCTGGTTCACTTTTGGCTGTAATACAAACGTAATTGGTGCAATAATTCTGTAAGAAGGCCCTACAGCACCAGTAGGTAAAGGCATGCCACATAGTTGTTGGTGCACACGTGGTTCTAGCTTGTGCCCCCTTAACTGTAGAGTCACATCCTAGATTTCCACAAGGTATACTGGGAGAAGTAGGCATTTAAGACTGGGACTCACCAGAGCTTCCATTTTAACAGAGCTTACACCAGTGGGATACAGAGGAAAGCCTCAGAAATTTATTTTCTGTCCCAGACCGATCACTTTTCAGTCTGAGTTTGATGCCTACATAAAATTGGTTTTAAAGTCCTAAATCTCTATACATATGTGCATATATATATACATATGTAGCTCATGTGTTCAGCTAGTGGAGCCAGGCTGTCCTCAGGGTATTCATATCCATGTCACCCATGTTTACAGAGGTAATGTTCACCTTTCCCACCAAAGCAGTGTCATTTTTGAGACAAATGAAACATTCAGAAAATCCAGGAAAAGGAAGAGGGAGTTTTCACACCATGTGGACCTGTGATGAGAATATGTACTTGGAAGAGAGAGGACTGTGGTCCTCCCATGCATGACACTGTTTTGCAAAACTGCTAACATATTTGACAGTGAACAGTCATGGGACAAAATACACAATTAACTTGGGTAGCTGCGAGCAGAGTCTCATCTCCCAGGTGAGAGATTCTTGATGTGTTTACCTGCAGGTCCACTACAAGTTTGTATGGATGAAGGGAAGACATTTAATTAAACCGGTTACACGCCCTGCCTGACTCCAGAGGCTATAGGGGGTGCTGTTAACTTGAGGCAGTCATAGTGGGAGGACTACGAAATCTGACTTTTGGGAGAGAAGTCTGAGTCCATGGATGAGACCATTCACAGCAGGGTAAGGCTGCAGCAACCCTACAGGCATGATGAGGTGATAAATGGAAAATGACTAGCATTTTTCTAGGGATGAAAAAGAAAAAAAATCAAACCCACAAAATGGGGCCATTTTTAATCTAAGGCTTTGACCCACTCTGTTTCAAAGACAAAGGCAGGAACAGAATAATTCCTTAGGAGTCCATGGGTATAAGTAGGAGTAATCCCTGTGAGCTAGCAATGAGGACCAGCCTCCCAGATAAACTGGTGAAAGGTTTATTACAAGTCATTTACAGCAGGGGTGGAAAGTATGTTAGGGAATAAACAACCTGGCATTAAATGAGAGCGGGAGCTGGACAAATAGCCTAAGAGGATTTTTTTCATCTGTGATTTCTTTGTTTCTATAGAGATTATGAAGAAAAAGAAAAGTAAACCTCTGGCACAGCAGTTTATACACCAGCGTATAGGATCTTAAAATCTGTGTTTCAAAAGAATATAAACCCTGAAGAATTTCTTGCCAGCAAAATTTTGTTTCCATTATAAGATACATTAGAAATACAACACACCTTATTCTGAAATGGTGCAGTACCATCAGAGTCACTTCCTTATGAAGTTACTTTCCAACTCAGGAAAGGAGGAATTGACAAGATTAAATTCAAAATTCAAAAACCCTGAGTTAATCAGAGTTTCTCTTGGTCCAAATACACAATAGAGTTTTGACTCCAGAACCCCAGGATAAAGGATAACTAGAAGGAGGAATATTATCTTAGAGACATGTGGGAGCTGATCTAAGGAGTAAATTAGCTTCTAGACCTACATGTCTCTGTGAACCATCAGCAAAGGAAGATTTCTGTCATGAACACTGACTCCTCTAAATGCATACAAGTAGGTGAGATGAATCTACAACCAAACAGTACCCTGTTCTGTATTACCAACACGAAGTTGGTCCTCCAAACTTCATGGGGTTCACTTCCTTTAAGATGAATGGGTAGTCTTCCAGAAAATCACCATGAAGGACACAATAGGTTAGAATGAGAAAAAATGCTTTACAGTGGAGTTTTGCAAGACTTTCACTGTCTTGCCTTTTAAAGGTCCCTTTTAGCACATACTTCATACCTTTTTCCAAGGGCTTGCAGAGCTGTGCTATGCCATTGTTCTTAGAAGATATCACAGAACATTTGCTAACTTCTTCCCTTCTAAGTTAACAAACACTGAGTAAAACCACTAATGCAGATGTCTGACCAGGAATATGTCTCATCAGTACAATAAGTATTTTTGGGAAACATTCAAATCCTCTGAAAAGCTGCTTTCATCAGGAATAAGTAAGAATGCAGAACTGTGAATTCTGGCTCCTCCTGATGAGATATTCCTTGTGGCCAACACCAAAATCATCATAAATTGATTAGACGTTTTAGTCTGAGGTGCGAAAACAGCAACCACTGTTTTTTAATGAAGTACTAACAAAATTCTATAAAGTAAAACCACTGCTTACACAGCATTTAATTTACTTTTAGTAAGAAAGCTGTAAAAAAAATAGGCCTGTGCATCTGAGCCAAGTGCCTTGGGTGTGTGTGCTTTCAGAAGTGGAAGACTTTGGGCCCAATATCTTGTGGTGTCCCTGAAACACAATGTGCAAGCGGCTGAGCTGACACTAGCTGAGCATGAAACCTAGTGGTCTTGGACCTCTGCAGGAAAAGCAGCCACATCAGCTCTTTGGGGAGCCACATCAGTGGTTTGTTCATTTTCCCATCGCAGTCTCTATCTTTGTTTAGTCTTTTTTGGGAGATCAAAGAACTAGGGAGTGAGAAGAAATCACAGCCTCCAGCTGATGCTATGTCATGCAACACCATGACTCTCTCTACTTTTTACTCATCTCTCTATTTCTTCAGTGTAGGTACAAGAGTAAATACAAGTGTGTTTCATTTAGTGTTTGGCAGCATTATTGTATTCATGCATTATCTTAAATGTCATGGTGAGAACATAGTTACTGTCCCCCCCAAAAATGTAAAAGCTTTGGAAGGAGATCCTAAAACTCTTTGATTTCTCCATATAAAGCATGACCAAAGCCAAGCGAAACTAATATAACAGTACTTACTGACTTCTTGGGCTTTTGATTAGACTTATTTAAATATAAACATATGATTTTAGGATTCTCTGAGAACCTAAAACTTAGGTTTTAGTAACTTAATTAGTTACTCTTCTCCTACTGAAGCCCTAACCCATTTCAGGGAAGTCATTAAAGTTTACACACAGTTCATGTTAGTTAACCCACTCCACACTGAAAAATAAAATAAAAAAAAATTAAGGAAATATTTTAAAGGAATAAATTCAACATCAAGTCCTACTAGCTTGACTATTGTTGCGATTTAACCCCAACCATCAGCTAAGCTACACACAGCCGCTTGGTCACTCCCCACTCCAGTGGGATGGAGGAGAGAATAAGAAGGGTAAAAGTGAGAAAACTCACGGGTTGAGATAAAGACAGTTTAGTGGGTAAAGCAAAAGCTGCACATGCAAGGAGAGCAAAACAAGGAATTACTTTGCTACTTCCCATTGGTAAGCAAATGTTTACCGATCTCCAGGAAATCAGGGCTTCATCAGTCTTAACAGTTACTAGGGAACTCATATGCCATAACTCTGAACCCCCTTCCTTCCTCCTTCTTCTCTGCGGCTTTTATTGCTGAGCATGCTATCACATGGTATGGAATATCCCTTTGGTCAGTTCGGGTCAGCTGTCCCAGCTGTGTCCCCTCCCAACTTCTTGTGCAACCCCAGCCAACTCACTGATAGGGCAGTGTGAGGAGCAGAAAAGGTCTTGATGCTGCATAAGCATTGCTCAGCAGTAACTAAAACATCCCTGTGTCATCAACACTGTTTTGGTCACAAATCCAAAACACAGCCCCGCACGAGCCACTATGAAGAAAACTAACTCCATCCCAGCCCTACACACACAAACTATGGACAAAGCAGAAAGCAGAACTCTGCTGTGTTTCGCAGAGCCACAGAGCTGGTGGGGCTGGAAGCAGGTCTGGAGGCAGCCCAGCCCAAGCTCCTGCTCAAAGCAGGGTTAGTTACAGCAGGGTGCTCAGGGCCATGTCCCATTGGGGTTTGAATACCTCCCAGGACAGAGACTCCACAGCCTCTCTGCTTCGGTGTTGAACTGCACTCACAATATAAAGTATTTTTTTTATATTTAACAGAATCTCCTGTTATTCAGCTTGTGCCCATTGCCATTGACTACATACATGCATCTGGGTTGTGGTCTAGGAAGAGCTGTGATCCCTCTGACCTTTTATAGATGGCCTGAACTGTTACTAAGTCCATTAACTGCATCAAATAGTGCTCAAGAAACATTAAAGGATGCTTTGATAAATGCTCAAATCTCACTATTTATATTTTATGCAGGAGAAAACCTGCTTTTCTAACATGGCTCTTATTCCTGAAGGAATTCAGCACAACCTCAGCTGTTATTGTTTTGCACCAAGTGATTTATTTTGATTGGATTGAGGGAGTTTTCCTATTTCTACAACTTATTGCCTCCTTTCACTCTAGCCATTGTTTCTGAACTACAGCTGGTATGTTCTTTCTTTATTCAGAGAAAATTAGTAAAAAAGATCAAAATATTTATGTCAGAAAATTCTATTGTAAGTCAAGAAAAGTAAAACAATAGCTTTTAGTCAAAATCTTTTTTTCCCCAATGTATCATATTTCTGTGGCTACAAAAACACAAAGCTGAAGCTAAATTTTCTTAGAAAAAACAACTTTGGTGGGTAATTTTCAATCACTCTTAGCTAAAACTCTTCGCTCTACTACAATTATACATGTGTTTCTCAATCTTGCTGACAAGGTTGAGCTTTGTAATAGTATTTATATGATTCTAGTATTAATAATGTCAACTTTGCATGTTGATTTCTACATACATAAGGCTGGTTTGTAATTATTTTAGTTATCTAATCTACTGTTATGCAAGAGACTCTGAAGCACCATTTCCAGAAATACGGAAATCACATCAATTTCTTCTGATTTGGAGTGAACATAAATCAACTCTCTCCTTCAAGACAGTGTAGAGAATACCTTCTGTGATATAACTTGTTCAACAGTTACTCCAGGAACAGCTGTACTAGTTGTACATATGCACATTTTTGTGTATATATATACACATATAAAGCATATTTAACAAGTGCGTACGTTCAAGGACCTGGAAAATAATCTTTTGAGTTTGAATGAATTTTGAATGGATCAACGTGCATGTCTCAGTGTCATATTTCAAATGCCGACATGCTGATTTCAGATATGGATTTGCAGCTCCAGTTTTTCTGAAAATACAACTAAAAGTCAAGTCTTGGCATATGTAAGTATGGTACATACTAGATGACATGAACTAGCTACCATCTGCAAAGATTAAGGTGCACCTTTGATATGGGTTCAGATGTCAGCAGCAGGGTATGGTGGGAAGGTGTATGCTTTAAGGTCACGGCTTTACATGTGGGTAACCAACTCTCCAGTAAAGAACGAGCTCCTCGCTGCTTCTGTTCCAGTTTGAGAGAGATGGAAACAGATTATTAGCATACAAAAAGTCTTCAAATGAAATGCTGCTATCTTTGCCTCTGGATTGCAAGAGATCCTGTTCAAATCAAGCTCGGTGGATACTGTTGCTGAATTGTGTGTGTTAGACAGCCTTACAATACGAAGCATTTTACAAAAGCCATGACACTGATCCATTTTGTCACAGCTAGTGCATATTTGGCCATGTCCCATGCCTAATTCTAGAAAAATTTACAATAGATTAACTTGTCCAATAATTACAATTTAAAAAAAAGAAGTAAAAAGATTGATTTATTAACTGCTTCAAATTTAATAGCAACCACTATGAAATACAACATGAATTAATTAAAAAACAGCTGCACTTCTAGTTAGCTCACTTTAAAACACTGCAAAACCTAATACCTGTCCTGTGCTTTCATACAGCCTAATGGACATATACATAGGTAGGACAGTAAGAATGGATTTTCCTAGTATGCAAAAGGGCATTTCTTCCCATAAATCTTCCCCAATCATGGTCAGTGAGCATGGGGGAGAGAGGATATGTGGGAAGAACAATACAGTGAAAAGTTAGCAAAGAAAGGAAATTAAACAGTGCTGAGAAGTTCATTTTTGTACCTTTCCTTTTCCTGGTGCATGGCTCTGAGTGTCCACTGAAGGACACCTGTGCTGGGATGTCCCTGCAGGGACGGAAAAGGCATCTTTAGAAGCTGATCAAACAGGTTGGTTTTGGAGAGCAGATTTTCAGGAAGCAAAAGGATGAAAAGCTGTCCAAGACACCGCAAATTCTAGCCAACACTGTTGAACAGGCTGTTTACACTACACATTAAAATCTACCTCCCAGAATCTGCAGATTCATGGTAATAGACATCTGCAAGGTTTTCACCCAGAAGTATTCCCAAGGGACTAGAAAAAGGCATTCCTCACAACAGAGGCTTTCAGGTTACATCTGTACTTGTACACTGAGCAGCAACCTCTCTGACGCTGAGGTCAGCCGGTCAGACTCCACCCTACCCACCTGTGCTGGGTTTGGCTGAGAAGGGGTTAATTCTTCTCACCGCGGGGGGGGGCTGCCTTTCCAGCTTCCCGCGCTCTGCCATGTGGCGGGGGGGGGGGCTGGGAGGGGCGGGGCCACGGCGGGGGCAGCTGACCCCGGCTGGCCAATGGCACGTTCATGCCATACCATGTGACACCATGACCAGTACGTTAAGGGGGGGCAGGTTGCGGCTCGGGGGCGGTGCAGTGTTGGGTGGTTGTGATTTGTTTTGGCGGTTCGTTCCCCCCTCCCCCGGGGTTTTGCACCTCTCATTGTTCTCCTTTACGTTGCATTTATGTTGTTTCTTTTAATTTTAATTATTAAATTGTTCTTATCCCAACCCACGAGCGTTACCCTTCTGATTCTCTCCCCCATCTACCGGTGGGGGAGTGAGCGAGCGGCTGTGTGGGGCTGAGCTGCCAGCTAAACCGCGACACTCCCAAACCCTCTTACCCTCCAGAAGAATGGTCCCCTCTCTGTACTAACTCTAAGACACACCTTGGAACTGTCTGAGAATGTGAATTGTCCCAGGGCTACATCAACCAGGCTTAAGAGTTACAAGTACAGGTGATTGTGTCGCAGCAGCCAGGGACACGTCCCGGCATTCTAAGCACTTTTTAAAAATATCCCAGGAAGTACCCCAGCAGATACACCCAAGCTTAACTGGCTTGCCAAGCTGGTTTCTTTTTATTTAGCTGCAGTGTGATTTTCTGAAATTCCAACATGTACTAAATACTATTAATGTTGCTTTCCTACAAAATTTGGCGTCAAAAGCCTTACCAGTGCTTGTCATGCTTAGATAAACACTTTATCCCTTCAATTTCCTTCCTCTGGGGCAACTCATTCCTGCTAAGAGACATGCCCAGCTCCACATCCTGTTACCTGCTCTCTGCAGAGGATCTTGTCTCCCTTCTGCTGCTTGGCAGGGGTGTTTCACCACTTTGTTAACATCTGTCTGGAGCTTAAGACAGGAATTATCCTGAGGACTTCAAACCTGCAGCTCAGGACTTTGGTCCCTGGCACCTGAGCTACCACAGCTGAGCGCTGCCCACCAAGAAAGCAGTCCCTTGCTTCAGATGGGCTCTCCAAAGAGGTGGCTCACCCTGACAAAGGCAGAGAGGTTCAAACCTTTTGAAATGTGGCCAGAGAAGACTAGTGAGAGCGTTGTCCTGCCAGAACATCTACCCAGGTGTGTCTCCCCAGCTTCACTCACTGCTCTCATCTCTCTGCACTCCTGAGAAGTGGGATGAGCTGCTCATCTGAACCCTGTCATAGCAATGGAGAGCAACAAGGCACCCCAGAGAGTCAGCTGGCCTGTTTTGAATAGCTGCTTAGGGAAAAAATGGGGCTTGCCCTAAAAATTCCGTTTTCCTCCACCTGACTATAAGCACACGCCAGAGGACTGTTACAGGCACCACACAGAAAGTTCACACATTTGCTACTTGGAAATTCGCCTGCTTTGAAAGTGTGAGTGTAGACCCACTGTGACCAGCTGATCCAATCTGCTCCTTCATAATCTGTTAACCTGATAAGTTATTTTAGAAAAAACCTCCTCTGATCTTAAAAAAAAACCAACAATTTCACTGACTCCGCTGACTAAACATCCACACTGTTAAATGTGTCTAGAGCAGTTTTGAACTTTCAAGCCTCAACTTCCTATGTCATTATAATTTAACAGACTGAGTGACACGCAATCAATGCGGTTTCTTCCCCCTCATGTCAGCTTTTATAAACTGTGGTGAGGTTACTCCTGTCCCTTTCCCTTGAGGTCCTGGGAGCTTCCATCTCTACGGCACATTTGTCCAGGGTCACTAAAAAAAACCAATTTGAGTCAAATCTCAGCAAATAAATAACACATTGATGCTGCTTGAGGAACAGATGAGCAAAATGTTTAAAATGTTAGATACTATTTATTATTTTTATTACACATCCACCATTATAGGACACTGGCTTTTTTAATAGTCCTAATTTATTCAGGCAAGGGACAAGCAGAGTTTATTGAACTGAGAACCTCAGTTTGTCTCTACCACATCTCCTCTAAAAACAATTTACTGAATGTTAATTCCAAGTGACCTGCAAAAGAGAGGTAAATTAAATACCAGCTTAATGACTTGAAAATTTTCAGGTGGCCACTGTGTACCTTAGTAATGAATGCACACTTTCACGAGTAGAGAGGCTGCCACTTTTAAATCTAAATTTAGAGATGTGGTGTATTTCTCTTATAAAGTATGAGCTGATTTCTACTCTGGAAACAGACATCTGGTTCTCAGGAATAAATATCTATCACTTTCCACCATTGCTAATTTTCAAGGCTATTGCTGCTGTTCTCATGTATTTAAAGAGGATCTGACCTCTGTTGATCTCTGTGGTCCACTTTGAAGTACATTGGTGGATGGTTATTACTGTTTACAGGTATTTATATGGTTTGAGGGCTAAAGGGAAAGTAAGTCCTTTTAGTACTGGGCTCTGTACAAATAAAAATGAAGGGTGGTCCAGAGGATGATCCTGTAGTCCAGGAATGGCACCAGAATCTGATGCTCTGCAAGGTTCCTAAAAAGAAAAAACAAACTAGAAATGTTATTCTAACACTACTTTCTTGCATATTTATTTTAGTTATTTACAGACTAATTTTAGGAACAGTGAAGGAAAAGTTTCAAAGGCAAAAAGGTCAGTTAGACACTGTGCCATGGAGGAAAGCCTATGTAAGTCATGTGCCAAATTTCTTTCTTGTCTTCAGAATTTTTTCCACACAGCTCTACAGGAGTCACATTGCTTCCCCAGGAGAACAGCCACATCTGAAGTGAAATGTTGATACTGTTTAGCACTTGAGCCATCATACACTTTATGCATGAACAAGAAGTTAGTAATCAAAGGCAATTAAAACTACAAAAAGATTTGAATTGGCAGAAAAGACTTACTTGTAGAGTCACATGGATTGGAAACAGGACTACTTTTCTCTGCCAATGCTGGCTGGTTTCCCAAGTTATATTTTTACAGCAATTTGTCCAGGCTACTTTCGAAAACCCCAAGCTATCAGAACCTTTGGCTCTTTCCAGAAGCCCAAAAATCATCTCAAGATTATCACAAATTTCAGAACAGCATTCCACATCATTCAGCAATGTCTACCTAAATCCCAAAAATTTCGTCCCACCTTTGGAGAAAAATCTTGTGGACGTGCCTCCTGTTCGGGTGAGATCCCTCACCCCTTTCCCTCATCCCTTGATGAAGTTAGGGCAAGCTGGCACAGGGTCGGCCGGGGCAGTGTTGCCTCCCATAATCACTCAGGTCATTTCCATAGGCAAGGGAGGATGGGCCTCCTGGCAGGACAGTCCACAGCTCATCTGGGCCTTGCTGGAGCACTCGTTTTCCTGGGAGCTAGGCTTGCAGAAGACACTTTTAAAACCTTCCTAAGTACTTGGTCTGCTTCTTATATGGCTAAATGCCTTCAGGAAGTGCTTAGATCTGTTAGTGTCCCTGCGTTCGTCCCAACTGACTTCAGCTGTAATCAACAGGGTATGGCGTGCAATCAGAAGGCAATAAATCCCACGAAGAGTAGATGTCTACATTATCATAGGGTGGATGGTCGTCAGAAAGCCTATGACTTTCCGTAGAGGGGCTGGAAAACCAGCTAAGCCTTGAAGTCTCATTTTAAGGTGGCTGGTTACAGTTGAAGTGCCTTCATCTCAGCTCCCCACCAGTGAAACAGAGACAACCTTCCCCTATCCAACCTGAGAGATGGGAAGAAAACTCCGTATGTATAATGCAATACTTCAACACATCAAATAAAAGATAGCTGCTGCTATGTGACTATGCTGATCATGGGTAAGACATGAAGATAATGGCCCAAACAGCAGATCAGCCTCTGCAGCTGCCACAGAAGCAGTTTCTGTAACATTGTTGCTCACCATGCGGTGCACAGGAGCCAGACAAAACATCGAACTCTTAAACACCTCTTCCCTGTCATAACCATCCTCCCCCCAGTGTCTGTTTTCACTTCATTATAAGACAGTCAGCACAGCCCTGTCAGCTGTCAAAGGATCTCACCTGGGTCATCAATATGCGGGCACCAACGTCTCAGGCTGGCAGCCTCTCAAACGTGGCTGTCCTCCACAAAATGGGATTCATTATGTGAGCTGTCCAAGTGGTCTGGAACACATTAAAGTAAAAGGAAACAACACCGTACAATGAATTTTCATCCACTGAAATGTGTCACAGCACTTATCAGGTATTTGTGTAAGCAGGGTCTACAGTAATATCAAGCTGATAACAATTTGCAGCTCCATTAACTGCTGTTAGACAGCAGAAAAAGCAGACATGCTGAAAAAAGGCAGCCACACAGGAACAAGGAATTCCTTTCTAAAAAAGCCATTTACATGTTAAGTGAATTGCTTCTGTTGAGTGGATATGTGAAATAAAGGTAGTGCTTTCTGGTGCAGCTAAAAAGACTGCTCTGGATATTAGAGCCTTCTTTTTATTCATCCGATGAATGTGATCTGTAGGAGCGCTGCCAAAGAAGGGCAACATTCCTCTCTTTCCCATTTCAAGGGACCAACTGACACACTTTTAAAGTCTTATTTATTGGTTCCCAGGACTTTGTGTCTGAAAAGAAGGAAATATTGTAAGCAGTCCCTACTTCAAAGAGTTTAAAATTCAAGCTCATATATAATACAATGAAAGATCATATATAACAATGAAGTGGAAGAGGAAAAGGAAAGAATAAAGCCATATATGTACTACAGGATAAGTGTGTTCATACTGTGACTCAACCGCATTTTTGGGTGGTTATCACAAACAACAAACATTGAAACTAAACTAGGTGCCCTATGACACAGCCTTGTTAAAATCACTTCTTGAAGACCGGATGGTAGGCCTAAAAGAGCAAGCGGAATTAGGGGAAGAAATGGAGAAGGAGAGATGTCTGTCTTTTGCATGAATAGGATATGGCACAGTGTAAATGTGTATTAAACAAAGAGCAAACATAAAGAGATTACAGTGGGTCATGGAACATTTCATGAGGGTGTGTCAGTTTTAATGACACTGCTGGCCAGATCATGACAGAAAGATCCACTTACCTCGGTAGGCTGATCAGTAACTGTATCGTTAGGAAAAGAGCTGCTCCCAACAGAAGGTAGATTTCAGCTTAGTTTCCTGCATTCGCCTGAGATGTGGGAGACCTGGTTTCAAATCTTAGGCTGGAGCTAGCCTGGTCTCAAGAGACAGAAGATACAGTCTTCACTTGGCCACGAAAGTCCTGATGGATCTTTCTCAATGGCAATGGGAATTCACAAGAGAGGTTATTGGGGCAGGAAAAATGTTTCTCCCATGGGAGTGGGCAGCACTTGGCTGTCACTGTGGAAAAACAAGAGGTGACAAAATGTAGTAAGGTAGGTGAACAAACAGGTGAAGAGTTATGGAAGGATGAAACAAGACGACTGCAAGGAAAGCTGTACAGGTGTGAAGGAGTATGCTATGAACAGACTGTTGTCTAGGGAGATTTAGGCAAGTTTGTTTACACAAATTGGAAAGGAGCAATTCTGGAGACCTGATCCTGATTCTTTTTACCTGACTCATAGCTATTCGATCAGTATTTCTATTCCTAAATAAATTTTGCCGGAACCTCTGAGGCAGCAGCACAAAGTTGCAATCCAACACTGCTCAATACAGAGCTCTTGGATCCTGAAGACTTCCCCTCCTTCTCATTAGGCCTGGGATTTTTCCTATCACCTGCAGGTACCCACTCTAAGGTAATTATCAAGGTTGATTCAAAATCAGAGAAGAGATAGGCACTTCCAGGAGGTGATTTACCCTGCTCTGAGACAGGTACTTAATGACACATGGATGAAGGCCAGCTGCTAGCACAGATTTTAACAGAAGTTCCTAGCTTCTTCTCATCCTTACTGTCACCTTGCAGGTCTTGATAAATCTTAAAGGCGTTTGAACAGCCAAGCTGAATTAAGACATGAAGCCCCAGTATGTGTCTCCATCAGCTGCCAGTAGTGGATGCTTAGCACACACTGTGAGGACACTGCAAGGATATAATGATATTTCTCCAGAATATTCACCAGATTTCAACAATTTATGGCTCATAAACTTTCTGAGCCAAAGATGGCATCTCTGTACTGAATAGATTGCCATGATTTCTCTGCCATGAGTTTATTCAGTCACCCATATAATCTTTTTGTAATTATAGTGTCCTGCAGCACAGCCTTAGCACCACATTATTTGGAGGAACACCCTCTTTTTTTTTCCTTTTGAACCAGACTTCAAATTTCATTCAATACCCTCTACTGATCGTGTTACTACAGGTCATTTCTTATTACCATTTTTCATGTTTTATGATTTTATAGACGACTGAGGAGTTTCCAGGCTAATGAATCTTCGTCTGTTTATTTGTCTTTTCTAGAGCAGAAGATCCTTATCTTTGACCACTTCTGATGTTCTTTTTGTGCCTTTTTTCAGTTCTGTTACTATCTGTATTTATCTAGTGAAATAAGAGAGGATGAAGGACTGAGAAACTATCAGGTGTATTTTAGATGAGGGCATATCATGGACTTATACAGAGGCATAAAGATGTCTGTTTTGTTCCTTAATCCATGCTAAAAAAATCACTAGATTTGATTTTCTGATCTGAGTGCTGCTCTGCGTATGTAAAATTGGCTGTGTTAACTCCAGAATGTCATTTTTGTACCGCAATAGCAGTTCAAAATTCAACATTGGATATATAAATACAAGATTGTTCTTCCCTCATGCATTACTTTATATTACATGGAATTTCATCTGTCATTTCATCATCTGGTAACTTAGTACTGTGAGATCCTTCTCTAACTCTTTGTAACTGTCCTCATCAGTAAATTGTCATGTCATCCCCTTTCCAGATCTTTATTGAATATATTGGAAAGGATCAACCCTAACAGAAGCCTTTACCCAGAGCAAATAACACAAGGCCTTAGATAAACTGTAAGTGATGATCGTAAATGTAGACTTAGATTTGCAGAAATACATCATCAAATTTCCACATCATTAAAACGCCTTGAAGTAAGCACATTTCCATTCTCACAGTGTTAGTACTGTCTTGGAAATCCCCTGGATTTCCCTTAAAGTGCGAGATTTAACTCTAGACACAAAAATATCTGTCAAATAGGTAAAAAATTGTTCATGTTGACCCAAGAGAGAAAACCCTTTAGCCATGAGAGTTAGAGCATTGTACGGATGTAGTCTGAATAGATTCAAACTTCGTATTTCTGGTGTTCTTCTATAGTAGATTATCCATAGTTGATTCTATGGTGATTCCTGATACCCTGTTTAGAGTCACCAGCTTTTTCCTAGTTAAACATTTATGATTTAACAATGTTTAGACAGCTTTACCTATATCCTCATCCAGTTTTACAATACCGCACTCTTCACAGTGAAATTGGATTTGACAATGATCCTTGCTATAAGGGGGAAAACCTGCATTACCTCTAATACTCCTAATAAAATTTAATATGGAAAGAGGAAAGATTTCCAATCTGACTGTTAAATACAAGTAAGCAAGAGTTGTTATGGCACATGGCCCTTGCCTTTTAACAAGTCGCAGTTTTCAATTATTTCAGAAGTCATTCAAGCATGAAAAGAAGATTAATTTAAATTCCTGCTTCATTTGATGTTAGTTGTAGGGGAATAGACAGGGATCGGCGACCGGAAGATTACGGGATGTGACGGAAAGATAGACTCCTCCCCATAGGAGTGGCAGGAACAGGAAGCGCAAGAGCTATATAAGCGTGTGACGCAGCCAAATAGACGGACATTTTGTATCCATCATATTGATGTCTGTGCATCACTGTCCCCAGGGTGGGTAGAGCCCTGTGTCCCGGAGATATGCGGCCCAAGATAAGTTCTCCCGTAGAAGCGTACAGCAACATTAGTGATGTTATTTTTCACTGTACCTCACCCAGTATTCTTCCAACTTCAGTTAAAACATATTTGGCTCATACTTGTCTTACAGAACTGACTGATTATGCAGTAAACATGAAACATGTTCAACAGTTGTTAAAATGGCGGAAGCCACAGAGTATTGCAGTCTTGACATATCTGGGGAATTCTGAAAAACTTTCAATATTTAACAGAGTCCTAGTTCAGGAATAATTGTCACAAAGCTAGCTGATGAATAAATAAATGAACGAGGAATGCAAGGTCCCCTGTAGATCTAGTGGCTGAACAAAGATCAGTGTCCAGAACCAAAGCAAAAAGGCCTCAATATCTGTCCTGCCACAGAGTTTTATCAAGAAGGCAGGGAGGCAGACAGTTTAGCCCAGTCAGCTAATTTTTATCCATGTGTTAAACACAAATATGTTGGCATTTGGAACACAACGAAAGAGCACAACATAATTTAACCTAACAACTCATTGATTGAAAATTCAACATCCAAGTGAAGCTCTGAGGGTGGTAACAGAGATGCTCTTCAGCAACTGATTAAGAACACTCAAGCAGAACAACCATGTTTAGAGCAAGGCAAAACTGTACACTCAATCTCATTTAAAAACCTCCTCAATTATACTATTATCTGTAAATAATTTTTCATTTCAGATCTGTGATGCATCATTCACAAAAGGTAAGGCATCAGGATGATTTGACACAGGCAATGTTTCCAAATGTTTAGCCTCTGCTATCAATTTAAATACAAGATTAAAATGCTTTCTGCTGTAAGGCTTAATCTAAACTAATTCCATAGACATTCTTTTAACTGCAAAATCTGGTTTTGAGGATTAACCATCCCCACAAATCTCAAAGTGCCTAATCATTTCACCTGTTCTGTAGTGGTTACCTTCCCATGTAACTGCACTGAAGAAAAATAAAAATCATTGCAAACTACAGAAAAGTAATTGTCTTCACTACATGGTACATCATAGGAAGTACCATGTACCTCAGATATCAACAGTAACACACTGTAGGAATAAGCTGTCCCACCTAGGAGTTCTCACTGAAAAAGTAATTTATATCAATGGTTTCCAACTTGTGGTCTATGGGCAATGGGTGGTTCATGAGTAGTAAGTGATCCACACCTGGCCTGTGAAACCATGCTGAGTAGCAGACCAGTTTATGACACTCTGCAGAGCTGCTCATAGATCCACGGAGCGTTATAACTGCTGTTCTGCACCATTGTGTCCTCGTGTTTTAAAAGATGATTATGTTTTCTCCATGCAACAGAAGGCTTGCTGACATAAATACATAAAAGGCTATTGAAATGAGCAGGGAATCAACTGTTCTCTGTGTCTGGTGTGGTCAGAGAAAGAAAAAGTGGGAAATTAAAGCTAAATATTAAAGAAAACTTTCCCTTGGCAAGGTTAATACTGGAATAAGCTGCCTGGGGAGACTGTAGACTCTCCACAACTGAAGCCTTTCATCACAGGCCTGGACAACCTCTGTCAGGCATGGTATAGGTTTAGCTGATCCTGGAACTAAGGAAAAGAGTGAGACTAGGAAAGCTCTCATGATACCTCACAGCTCTGCCCATTTGTTTAAGCAGCTTTTTAAAAAAACTAAATCAATTACCTATCAACTGCTAAGTCTTTCTTTCAAATAGTCTCCTTCCCTTTTCTGTGGATGAGGATCTTCACCTGGATTGGGTCAATCCTAAACATGGATACAGGCTGGGCAATGAGTGCATTGAAAGCAGCCCTGTGGAGAAGGACTTGGGGGAACTGGTGGATGAAAAACTGAGTATGAGATGGCAATGTGCACTCACAGCCCAGAAAGCCAGCCGTATCCTGGGCTGCATCAAAAGCAGTGTGGCCAGCAGGTCAAGGGAGGTGGTGCTCCCCCTCTACTCTGCTCTGAGGAGACCCCACCTGGAGTGCTTCGTCCAGCTCTGGGGCCCCCAGGATAACAAAGACATGGACCTGCTCGAACAGGTCCTGAGGAAGGCCATGAAGATGATCAAGGTGCTGGAGCACCTCCCATATGAGGACAGGCTGAGAAAGTTGGGGTTATTCAGCCTAGAGAAAAGAAGGCTCTGGGGAGACCATATAGCAGCCTTCCAGTAGATCTACTGGAAAGACAGGGAGGAACTCTTTATCAGGGAGTGTAGTGATATGGGCAATGGTTTTAAACTGAAAGAGGGTAGATTTAGATTACATATCAGGAAGAAATTCTTTACTGTGAGGGTGGTGAGACACTGGACCCAGTTGCCCAGAGAAGTTGTGGCTGCCCCCTCCCCGGAAGTGTTCAAGGCCAAGTTGGATGAGGCTTCGAGCAACCTGATTTAGTGCAAGGTGTCCCTGCCCATGCCAGGGGGGTTGGAACTAAATGAGCTTTAAGGTTCCTTCCAATCCAAACCATTCTATAGTTCTATGATTCTCTGATTCTCTGTTCCTAGACATTTTTGTGGTGCTGAGAATAGACAGAATTCAACAAAATAAAGAAAATTGTTGCATTTCAGAAAGACCCAGTATTTATTTGCTTTTGACATTTGCCTAGACTCCAAAGCCCATTAGTGCTAAATCAGCCACACTCATTTAATAACTAACAGCAGTACTTCTTGCCAAATAATGTTCTCTGAGTCTTTTTTTTTCCCCTTCTGTTGGAAGCAAGGCACCCAAAATAAGCAGTACAAGTTAGAGGCACTCACTACCCCTATCAAAGAGAGACAGATTATTTGAAAGAAGTAATATGCCTATCTGCAGAGGGAAGATGACCTTCCATGGATATCCTGAGCATTCGCCTACCCCATAAGAGAGCTTTCCCAAGCACTGCAGTTGTGCTAATACCATACAGATCTTCCAGCCTCCATCCCCGTCTCTGACCGCAGAACTGCAGGCAAAGCAGCCAGCACCAGACTTCTTTCCATGGTGAGTTAATTGAGGAGGAAAGGGTTCATTAGAGTTCACTTTCTGAACTCACATTCATGAAGAGAGAGTTTCCAAGCAACTCCTTGCAAGCAGCCAGGCTCTGACAGCAATTACATTATGAGTTTTGACTGAGTAAACAGTAAGGAAGATTTCTGATGTGCCACAAACTTGGAACAGCAAGATAAAACACAACAGCTGAGAGGACTGAAGGGGAAACAGATGTAACTGAGTAGTAGTCTGCAGTACTTTCCCTGATATGTGGTAAATGTATACATACACACACACATGCATATATACACACAAAATATATAAATATATTTAGACATACATACATAGACACACATCTCCATGTATAGAAACATATATGTACATATGCATATATGTGTATATATTCACTCATATTTATATATAAACATATCTACTATACGTGTGTGTGTTTGTGTGTGAAAATATATATAGAGACATATAACTCATTATTCTTCTAGAGTTCTTTTCCATTAATGCTTCTTCCAGAAAGTAATTACTTTGCATTACATGATACTGATGTTTTTTGATTGGCATATGTGGACTGATAAAGCAGGGTGTGTTGTCCTTCACCCTGGGCATCCTTAGTTCTAGACTTAGTTCTTAGTTCTTAGACTTAGTTCTAGATATTATTCATTGTAATAGTGAGTTGCAGAGTCAAAAAAAAAAGATTGATGATGGCACCAGCAAGGATGCTTACATACACAGTCTCACTCTGTCTTTTCCACGCATTATCTAAGTGGAGGAGATAGAGCTGGAAGTTGCGTAGGGGCCTATCAGAGGAGGCGAGCCATAGTTACAGCCTTCAGCCCTCTGGCGATTCTTGGCTGAGGTGGAGTCCGTAGGAATCCCTGGGCTTGTTTCCATGAATCAGAGCAACTGAAGATTGCTTCAGTTTAACCATGATACAGTTGAGTCTCAGTGGCAGCTCTGAAACTATTGCGGGAAAAAAAGTGAATTTCCTTGAATTTTGTGTCTGCTTGGACACATTACTCAGCCTGGAACCTTCAGAGTGATTTTATGGAATTTGTGACGTTCCACCATGGACCAGAACACTGCTGTGATGGGTACTGATTTCTCTGTACATTTTTATTCAGCATAATCCCAAAATGAGAACTCCAAAACAGAGCTGTTGTACACTATAAAGCATAGCCTGTTGTCTGGATGTAAGTTTTCAGTTGTCAGTTTTAAAGTACAGACTGATTTGTGGTCTGAATGCGTACAAGTGAATACACTTACAAGTAAATATGTTTAGGAGATACTAGCACAATTTGCACAAGTTTCATAACTTATTTCCCATTACGTTTATTTACAATAATATAAAATTAATATAAAATTAATATAAAATTAATATAAAATTAATATAAAATTTAAAAATTACAAAGTGATTCCCATACATTGCACTCTAGGCCTCCTGGAATGTATTCATAATGTCCTATCCAGATGTATGCTACAATGATGTCATAGACGAGTATGTGATTTTAATAAGGTGGATACATTACCAAGGAAGGCTAAATATGGGACTTTATAACAAACAAATAAAATAAAGGAAATTCAAAAGTAAAGAGGGCAAACTTTCTTGAAGCTAGGTACACTTTAGGATCTAGTATCACAGTAAAAATATTCCATGCAGTAAACATAATTTTGACCTATGCCAGTCACAGGACTGTCAATTCCAGTCCAAGGATGAAAGGGACCCTTTTGCCTTTCCAGAAACTGAAAACACCCTGGTTGTATGCAACCAACTAATTTTTGTCTGTCTCCATGGTTACAAGAAGATAACATACACATGCTCTGTCAGATCATTTCTGGTAGAAGGGAATATCTCCATAGCAGTCCTTCTCCCTTCCCCTCCACAGACCAGAGGATTAGGAAGGAAAATCCATGCTCTACAAGGAGCTCATCTCCCCTCACAGAGCAGTGCTCTGAGAGGACAGGATGTGCTTTCAGAGCATGCGTATCTCAAGCACAGTTGTGTTTCATGAAGAGAGTCTGTGTGTACAGAAGCTTGTAGCTGAGGATGAAGAGACAGCTGTCTGGCGTACTGGCCAAAGCACTTGAAGATGTAAAAGGACTGAGGGTTGTACATAGGAGGGGAAGACTTGCCTGAGCTGGGAGACACCCATTCATAGGGGAAGGGGAAGGATAACAAGGCTAATGCTCAATTAAACAAGAGAGCTGCTTT
This sequence comes from Phalacrocorax carbo, assembly GCF_963921805.1. Lineage (NCBI taxonomy): Eukaryota > Metazoa > Chordata > Aves > Suliformes > Phalacrocoracidae > Phalacrocorax > Phalacrocorax carbo. Next base: position 13,968,486 of record NC_087514.1, on the reverse strand, counting down.
TGCTTACTGTTTGCATGGGAACTCAAATGAGGTCGCTGTGCAACTCTATCTACTGTGAAAGGGCAGCACTTGACATCCTTACCTCACAAAGGTCAGGCTGAGGATTTAGCCTACACCCTTATCTCCCCAGTTTCCCATATTTATCATTATTTACATTCTCTCTGCGTGTTTCCAGGGAACTTGGCTCTATTAAAGAGAGACTTACAAGGACAGCCCCTTCCAGATCTCCTCAGTTCACATCTTCTATCTGCCTAAGCTGAAGAGCTCCTTGTTCCTCACTCCATGAGGATTCCCATCCTCTTGCTTGGCTATCTGCCACATTTTCCTAGCAGTGAGGGAGAGATTCTACAAAAAAAAAAGAAAGCATATGAAAGCTTTTGTGTTGTAAACAAACCCTAGATAGAAATATGTAATACTTCACTCCTCAGTTTAAATATGCTGTGGAATAATTCAAAATTAATTTGGAAAGAAAATCAGGTGTTCAGTGAGAAAATAAAATAAATGAAAAGAAGTTTAGGTTATTTGAAATATTTTGCCAAATCAGAGGTTAGATCAGTTGTTTCCAGGCATTTTCCTTGCTGAAAGGCTGAAAGGGAAATTACAGAACTCAGGTCTACCTTTTGCAAGGAGACACTGTTCTCCAGCTGGGAGAGGAACTTGTGTCATGCTGCTTGGAACTAACAGAACAGCATGTAGGGCAGTTGCCCAGGAAGTCACCTTACTCTTTGGCTTCCTCAGGCTCAGGGAGTGGCCATTTTCTCATTCCTGGGCCCTAACATGTTTTTGGGCTATGGCATTCCTGCACATTAGAAAGAAGAAACAGAAGAGCGCAAACCATTGTTCCTCCACCCTGATTTAGGAAATGGTGCCTACTGTGAATCTCAACTGCCCCAACAAGGTTTTCCATTTACAAATGCTTTAATGAAGAATGTTGATTTTTTTTTTCTCCAGATGTTGCTTCAGACATAGTACTAATCAGATTGGGTGAATTCTCAAGCCTTTCAGCCTCACCAGAGCTGTGTCTTTGATACACGAAAGACTTGCCAGAAGTTAAAAAACAAAACAAAACAAAACAAACAACACAATAAAATTAAGAATTGACCACTTCAGCCTAACAGAATTTAATTAATGTACAGCAACCTAAATTGTGTCCTTTTCTTATTGCTTTTATTTGATTTCACAGTCTTAATAGTGCAGGCTTCTTATTCTTAATATGTTGAGGACAGTTTTCCTGTGCTTTCCTATAGAAAAAGACTAAGGAAATCCTCTGAAAAATCATTGTGTAGGATCATACCAACACTTCCATGAAATATCAACTGTGTTGGCACAACTGGATCCATGGGACAGCTCTTCATTCCTCCTTTTACCTACAGGACATTTGCATGAAGGTCATGCCTCCATTTCTGCTTTCAGAAGTACAGCACTAAACATTTTACAAGACTTTTTGGCTTCCCAGCCAAATCTATCTGATTGTCAGGGGAGGAAAAAAAAGATTTTGTAGAAGCAAGTCTGGCTGAAGTTTCTTTAACTTCACATTTGTGTGAATTATTGCTTCCTGTTACCCAGAATAATCTTTTACTGTATTTCTTCAGCCTGGCCTTCATTAGGAATAGTATTGCCAAAAGATACAGCCCACGTTCTATCAGAGTCTCAAGTCATGAAACAAGAAAGAAAATGTGCAGAATTAAAACAAGAAATGTTTATGGTGGTTTTATTTATTTCTCTTTTTTGTTCAGTCTGTCTCTCTTTATGTGTTTATGTGTACATGCACATAGATATAGATATTCAGAATCACAGAATCATTAAGGTTGGAAAAGACCTTTAAGATCATCAGGTCCAACCGTCAACTACTTCTAAACCATGCCCTGAAGTGCCACGTCTACATGTTTTTTGAACACCCCCAGGGATGGTTACTCCACCACCTCTCTGTTCAGCCTGTTCCAATGCCTGACCACTCCTTCAGTAAAGACATTTTTCCTAATATCCAGTCTAAACCTCCCCTGACACAACTTGAAGCCATTTCTTCTCATCCTATTACTAGTTACTAGGGAGAAGAGTCCACCACTCACCACCCTACAGCCTCCTTTCAGGTAGTTGTAGAGAGTGATAAGGTCTCCCCTCAGCCTCCTCTTCTCCACACTAAACAACACCAGCTCCCTCAACCTCTCCTCATAAGACTTGTGCTCCAGACCCTTCACCAGCTTTGTTGCCCTTCTCTGGACACACTCCTGCAACTCAATGTCCCCATTGTAGTGAGGGGCCCAAAGCTGAACACAGCATTCGAGGTGGGGCCTCACCAGTGCTGAGTACAGGGGCACGATCACCTCCCTGCTCCTGCTGGCCACACTATTCCTGATACCAGCCAGGATATTGTTGGCCTTCTTGGCCACCTGGGCACACTGCTGGCTCATGTTCAGCCAGGTGTCAGCCAACACCCCCAGGTCCTTTTCCTCCAGGCATCTCTCCAACCACTCTTTCCCAAGCCTGTAGCATTGCATGGGGTTCTTTTGACCAAAGTGCAGGACCTGGCACTTAGCCCTGTTAAACTTCATAGAGTTTACCTCAGCCCATCAATCCAGCCTGTCCACGTATATAGGAAAATAATATATATATATGTGTGAAAATAGGAACAGCAAAAATCTGGCAACTAAACAATTAAGAAAGTCCTAACCTTCAGTAGTTCACAACCTTTTTCGTAGCTGAGTGGTGGTCTGCTATCTGTGGTCATGTGCTGTTCCTGTATCCCCTTCCCTCACCCCTCCTCCCCATCACATGGCTGAGAGGAGTGTGTTTCCAGGAAAACCAAACAGGACCAGAAGGCTGATCCTGAGTGCTGCTCATCCAGGCAGCACCAAGGCTATAATTCCAGCAAGTCTCGCTTCGCTGCCAGCATTCAAGGCAGCGCATGAGGGAGCAGAGCAGCATTGACAGGAAGGCCAGTGTAAGAACAGAGGGTGCTCTCACAAAGCAGTGAGAAAATGCTTGAAAATAGTGAGAGGGTGAAGAGAGACAGACACAAGACACTGCATCTCTCTGATTATTCTCCAGAGCCTGAGTAACAGCTTCCTCCCACCCCCAAAATTCTGGCTAGTTATTTATGTAGGCAGCACTTTAACACTTCTCAGTTTCTTGTTTGTTATAGATGCATTAAAATACTGAGCACGATACCTGCAAGAATTTCCATCTGAGCTGGCTTAAACCATGTTTTCTTTCCACCACAGTTCTTCCAATTCTTTTTTTGCCCAAGTAATCATCAATATGATGACACTAGAGCTATGGCTTTATGTTCTAAGCTAGAGCTACAATGCAAAGTTAAAATGTATCCTTCAAATCTTACAAAGAATTATGCAATTTGTTTTTCAAACCATAGCCCATTTGCATTTTCTATGCCAGTCCTCACACATTACTTTCAAGGCCTAACAGGAAGGGAGAAGATATAAGCACAGTGAGACTGATTTCTTGAATTATTGCCCAAGTCAGCGTGGATTTCAGTTGCATTCTTCCAGAACTGGCACTTTATTCAAGTAGTCTCTGGCGAGGTATCTGTATGCTCTTGGCTGTTACAATGGGTTGAGGTACTCCTGTACGAAGGAGGATTCCTCTTCCAGCTCCCAAAGACAGGAAGAATAAATCCACCATTTCAGAAGCTGAGTATTCACTGTAACGGTCTCTGATATAAAAAAAGTTTATTGACTCATGAAACAGGGTTTACTTGCAACTTGTAGATTTCCTTTTCCTTTTTTCAATTTTACAGCATTTTTCTAATCAAGAGTTACGGCAAATATTATAGATTTTCTAAAATAGCACTCTTATAACAGAGGGGAATTGTGGTTTGGCTGCCTCTTGTACAACTCAGTGGGCCCTTGAGTTTATTTGAGGCACCTGGTCATTGCTGCAGTACAAACAGAAGGCACTTATGAGTGAAAGTGGGCACCTGTCTGAAGTAGTGTCCCCACCCCTGGTTGAGGTAGTAACATCCTTTAAGATCACATATGTAGGAGAATATCTGCACATTGTAAGTAAATAGAAGTGATCCAACATGATGTTTATGAACCCAGGAACTAATCAAATCCACACCAAATTTATCTAGACCTGCCCCAGGACTTTGAAATTCTCTGCCAGTTCTCAGTCCAGTTGATCCACACTGCTCACACTCCAAGACGTGCTGTGGATCTTTTCTGCCATATTTTCCAAGATGGCTGAAGTTTAGGACACAGCATTGATGTGATGTGAGTCTATATAAGATTGAAACAGCACCTGATAACACTCATGGAGGCAGGTAACAGTGGCTGCGTCTACACTTCTATATACATCCCATCCCCAAGAGCAATCTCTGCATACAAAGACAATACAGACTATTTCCACACTGAACAGCATACGACTGCACATCTGCTTTGGACACCAGGTCATAATGGAGTGGGAGAAGAAGAAATAATCTCAAAGTATCTAAAATAATGTGGGACAGTAAGGTGAGGGTACCCTCATGAGAACACAGAGAAGTCGATCGGGGTACAAAACCTGTGGGGAGTGCTGGAGGGAGCCCAGGTGTGACCTCCAGGGTGTATTGAAAATGGTGACTGGGAGAAACTCTCCCCAGAAGCAAATCTACATTTTGTTTTGGAGAAGACTGGTTGACCGGAAAAGGAAGTTTGGGAATGAACTAACATTTAGGCAGAGAACCAGGTGCAAACTAGGCAGAGAAGTTATCTGATAGTGTAAACACACCCTCTACATCTGCTTCCCAGCAGCAGTGAAGCAAAACAGATTCAAAGGCTGAATCAATAGACTAGAAATTCTTAGATCTGAGTCCAGTCTGATATGTGAACTCACAGTTTTCAAGCAGTTTTTGTATGTCTTTATTCACATATCCCACAGACAACCTGCAAACTCTGGTACTTTTAAAAGATGGGTTTTACTAACTTGCTGCTCCTCTGGCTGTGTGGGGCCATTCCAGGAGTATTTTGCTGGTATTACACAGACTGTATGCTCAGAACCAGTTAAACTAATGCAAACATTGTCATTAGACAACTGTTGAAGGAAAACCAAATATGTTTAAAAATTCTGTTTATCCACGTCTTTAAAATCCTGTCATTAAATAACTGTTCAACATGACAGACATCTACCGATACATACAGGTCTATGCATTTATTAATAAAGAGGTTTCTCGGCTATGCATCACAAAATCAAAACACATCGCAACAAACTAATGAAATTCAGGTAAACACTGCACAAAATCTTCATTTGACAGATTTGCTCTATCTGAAATATTCAACTATCTGTGCACAGGTAAGAAAATCCCACTGCCACTCACAAGAGTAAAATTTGAACAGGACTAAATGATTAATGCATGATCTCCCTAATCGTACAAAATTGAACATCTTGTGGGAAGGGTAATGTTCACAAAGGGGATGAAATTTAAAGTTTCCATCACATGATCCCTCAGAGACCTCCATTCAGCAGTTCTCATTTGGGCAAAATTCCTGTCCATCTTGACTGGATACAAGTGTGGCATAGGGCAAATATTTTCAACAGAAGATGGCTGCTCCTAGGGCTGGTGAGGTGCCTTTCGCGCACATATAAATCATAAACAAACTAGCTGTTGGATCACTGAGGGTTGCCTCAGTTTGAAGAGCATCCCTAGAGAGCCTGCAGATGCTCTACCATCCTTGGAAGCATCTTTGTTAAGACCCCAAAATGAGGGCCAAGGGTTGACCAGGGCTTCTGGCAACTCAGAGACCCATTGCTCTAAAAGTGCTAAGTACTGCATCAGCATTGCAACACCTCAGGCTGGTAAGGGTGGCGGCTGGCTTCCTCATACTTCCAGTTCTCAAGCAGATCCCCAAAGTCACCAGAAAACAGCAGAAACACCAATTTCCTAACTTCAACATAACTATCTTGTATTTTGGCACAAAAATAAGTCTGGTAACATCTGCTGTCTGGCACCTCTCAAAGACTTCACCGAAATTTTTAAGCCCTTTGTAATCAGTTGATTCCCACTACAGTCCTAGCATAATGGCAAATGAATGCTGTCTCTATCTTAATGATGGGGAATGTGATGATTAGGGAAAGCAAGTTCCATACTAAACAGTCCCCAGTTCAGGGACCTTAGGTTCTCCAGCCCGAAAGGAAACGTAAGTCTAACCCTAAACACAGCTGAGTTGATCGAAACTTCATTTGATCAATGAATTCTAAAAAAGCCCTGACAAGAAACTGAGTGCGCTAGTCGCGTAAGTGTGTTAGGCATCGTCCACGTTAACCTGCTAGGTTATCCTGCAGCAAAGCCAGGGCAGAACTGGTAACTGGAACTGAGGAGTTTCAGCCTCTGCCTCTGAACCACTGCACTACAAAAGATCCCATCATGCAAAGAAACCTTTGGTCAGAGTGAAATAAGCAAAAACTAAGCAACAGAACTGACATTTACAGTGAAAATTTTTCTCCCTAATAATACTTCTAACTTTTTCAGCTATGCACAAAGATGTATGGGTATTGCCAAGATATGTTACTTTTACATGCCCAGAATTTCCTGTACAGGATATTACATTTGTAAGTCCTTTGTCAAAATGCAGTGAAACATGTCCAGGGAAAAACCCTTTCTGTCTTCTCAAGAGGATGCACGACAGAAATTGAACAGTTCGGCAGTGTTACAAAAGTGAGTGGGGGCAGTAATGAATGGAAACATATAGCTGGTATCTCTAAGCTGACATAAACAAAGCTAGAGACAGAGTGCTAGGTGATATGGAGATGAGGGATCACTGGTAACCCGTCAGGCTGCCTCCTCCGCTGTGTCACCAGCAGCCAGCTCAGGCCGGAACCGAGTGGTGACACATGATAACACTATCCCATAAAGGCGAAACCTGCACCAAGGCTGAGAGCACGGAACAAAGATCATGGAAACTCTTAACTCATTTGTGCAAGTGGGTTTTTTGCCTGCCATTCAATACTTTCCCAAAGCAAAGGGACATGTACATTTTTTCATACAGTCAGCCCTTTACCCATATATGAATTACCTAAAAACCTGCTGATCTCTGAAATTATAAAGGATTGTTCTGACTCAGGTAGGAATAACCCATTGCCCGGATCACCTGAGCACAGCAAAACAAGTATACATTGGCTACAGCTATGCTGTGTTTAATCCTCTGTGAATACAAAGCACAAGCACAATCACATAAAGAAAGGCTGTGTAGACACAGCTGTTATCTATGGGCTGGGTACGGGCTGGGCACAGCGGGAAAAGTGAGAAAAAGCACATCATAAAAGAGCTACTGACCGATTAGTGCTGTTAGCAGTACAAAATTATAAACTTGCCAAGTGGAATTCTGCTGAGAAAAAGCCCATGGACTACATAGACCCCAAGAAGACATACTTAAAGGCATTATTAATCGATTGGTATTACATTACTACCTAGGGGTAAAGGACCTACGTGCAGCTCAAATCTACCAAGATGGGCCCTGCCCAGAAGGTTATTGAGTCTAATCCCCTTGCAGATGGATAATTCCATCCTCAGTCAGCATTTTGTAGTAGATTTATTCTAATTTTCTGTGATGTGAAATGAGGATTGTGAAGGATGCCATGGAACCACGCACAACTCAGGAACTTCTTCCTATATGCCACAATCCTGCTATGAATCTTTATGAGTTGGCTCATGACCATATGCTTGGCCCACTGGGCAGGGTGACACCTTCCTCACTTGTCAGCATACCAAATTATTCTAAATACCCAATACAAAGGAAAGTAAAATAAATCTCTCAAAGCTTAGCTGCCCAGCTGCAATTGGTCAAAGGAGATAGCCTAAGAAAGAGGTCTGGAGGAATAAAACTGTAGAAACCTGCAGGGAAGAGCTAGCAGCCAAAAAACCCCAGACTCCTCTGAGGCCCTTGGGGAGTCTACAAAGCAGCTAGAGTTACAGCTAAACTGGAGACTGTGGCAAGGACACTATGTAAAAGGGACAAACAAAAAGTGTTTCACTTCTACAGAGATCTACTTGCAGGAAATCTCAAAAGGAAGAAGAAATTCTATGGACACAGCATAGCCCCACCAAATCTGATTGCAAACCTACAAAGTCTGTTTTGCCTAAAGCTGTACAATACCATAGCATCAGCTAAATCATTATTTTCTCCATAGTTTTTGATCCTGACAGATTATAAATAAGCTGAATACATTCCCCTTAGTTTGAAATTAATGGGTGTATTCCCAGCATGCAGCCAACTATTTTTCACAGAATGGATACCAAAAAAAACAGCAACAAAAAAGAGAGTGATGGAGCCACACTTTACCCAGGGAATAAATAAATGTGACATTACAGTGCCCTTTTCAGAAGTGTGAGTTTTTTCTGCTTCACTAACTGAAAACAGCTTTATTATAGTCAAAAAAATATATTTTTGCATAACTGCCCACATCTATAAACATTCACAAAATAAGCAAAGCAGGGGAAAAAAAGAGATGACCAGGTTATTGTGGTTATGAAAGAGCTCTGTCACTGGCATTATAGAAACTAAAATACTGTGTGCATAAAAATGGACTCAGTATCTCCTCCAATGCTTGGAGTCTTGTTGATATCACTGCTGTGTTAGAGACCATCTTTTTATAGGTCCTTTAGACCATTATGCTATATACAGAGTAAAATCTTGGCTTTACTGAAATGTATGTGAAAGGTCTCATTGCTTTCATTGGAAAAGGATTTTAACTTATTACCTTCTTAGATTTATACTTGACCTTATGCTTTAAGCATGTAATGAAGTAAACAGTAAACTTCATTCTGGTGTGACAAGTCAGTTGAACAGAGCAGGTCCTTATAGGGAAGGTAAACTCTGTGGTTTTAATATTACAACACCCATTTCTGTGTATAGACTATACACTCAGAGAAGTGCATTTATACTTCAGAGAAGTGCATTTATACTTTAGTATGAAAAATCCTTCTTTCTTAAAGACCAGACTGGAAAATGAGGGATCATGCCTACTTTACACAGCTCATGCAAGAAAAGGAAGTAAGATTCAAGACAAATACAGAAACTGCACATGAACCTTTGTCCTCTACATGTCCAGGTTCAGCTGATTTGGACTGCAACAAATACTGTAATGCTCATGCTTTAAGAAAGATAAGGATCCCTCCTGTACACTACAGTGATAACAGCTCAATGGAATCTGCTCAATACACACCTTGAAGGGTAATTTTCTCAGTGGTCAAGTGAAAAGTGAGGTTTCCTGTCTTCACTGTTACACCACAATTATGGAGCACATTTCATCTCATACTGTGTATTCTCAGTGTTCAGCTTCACGGCTTTGCTCCCCATACTAAAGAATCGCAGAATGTCTGAGATTGGGAGGCACCTCTGGACATCACCCAGTCCAACCCCCTGCTCAAAGCAGGGTCAACTAGAGCATATTACTCAGGGCGGTGTCCAGTCAGGTTTTGAATATCTCCAAGGATGGAATCCACAACCCCTGTGGGCCACCTGTGGCTGTTAGCCATCTTTATCACAAGGACACATTGCGGCTCAACTTGTTGTCCGCCAGGATGCCCAGGGCCTTTTCTGAAAAGCTGCTTTCCAGCTGGTCTGGAAAGGGTTGTTGCTCCCGAGGGGAAGGACTTGGCATTTTCCTTTGCTGAACTTCATGGGGTTCCTGTGAGCCCTTTTCTCTAGCCTGCTAAGGTCCCTCTAAATGGCAGCACAAACCTCTGGTATATCAGCCTCTCCTCTCAGTTTTGTATTATCTGCAAACTTGCTGAGTTTGTGCATTGTCCTATCATCCAGGTCATTAATGAAAAAGTTAAATAATATTGTCAATACCAGCCTCTGGAATACATCACTAGTGACTGGCCTCCACTGACTTGCACTGCTGATCACAACCCTTTGATCCTCGAAACTCAGCTAATTTTCAACCACCACACTGTGCAGCCATCTACCCTGTGCTTCATCAATTTGTGTATGGGGATGTTATGGGAGACATTGTTAAAAGTCTGGCTAACGTCAATTTAAACAACATTCCCTGCCTTCCCCTCATCCACTGAGACAGTCAGCTCATTACAGAGGGCTATCGTTTTGATCAATCATGATTTCTCCTTTGGAACCCTTACTGACTACTGTCAATCATCATCTTGTCCTTCATATGTTTAGAAATGGTTTCCAGAATAATTTGCTCCATCACCTTCCCAAGGAAAGAAGTGAGGCTGACTGGTCTACAGTTCTTCACATACTCCATTTTTAAAGACTATTCCAATATGTTTGGAAGGTAACAATTTTGCAGCCACATATGCTGCATAACTAAATAAGAACAGAGACCCAATTAACAGAACATATAATCTGCTCTAATTCTGTAGCCTGATGATGGCCATTATTTTGTTTTTATTAGCTTCCTGTAGTTCAGAGCAAAAGATTGAGGATAATTAAATGGGATTAATTTATATAATTCACTGGCTTTTCCATCATAAAAGAAACCTGAACTTTCAATATTTGAAAATACTTATATAAATATTAAAATATTTTTATTTACTTACATAAAAACATACAGAGACCACATCCACACTATATAATGGATAAATATTAATTACCAGTATAGATGTATGCATTGTATTAATTTTGTCACAAATTTATGAAAAAGCATTTAAGTGTGCTTTGAACAATACTTATTCAGCCCGCAACAGAGCTTATAGGCTTATGTTTTATGCTGCAATCACTTCAGGAAGTTTTATATGTGTAGCGGAGGCTAAACATTTACCTAAATGTTCTGCTTAATAATGATGAAATACAGAATCAGGGCTTAAAGTTGCTCACTGCTACCTGAACTCTTTCTGGCTACCTGAACCTCTCAGCCAAAGGCACCTGCACAAATCTTGGCACTAGGAACAGTTTAGATGAGAGTAACATAACTTACTCCAGCAGGGATTTCAGGATTGAGATCTTTTTTTATTAACCAAATTTTTCTCCCAGAGTAGGGTTTATTCACGTAAGCACACCACAACTGTGCCACCACAACATTGGTTTAAATGAAAACATCTTTTGCTAATGGGGCATGGCATTTCCTTGTTGCACCACATTAACTTCATTTCTTTGGATCAGGTAATTAAGGCCAATTGTCTCTTGAAAACAGCAAATGAATTCCTGACACTGTTGCACTTTCTAAGACTATCACATCCAGCTGTTGCATTAAAAAAAAAAAAAAAAAAAGACAAAATTCACCAAACTGTTTAAACCCTGTTTACACTCTGCATGTGCTGAATTCTTTAGGCAAATGGCAGTTTGTATTCGTACAAACAGATACAGCTAGGAAGTACCAAAACAGTGACAAATTGTATGGTCTCTCTCTGCCCAACAATCACAACTGGTTCTTCTTCCACAGTGAGTAGAAGGGCTGAGGGGAGTTACCTGATACCACCACCTTGCCCACGTTAGGGTAGTGGAGGACAGGACACATCAGGGACATTTCAGCAGTGGATGCAATTTCAAATACAGCAAGCACTTGTCATTAGAAAAGACAACACAGAGAGTAACTACCAAACTCTTCAGGTGATAGCTTTGCTCATGTCAGGAAAATGAGCAAGTTAGATGTGCTCAGAAGACAATCCCTTGTAAGCTTTGGGGGGATATCTCACAGGGCTTTTTCTTCCTTCTCCTTCTAAAATGTATGAAGGGACAATGCCTTGGCTCATGTGACTGTTCAGAAGAGCAGCAGTTTACATCAGGATGTGCATGTCTCTGCTTGTGTGCTTAGGCCGGGGGAATAGGGCATGAACAAGGAGCTTGTGCCACCAAAGGACTCACCTCCCTTGGTCAGGGCTATTTGTGACCAACCTGTAAAGAAAAAATACATACATATTTGTTCACATGCACATATACAAATATTCAGTAGTCATCAGCAATAAAGACAATAGGAGAAAAAGGAGACCAAATTTCATTGCTATTTGACAAATGAAGAAAAAAAAATTAATTCTTTCTTGAAAGTAACTTAAGGTTGTCTCTTAGAAGTCATCAAGAAACAGTTTGACTTAACTATGAAACAAAACTACAAATCTTAGGTAAAGTCTCTGCCACACTGTGTTGCACAAAACAATTTCAATTTGGGGGCTGTCTTTGGAAGGAAACTCAACAAGGCTCTCCCAATTTGTTCTTTTTTCCTGCCACGCCTTTGGCTTTCATTTTGAAGACTGAAGATGTTTGGCTCCACTCTGAGGACAGCTGGAGTAGCTTCAGGGTGTTAGTGCTGCTGCTCTGTTTGTAGGACAAAATGAGCAAAAGCACTAGATAACAGTTGGTTTGAGGTAAATGTCAGGGCAAGGGAAAGGGAAATTAATATAGGTGCAATTACATCATTTTAATTAACTATCACAGCAGTTTAAATATCTGGTTCAGATCTCACTTTCCTTCCCTTTTCTTCTCCATGACCTCAGTCCTTATCACATTGACTTTATCTGCTGGTGCCCATAGTGACACGCAGACTTCCAGAAGACTTTGCAAAACACTAACCTCATTTAGCCGATGTAAATGCCCAGCATTGTTCCAGGGACAGAACAGACCTGCTGATGCAAAACTTCTCTGTTTATTTCAGGAAACTCATTGTTTCAATAAGCAACTTTCTTGTCTGGCCATTCTGCTCCTTGTTTCAGGGTGTCAGTCAGTGTCAAAGAATTGGCAGTGGTGGGAAGATAAGACACCTAATAGTCTCACTAAGTTACATTGCAGCTCCACACAACTCTTAATGTTCCCGGTCAGGCCAAGCAAAGAACTGAAGCTAATTAAGAGTAGCTTACCCATGCCGCAGTATTTAAAATCTCACCCAGTTGTCTCTAAGGCAAAAATCCCCTTCATTCCCAGGCTGAGTAACAAGCCACTTATGTCAAAATGTAAGGTGACATGTTCTTTTAGATCATAAAGGGGTCATTAAAAAACACATATTTCTCATAGCCATTCAGAATCCCAGAAGGACACACTGTGTATATAGTCAACCTAAATAAAAGAGAGTCCCAAAAGCTCCAAACCAGACTCCAACTGTAGCACTTACAAATAGATTTCCCGAACAACTTCTGAATTTTTTTTTTCCCTTACTTTGGTGTCCAAATGTGAACCGACCCATTTGGCTAGCTCTGACTAAGAAATAAATTAACTGTTTTAAAAGATCTGTCCTTGTTATATATTCTTTCTAGCAAAGACAGTGACTAGACACAACATTTACTTTTGCAAATAATAGTATTGTGTTTTTGCATTACTGCACCTCTGGGATTTAAACACAATGTGAAACTGTACGTGCACATATAGCCTTATACTGTTATATTCCATTTCTCTGTTTTCATGATAGGTTGATATTTCTGGATGGTCTCAGGGAAGTTATGGCAAAGATGGACTTTGATGTAGATGTTGTTTAGAATACATGTACATATATATGATATAAAATGTTTATACAGGTATCGATATTATAAAACATATATACATGTATATACATATATATTTGTATGTTCATATGTATGTATAGTTAATTCCAGTCCTGAAATCAAAGCTCCTGTGCTACTAAGCTTTTCTACTCTCTGACAGTGACATTGTGCTTTTGCCAGCTTAAGTCCATCACTTAGAAGTGCAGACATTCACCGTTTCAAACCAATACATCTATGCCAGCAAACACTTCCCTGTAAATGCAATCTATCTCTCCCTCTTCTGAAAACCGTGCCATGTTAGCAGTATAGCAAATGTATTTATGGAGGTGATAAAGTACATCAAAGAATAAATTTTGCTAATATAAGCCATGTCTCCAGCAGGAGGCTTTGCTGGCACAGTAAGACTTTGCAGCAGTAGCCAGTATCGGCTGCAGCCAGCTGCTGAGCAAGAGTGTTTCATGCTGTAGCCTCTGCAGCAGAACCGGCTGCTTTCTGCCTGCAGCTACAAAGAACTCCAAGGTCTTCTCAAACAAGCTGTTGATATCAGCAGTGCCAAATGCTAACAACCTCCCACTGTGGTTGCGATCGGAGTGATGAAACCTGCAGTTTGAAAGATTGTCTTCTCAGAGCAGCAGCAGCAAAAGAAGGAAGAGTAAAAGAGAAGCTGGAACCCCCTCATGGGCTTCTGGAAGCCCCTCGGTGTGTAGGTAATGATTTTTAGGCCATACTGAGCGCATGGCAAAGAGCAACAGATGTTCTATAGGTTTAAAATATATTTTAACTCAGTGAAATAAGAAGTCACATAAAGTACCTTTGACATTTGGTTTGTTCTCCCAAATCTTCTGGAGCTCTATTCTATATCCACTGCAACCTCCATGTGGGCTCTCACTTCATGTTGCTGCACTCACAACAGACAGAATATGTTTCTCTAATGAAAGGTTTTAAAAGGAGGACAATTAGGGGTTTTTTTTCCCACCCTGTGATACCTCCTAGCTGTTCCAAGTACAAATCTGAAATCCTCCATGCTCTGCACTGTCCAAATATAAACAACAACAGCAGAGTCAGCTTTGGGGCAAAGGGTAGCAACTGCACAACTATCCACATCTTTGGGAAGAGGACAAAATGATTCAGGGAAAGACTCTTTTGGAAACCATTTCATTTTCAATTCAGTCCAAATGTCTCAAATAATTGCACATAAAAGCAATTAGTCAAGTGACAAACCGGCAATTTGCATGTGGAATTATCCACTATATGTATGTCCCCTTTATTCCTCTGTGTACTCTTGCTTTTTAAGATTTCATGTATAAAATGGCCACATAGCCAACTGCCTTTCACACTGGTCAGTTTATTTCAATGAGACTTTGCAGTGATTTTATCAGCATGACAACACTCATGCTGAAAAACAGGATCCCATTTTCCTCTAGGACATGGTACATTTTTCTTCCACCTCAGCTAGGAGAAAGGCTGAGTGAGGAAATTAATCTATAGCTCAAAGAAGTCCTCCCATTTCTTATCTTTCGTACCACTAAGTCAGATCAGGCAGTGACTCCCACTGCAGCCTGCAGAGCAACAGAAGTACACAAAGCCCAGACAGGAATTCATATTCCGTCCAGCATCATGGCAGACTTTGTCCTACCGAAGTATATCCTCTGCTTTACTAGATGGTGATTCTCAGATTTTATTTAATTAGCATGAACATATAATAGGGCATTCAATTTTAGTACAAATATTTAATGGAAAGTTGGTAATTGGATTAAACAAGATAATCCTGTAGTAAAATACACTCTTATAAACCATTTTCAGTTATTAACATTATAAAAATGGCAGGAAAAGAAATTAATTTACAATTATAGTCTTCTTATAACCAGCCAAAAAAGATTTTGTGGATTCACCAAAAGCCTGAATAGGCTCTATTGTTCAGAGTTAATTTAAGCCATCCTGTGCAGTTTCAGTAATTTAAACACCACTGAAGTATGAGCAGAGAAGATCTGCTTACTTGTCTCTGAGTCACATGAGAATCAAGAAACGGTTTAGGTTAGGAAGCATGCTTCACAGTTTCCAAAATATGAACACCCATTCCCATGTCTCCAATCAGCAAAAAGCATCAAGTGCATACTTTTCCTCATTCTTTGGATCGGTTCACTCTCTGAAGCCATTGCTGGGAACACAATGTGATGAGACAGAAATGCAGAAAAATTTCTTCTGTTGTTTATGTAGGCCCCAGTCTTGCAAAGAGTGTTTTGTGGGAACCTCCTCACACTTAACCAGAGTCCTTCTGACTGCAAGGGTTCCTCACTTGGGCTCCAGGACCTGCTGCACGGAACTTCCTTCAGAGGCATGTAGACATCCTTGAATATTACTCTTAAACCCGTGGCTCTTCCACACAGTCAGTAGACACCTGTCTCATACAAAACTGAAGTGATTTTCTGGAGTGCACTTGAATTTGTCCTCAGATTTAAGCATAATCTCAAGTGACATCTGAAGTCACAGTAGTTTACTAGGCTGAGTTGCAGATGAAATGAGACAAACTCAAGCCCAAGTGATTCCCTTGAGCATTTGTTGGGTAATGTTCCTTTTTAAATAAATCCTTTATTTTCATTCTCATGGCTGAGATTTGAAAGGGAAAGCACAGAAAGAGGGATTAAATGGCACAGGCCCATCTTCTGAAGGAGAGTGGGTGGAAGGATGCATTGAATTCAGAAGGAATGATTAACTTGCCAAAGAGAAGCTGGGTATTATTATGCTCTAAAGAAGTGATAATTCAGACCTTAATGCAACTATGACCCTTCACTTCCCACAGGAGACTCTTATATTCCTGATGCAATAGGTGATTAAAGGTCTTATTTTCCATAAAATATTTGCACAGCCTTCCTTAGGAAAAGGTTCATTAACATCCACTAGAGAAGTCATTGGCAGAAAGTAAAGAGGACAGGTTAGCCCCTTGCATGGAAACTGGGGAAAGGAGTAGGCGTTGGAGGAGTTTGGAGAAGATACAGGGAATCTGTGTGCATATGGAACAAAGCCCATCAAGGCTACACTTCGGTAAGTAAAGTTCATTGTTGCAACTTAAGTCCTGAGACCAAACAGAATGAAATTATAGATTCATTTGTGTTTAAAACAGGAAAGAAATGTTTACTATGCTAGTAAACCTAGTAAAAGGTTGTAAAAGTTAGTTATAAACCCCTCACTTTTAAGAGACAGGACACCTAATCCTTTTCACTGGAGAGACTGGGTAAGCAAACAAATCTAGATCTAGGAAAAATACTTACAACCTGCAGAGGCAGGTAAACCAAAATAAACCAAGGGATATAATGTTGGCAGCAATCAGTGAAGAGCCACGCACAGACTCCAGGTGAGCAGTCCACTTTGAAAAACAGAATGAAACCTGCTGAGAACCCAGATACCATCAAGGGCTTTGCCAGAAGAAGAGTGAAAGAATGAGAAAACATTGCACAGAAAAAGGGGATCAGCTAGACTTCACAGTTGGCCTGTTTTGTATCAAGGCAGTAATGATGGGTCAACTGGAGATCCAGCTATGACAAACCCCGACCAGGTGCCAGCAAGTGAATGGCAGGCTAAAGGCTGGTGAACTGGAGTCCAGCAGGACTGAGAACACCAGGACTCAACATCAAGAAATTCTGAAAGACACAAGCAATTGGGAAATGCCTGGATGAGAAAGTGTGAAAAAAATCCAGCAACCAACAGGAGCAGCCAACTATATGGACTTTGTGCACATTTGTCAAAAGCGCAGGCTTCTTGAGACAGTTAAAGCAAAGTAAAGAAATATGGAGAAAGTCATAGCCCAAAGAACAGACATTTGGAAGAGCAAAGCTGATCAAAAGGAAACCGCTTGTCATAAAACACCACAGCCTTACAGAACAGATGAAGTGAACACGTGATGCCTCAGAAGGAGGCTAGGATCAGTGACTATGTAAAGTCAGCCTACAGCATCTACCAGTATAGCTCCAAAAGAGAAAGGAAGTATGCTCAGAAAGATACTGGGATAAGGATAGCAGTTATTATATTTAGAATGGAGGAATTCCTTCTCCTCACTTTTGGGTGAAGGGCACAAGTACTGTATAGAAGTCAGCCACAAGCATCTGCAAATTAAATGCATTTTATGCGGACACTCTGGCCAGGAGAGGAAGAGAGATTTCTGTCTCTGAGAGTGGCTGCTGCTAGATGCTTTAGGGCAACATGCAAGGCTCTTTCCAGGGCAAAGCTCTACAGATTTTAAAAATTCAAAGTCTGAGCCTGGCCATCTTACAGGAAAACCTAACCTATTTTACCCAGCGTAGATGGCGCCAGGATGTATGTGCAAGGCAGGATTTCATTTCACAGTGGCTTAGCAGTAATCTCACCAAATTTAAGATCTGATACCATAAAACAGAGGGACGTGCCTACTCGGTAGATGTGAATACTCAGCTTATAGCAAACCACATACATATGATGCATTAGCAAAGAGGTTTTACAGTAAAAGCAAAGATTTGACAGCTTTCTGAAAACCTAGATGGACATTGTGAGAAAAAATCAGAATTGGCATATCCTCTCTGTATGTCAGGAAGCGACATTGCTACAGCTCCAGTTCAGAAAAGTGGGCTGCTGGCAGCACGCAGGTATCAGTTGCGGCCAGGGAAACTGACAACAAATTTTGTAACATTATTTTGTAACAGCAAAAGGCCACAGAACAACACAGCAAAATTAAACCCACTAGTGCCAAATGGGAATTTGAGCACAAAACAAGGCTAACAATAAAGCAATCGGAAAACAGAAACCGTAGCAAAAAATCTGACTGCAAAGACAAAACACACACACACACACACACAAAAGAATGTTGTTTTGTATTGCTATGTGCTCTCCCAAGTACCTGACAGGGAGGTTTCAAAGAGCAATGAATGTGGGAGACCCGGGTCTGAGGCCAACACACAGGTTGTGCTTCTGAATTCAGTCTTGTATAGCTACAGAGCAATTGTAAGGTGCAACTGGCATATGTCACTCAAGGGAACTAAAGATTTAATGGAGGTAAACCTGAACGCAACTGCTGAATAATCAGAGAAAGACAGAGCCAGGATCAGCTCCAGGAGGAGTGAGACAGAGATGCTGTCATCAAAGGAAACAAAAACCACTGGAGCAAGATACATTTCTGTTGGCGGGTCATCCTCCAACAGAAGAAAAAAAAAAAAAAAAAAACCAGAAAAAAAAATAGGATCCAGTTCTACACCAGCAGTAATTACAGAAACAAAATGTAAGAGAGAGTTTCAAAGGAAAAAAAAAACAAATACAAAACCCAACCCTAACCAGTTAAAGCACCAAGTGGAGCTAAGTGGCATCCTTATAGGCACGATGTATATGCACACGTGCTCTCACACTGACAGTTCCCAGGGCACTGCACGCTGCAGGGCCTGAAAAGCCTGTGACAAAATGAGGGAAAAGGGAAGCTGGAGGAGGGAATGATAAAATAATACTCACAAAAGAATAAACTAAGAAAATTAGAATAGATGAGGACTCAGTTTTTGTTAAAAAAGAGTAAAACTTTAAAAGTCAAAGAAATGACAGAAAAGTTCCAGAACAGGCAATTTTTCATTTTAAAAAACAAATATTATGAACGACATATTTTCGATTAAAAACTTATGTGTTTTTGACACATTCTACTGTTCAAATTCTGCAGAACCTTCAAGTGAAACCAAACCAGCAGCATTTGTTTGTTATTGATGTTTTCAGAGCCTCAGAGAATCATTAACAGTGTCAAAGCAACATAAGTACTGGTCTTCCCCCCCTATTACTGTCCTACTGCAACCTAAAGAGCAGGAAGCAACAGCTTGCATTAGTACTTTGCTGTTAGCAAGTCACAGAGCTATTGAAACCTAATGGAGAGAAAAACCCCACAAATCTTCAGCATTAGCTATTCGAGTACCGTCCATACCCACCTAGCTCAAATCATACTCTCCTGCAAGAAGAAAGGAAACCTTTTGTATTTCTTTTGGTACAGCAAGACCTGCAGTAACTCCAGGGTGTCTTCATTCTGTTACACTAGGCTACAGGGAGCACACAAGAAAGCACAGGACAGCTTTAAAAGACTGCTTTAAACTGCCTTAAAAGACTCATTGGCATCTAGCCCTGAGGGCTCTGGTGGCTATGGGGCCTTCAAGACATGCTCCAGGGCTTGCTGAGACACTAGAAAGCCCCTGCCAGGTCACCTTGCCCAGTGCTGACTTCAATACCAGATGAGGAAACATGGCAGGGGTTGAACACATCAAGATCGAAGCTATCAAAAGGCACACCTTCGCACCACCAGCTTTAAAACCATCATATTTCTTAAAATGTGCAAACAAGAGACGTGCACAGATAAAATTTACAGGCACAGGAAAGTAAAGCAGAATGGGACTTCAAAGGCCGTTTGGACAATCCCCTCATTTGGATGCCAAGACCATCTCCAACAGATGTTTGCCATGAAATCTGCATGAGGAGATTTCAGTGGCTCCCTCAGTAGCATGTTGCAATGCTTAACTGCTTATAAAAAATATTTTCCTAAAATCTCACCTGAATCTTGTTTGCTGAAAGGTCAGTTGCTTCTTGTCCAGGTCCCAAATGTTCACAGAACAATTTATCACTGGCTTCTTCATAATAACTTTATACATACCGGAGAGCTGTTATCATGTCAGCTACAGTCTCTGCTCCTCTAGACTAAACAAACTCTAGCATTTAAACTGTCCTTCAAAGGTCATGTTTTTCAAGACTGTTGTCGTTCCCCTTCTCTGGACTATCTACAATTTGTCCATAGCTTCATAGGAGTGTGGGCCTGGAAACTGGATATAGAGCTTCAGCTGGGTGATGACTAGTGCCAAAAAGAGTGAAAAATTACCTCTGGTATCTTATACACAATATTTAGATTAATACATGCTGGAATGAGATTTACTGATGCTCTGACAGAAAAAAAAAATAAAAGGCATTGATCAAGTAACAATACATGTAAGCACCAGTCTCTGCACATATTTTTTGCATGTGGAAGACAGTATTCCCATGTGCAAGGACATCTGTCTTATAAAGCTGCATTCCTTTCAGTTATGCTTAACACAGGCCAAGGTTTTTCAGAAGTACACGCCAAAAGCTGGACACCTAAACCCCCTTTTTGTTGCTGAAGTAATTGACTTTGATCTTTGCACACCGTCAAGATGCAGTAGCACCTAGCTCTGCAGTCTCATAATCTCTGCAGACCTTAAGCAGAGTCTTTGAATCTTAATTTTAAGCACCTTTTTGTTATTAAGAGCTGAAAACAAAGGTATGACTCTTTGACATCCAGTTTACCGTATTCTAAACTTTACAGCTCTGGTAGACAGAGTCATTTTCTTTTCCAGTTCCCACAAGAGAAAGCTGGGGAACAGGTGGTCAGTTCCTGGCATCTCTCAGCACCAGATCCTGTTTCAGTCTACTTTAAAATAGGGTCAAATTTAAAGATATCTCAATAAAGGAAAATTTTCTCCTAAAGGTCCATCGAAGTTAATGCTTGGGAATTTTGAAAATAAGTCATCCTCTCAGGAGTTAAGTTAATGATCATGGTTAATCTATTTGAGTCAAGGCACTTCCACTACTCCTGGGCTTAAAGAGATGATGTTCAAGTGGTTGCTGGAATTCCCTTTTATCTTCTGTCCACAAAGCCATAAATCTTCTGATATACTCTTATAAGACTCCAGGAAAAGAAGATCTGAGAATTAAGATTCCTTAAAACTTACACAGGGGATTTTTTCAGAGCTGAAAAATTATAGATTTTCTTCTTGGGTGATGAGATCACAGCCTGCCAGTAAATCTTGTTATTCTGCATGGAAACGCCCAGGTGGCTTGAACAGCTGAGGAGGAAATGTTGGATTGTCTAGCATGCAGCACTTAGAGTTACTCCTGCTCTCTGCTGACACCCTGTACTTCTTCTAGGGTTTCCCTTCTTGGCTGTAATGGCTTCTAAAGATACAAAGAGTATCAGCAGACCACAGTTGGTACCCCTTCCTCATCCGCAGTCCCACATTTTGCATCAGTGACAAACAAATTCAGCTGGGGTGAACGGTCCTCTCACAATGGCCCACTTCACTGGCACCACCAACATAAGCTTATGAAATTTTTTAGGAGAAGTCTGGACTCCATGAGCACTGCAGGTTTGGGAATGACAGACTCTGTGGCACCTGAAACTAGTCCAGAAAAGTAGAGGGTGGCAAACTCTTACCAGAGAACAGAATTATATTTCAATTATCCTGGACAATTCTTCAGAATTTAAGGTGCCTTTAGAGCTTTATTTGCTTTTGCAACTTGTACTGCATTACAATGGCAGTACCTATGTGAATAGAAGTGTCTGCCCATTGCTGATAGAAGAGTGAAGAACATTGTGAGCTATGTAGCTGTCATCATGGCCACCGCTCAGCTCTCACCCTCACTGAGGTCTTATTTCCTTAGCTGAACACCCCTGACAAGACTTCTTGATTATTCTGAAAACCTAACATTAAGGTTGCTGTATTGTAAATCTCAGATCACAAAGGCTTAATTAGAATTCATAAAGTAATCTTTGGTGAGTAGACAAGTCACAGAAGGAGGTGTTCACCTTAAGAAAGCTCTGGCAGGAGGTATTCTCAATAGTTGCCTCTGCAGGACCAAAGTCAGTGGCTGACAGGACTGCAATGACGCACTGGTCCTTCATATTCAGTAGCAACAAGAGCACTTCACTCAGCCAGATAGGCTTCCATGGCACAGTCATTTTGAAATGAGAAAAGTAAGTCTCTAATCCACCCTAACATTCTTGGTTATGATAATTTACAAGTAATGTGCAGGGCTGGCACTGAATACTTATTTGGAAACATCCTGATCTAAACCCTTCTTTCTTTACCTGGCTATTTTATTGTTGGCAAATGGTTAAAAATGTGTGTCCCAAGGAAGTTCTCCTACTATTACACATTTTCCTTTTCTCTTGTTTGGAGCACAACCGACTTGGAGAAAATAATCAATCGCAGACAAGCTTTCAGCTTTCTGCTCAGTCCTCTATAGGGATGTTGACAGAAATGGTATTTACATGCAAGTTGATGTATTTGCTCTATCAAATGTAGAGTGCAGTGACAGAGAATGTAATGTCATAAAGTGGAAATGGAAGACAAAATCTGTGCCTGTAATTTCTAAAGAAATATTGATTTTAGCAGGTTTACCTCAGTATTGTCAAGATGAGACCTGGGTCTTTTTTACAGTCACATTCTGAAGAATCTGGCCAACTAAACAAATTGTTTTATATGGCCACAGGCTTTCTATCTGACCTCTAGCTGATGGCCTACAAGGACATTCAGTCTCCAGAGTGTCGTCTGTCACATCTGCCAATCACATCTGGATGTCAAGATATCCCAGGGTATTTCAGATTAGACTAAATGCCTATGCTGAGGCATCAAAACTCCTTCCTGGTATCATAGATAGTCCCTAGTTGTAGGCTGATGGTTACACACAACTTTATCTGTTTGCACACACATCCCTTTCCATGATTACACACACTCCACTGCAGCTGACACTGTTCTGAGCCATTATAGAAGTTTCCAGACTGGTCATCCATTTAGGGTTTAGTCTCTGCATTAAGTCAGTCTTTTTCTTAGTTTTCCCTTTGCATTACCACAACACAATGAGGAATCCCATCCTTTTGCTTATCTTGTGTCATGCCATACAGATAAACAGAACACTTCATTTGTTAGTGCCGTGCATTTTCAATAAGCACAAACATAGAGACAAGTACCCAGATAAACTGTATCAAAGTGGCAGATAATGATCTTCCAAACAGACAGTTACTGTTTATTCTACACGTTAGTCGTGAACTATATGTTGTGTGTACACACACATGCAATACCACACAGGAAACACTTGTTTATTCCTGTTTTGAGAAGTGTCTCTTCTAAGTACATCTGTAAATCTGTTTCCAAAGATATGCAAGTAATCACACTGGCAGAAAGAGCAAACTCAAAACTTTTCCCAACACCAGACTGGAAGCCTGGAAAAAAGGAAACCAGCAGATGTAGCTTACCTTGAGATTACTTTTTTCCAGTTCACCCTTCTCCCATTATTTTTCTCTTGTGCATTTTTGTTTCAATCTTTACCATCTAACAAAAGGTAGTAAAGGAGTTCTTTGGAAAAAAAGTCCTTAGAAATTTCAGGAAAGAAAATTATAAGTCCCATAACTCCTCACCTTCTTCTGAACTGTATCCACTTTCCAATTTGATGGACTCCAGCTGGGAACTTGTTTGAACTTGAATAAAAGGGAAGGATTTTACCATCTCAGTAAAATTCAGTTACAGTTCTCCACTAAAGATCAGTCTTCCCAGTCCCATCACTGAAGGGGCTTTCCATGCAGTTTTTTTCCAATATGAGGAATTCCTTTGGCTCCAGCCTTAAGGGTCTCTTTCTCAAGGTTATTTATTGCACACCCTGTGGGAGCTTCCAAACATTAACTGCTCAAACTTGGCAGAGGAGAATTGGTAGATTTTCCCTCTCTCTGTGGAAATTTCTGTTGTATGAGCCCACATCATTGCAGAAGTCCCTCTCCTGGGAATCTCTGTCTCAGAGGAAATATGGGACAGCTGTGATTTGGTCTGCGGTTTCCTTCTTTTTCTGGACTTTATTCATGGTTTTTAAAACTTCCAACATCACAGTTGCTTCTAAACAGAACAGGAGGAGATTCAAACCTTACTCTTGCAAGTGTATCTTGTGGGATTTCATACAGAGTGCAGACAGTGGCCATTTCTTTGGTACCACTTGAATCTGGTCATCTCCTATGTCTTCCAAGATACTGCTGCCAATTTTCTGATTACCTCCAAGTACCAGCGGCTGTCACACAAGCTTAGTGCCTAAGATCATATGCTTTGGGGAGCTGGTTACCATTTCCTTTTAATTACATTGTCCACACTAGATGCTTTCAAAGGTTTAATGTGTACCCTAAAAGATTAGCAGCCACAAAGCAGCCTACATAGGAATAAACCTCTGCCCTCTTTTTCAGTATTTCCAAATGAAACATTGGGATGTTTCTAGCCTGTCAGAAACAGTCATAGTTTCTAACTAGAAACTAATTACTCCACCAATTAAATGCTGAAGTTTCTAACAATTTTCTTGACAGTTCTGGTTTTGTCACCTCTGTAGATTTGACACCACATCCACATAGAGCAATTAGTTGCAATCATGCATTTTAAAAGGTGCCACACCATCTCAGCATGTTATAAATTTGTCCTTTAGTTAATATTAACGAATAATATCAGATATATTACATGGATATTATTTGGAATAGTATTTAAATGTAATGGCTATTAACATGAATGCGTATATATACATTAATAGTCTATATGTACATATTTATATGGAAGCATGTAACTTATTTCTCCACTTCTGTGGTATATGGCACATGAAATAAGCAGCAGATACAATATACATGATCTGGGTTCTGGAGCTCTCTGGATGAATTGCAGTAGGTGGCTCTAAGGGGCATATAGCTTCATTATATCTAATCACTTAACATGAAGGAGAGGATTGAACACAAAGATAAAGCTTTTAGATTACACTTATCAGTTCCCTTCAGATTTATTTCTGACATTTAAAGCAGAGAGTTCAATCAGTTTGAATTCTCATGAAACACGAACCTGTCAGTTTTCAACTACATGACAGTACATACTCCTAATGTCAAAATTAGCTGATATAATTCTTCACGCTTGGATTGTTGGATCCCTCCGGGACTCAGAAATAACATAGTCTATGGTTATAATGCATGAGGCACCTGAAGAAAATAGAAATAGATTATGAATTAGGAATTAAAATAACATTTGTACTTGTACTTCTTGGCTTAACTACTATTGAATAATATACCGATTATTAAGTTTCAGATAATGTTTTCTCTTCATATTGGACACTTATTTATGCATTCAATCAGCAGATTTTAAAGAGCAACTCCTAGACAGTACACTGAGTATAATTTGGTATTTTAAAAAAACTATCAAACCTCGTATTCTGTCAGCCATCTACATAAAAAGTTACTGTCATGAAAAAATGTTTCAAACAGAAAAGTGTTTAACAAAAAGCATTTAAAGCAACACCAGAGTTCTGATGTTAAAAGATAAATCAGATTAGTTGCTCCATTAGAGTTTGTAACTGAAAAGCAAAACTGGCAGGCTGTATTTCTGCAGTTACAGAGGAATAATAGCTATGCAGCCAGAAACAATGCAGTCCTATACGTCTTGATCATAAATATGGATGTACTTATAATGACCTATTCTCACATGAATACTTAAATCTCTTCCATCACAGTTTGTTTAGCTGCACATAAAAGACTGGTGCACAGCACAAAGACATCGTAACGTTGTAAAATATGTAACACTGCAAGCTCTAGGAAGCTGTCATCATTTTAAGTGCATATTTAGGAAAACATTTTTCAGAGTGACACGTTTTGCAGCGTTTCAGTACAGCTCTGACAAACCCTAGAGCCATACAGTTCATCCTGTAAGTGTTGCCAGCAAGGTTAGCTGAGCATTTTATGCTTCCTGAGGAAGACAATGCAGACAGAGGTCCTGTTGTGATGGAGGGAGGCCCTACTGAGAAGTGCAGAGTGCCCTCCCCTCCCAGTAAATTGCAGTCCCATTGGAGGCAAAAGGACCAAATCTACTCTCCCTTATGTGAATGGAAAGGGGATTAGGAAAACCACCTGCAGCCGGCAATTGAGAGCACAAACTGGTATTTACCAACAGCGACTTAGCTGCTGTTAACTTCTGACTGCCTGTTCAGCACTACAAGTGTGGTGTGAATTGGTTTATCTCCCTTGAATGGAGCCATGCTGAAGATGCACTAGAGAATAATCTGTTTTTCTGGGCATCAAGAAATATTTACCACATACCCATGTGGAATACTCTAACTGGAAGTATTATTCCTTTCTTATATTAAAACTATGTTAACTTTTTTAACTTTCTCAGACATCTGCAACATTATCTGCTTTAATCAGTTCTCACTTCTTCATCGGGCACATGTTTTTCATTAGTTTTATTTTTATTGTTAGTCTGTCATTGACCTTTGCTAAATAGGTTCCAGTATGCTACTGAGCCAAATTCATGGCTCCAGCCATCTGGGGTATGACAAATGCTTCATGGGAAAATTTGGAAGCTTTTCTTCTAAATCCAGCTTCCACTTTCTTTGCACCCTTTGGAGTTGCCTCATGAAGAAGCCCAGATCTCCTACCACACAGCATCTCAAAGTGAGCTTATGAGCCATGGAAGTGTGTGCCTGGTCTTCCGTGAAAGCGGTGGATGGGGGGATGTGTGGAGCTCAGCCTCTGCACAGGTGTGGCATTTGGCTGACTGCACGTCCTGGTGTGTCTGGGGTTACATGGGTTACATGATCTACAGGTCATGGTGATCTTTCATGGTAGTTAACATCAGGTACCTAATTTTCGATGTCAGGTCTGCAAGGTTGAGAAGCACTGAGCCAAAGGCTGGCTTTTATTCTCAAGGAGAGCAGTGAGTTTGGAGTTCCTAGAGCACAGAGCTTCAGAAAGGCTTGGTTTACAAGGTGAGTTATGCTTAGGATTTCTGGAAAATTGCCCCACTTGGCAGAAGCAGAAACCCAAGACAATGAGGTGCGCTACCCCTTCTCAGCCAGCACTTTTAGCTCAGTGACTGTGCTTTTAGATGTGTAACATGGAATAAACTTTAGGCTCGAGAGGTAACTGCAAAAATAGCACCCAGCCAACACAAACAGGGAAATAATGTGCAGCAGTGCTCAGCTATTAATGAGCAGGACTCGGTGTAACTGGAAAGATGTTCTGGAGCAGCAGGTGCTGGTGTGGGTTGACTCTAGGGCTTTGTGGCTCAGATTGCTGTTTAAGGCACCATTGTTATTACAAGGCAGAGAAGCTGCTGAAGCTACCAACACAAATATATCATTGCCCGCAAAATTCATTTCACATCCCTTTAATGAAGAGCAGGTTTTCCCTCTCAATTACTACATGACAATAATGACTCCCTGTGGTCCTGTCCACCAAATGACAGGGAGATAGTACTATGAATCAAAAAAAGCAGCAGATTTCCATAACGCTGGACGGCCTGGTCTGCCTTAATGTTATCAATCCCATGGTCTGGAAACACCAGGAGGATCAGATATCATTTATGCATATTTACACACTTTAAACATCCCTAGTCTTTAGGTTTATATTGTATCAGTCAGACATGGCCTTGGCTGAACAGCTGGGCACAAACACATCCCTGACAGTGGGCTTAACTTATTGACTTTCTAACTAGCCTTATATATTGAGAAATATCTGCTCCCCGACTCATTGCTGCCTTTTTTGGCCCTGCAGGGACAACATGTGATTGCACATAGCAGCTTCTCTGCTCCTTTGTGTTTGGCATCTGAGCAGAATTTATAAAAGGAAAGGAAAATCTGTCACCACTGAGATAAATGTTAACACACGGAAAGTTGCAAGTACAATCTTGTACTTATATTTATCTTTTTCTGTCTCTTCACTTGAAAACTGATGCTTAGTGGTTCCACAATGGATTTTTTTTTACTTCTGTAAGCAAGGCCTTCAAAAGATACCTGAGTTAAATTCTGTAGAAGATGAGAAACAGTAGCAAACCTATCAAATTTGAACTTCTTAAGGCTGACCAAGGTTTTTCAAGATTCAAAAGTTCAGGTATTTTTTGCCAATTGTACTAAATTTCAAGGTTAAAAATGTGCCTTGTCCACCTTAACATTTTCTTAAATGTATTTCTAAATCAATGTCTCTAGCAACTGGGGTTTTTTTCCTCACAGTCTCATTAAATTATCAACTTAACATTCTTTAATTCTGCCTAGCTAAAAGAAAGTAAAAAGTTCTGTAAGACAGTTAAGACACTAGCAAACCTAAATGACTTTAGAGACTTGAACCAGGTAGATGGATATTTTTTTTGAACCACTGTATCCAGGAGAGGACAGTTGCCTTCTAGGAATATGTGTCTTGTTAGCTCATACCTTAACCTCAGAAAAATGCAAGAAATATGTATAAAGAGGACTAGAAGTCACAGTTCTCTATTTTACTCCAAACCGAGATATACATGTGGCAGTTAAATCTGCTGTCTTTTGAAATGCAAATCGTAGCATTACAGGAAATCTTCACTGCCAGACTCTAACAAACTAGAAAATTCAGCTAATACTGGAACTGATGACTTTGGGGACATATTGTTCCACTTGCTGAAGGGAATCTCCATGCAAATAATTTAACTATGCCCCAGTGGGCAAAGAAATTGATTTTACCCCTTCCAGATATCAGTGAAGGAACCAGCATGATCCTCACTGCACCAATAAGCTGAATGTGAAGCTATGAAGGTCAATTGCTTCACTGAGACACTGAATAGGCAGATGGTTGCAGTCAGACAGAGTAGGTCGGTTTTGGGTTTTTTCTGTCAATGCATATGTGGTAGCAGTGACACCGCAAAAAAAAGATAGCAAGACCATTCCTGAATGTGCAATAACGGATGCAAAGAGCCCAAGGACAAGCTGAGTTCACACCACCTAACATTTTATGCTGCAGAAATGTCAGCCCTTCAGAAATTATGCAGATGTTAATAGCAGAGGGAGGGGGGGGGGGGAGAGCAATAGCCAGAGGCAGCTTACCAGCAGAGCTAAGAGCAGCTGCCCTTCATCTCCTTCCCACCTAGTAGCATCTTATTAAGCATTTAAGCCTGTTATCTTACTTCCACTCTCCACCAGTGCAACTGCAGCATCCAGCACTGATTTGATATGATACCACTATTGAGTAGTAGTTTTCCAGGAACTCAGCAATCTGGTAAGCTGTCATAGTTGTATTATTGCCATGTGTAACAGGAAATAAGAATTAAAAAAGAAGGTACAAATGAGACAGTATGAGGTATCTGAAGTATAACCAGAAAGGTTACAAAACATTGAGAGGAAAACACTATTCACTAAAAGGTAGAGGAGACCCAAAGATATTCTCAAAACATCTGACTTCAAATAAGGTTTGAAGGTTCAAATTGGATGCATTAGCACCCAAGCTGCTTGAAACTGGGCTCTGAATTCACTCTTGCATTCAAAAAATATCACTCTAAGAGTATTAGTAGAGCTGTTGCAAAGCTGCTTCTGTGCAACTAGAAGATAAAACCAACACCTCAAGAGTAACGTAGAAAGGACATAAAAATACCAAATATAAAATGAGAAAATGGAGTACACAGTACCTAATCACAAAATGGCTACTTCACAACTGCAGTGCTTTGTGTTTTGTTTAAAGAGCTGACACCCTGAGAAGGCACATTAGGAAAAAACTCCCATGAGGACTGGTGGCTGAGTCAATTGCTTTAAAGCTCCATCTCAGAACTAACTGGGGGGTTTCTTTGGGTTACAGGGAGTCTGCGGATTGCATTGTCTTGTTTTGGGTCTACAGAAATCCAAATAACCAGGGAACTGGGAAGCATTGAGTGTTCAATATCATAACATCAGAGCACCCAACAACATTAATAAGTGGAACCTCATCACACCCCTCTGAGCTGTACAGTAGAGATACTTACATGCTTAAAATTAAGCATGTGTCTGTTTGTAGGACTGAGGCCAAAGGTTGCAACAGCAGCCAAGGGAATACCTGCCCAACCTCTTCAAGGCAAGGATATTTTGCTTGTAAAAGGATATTTTAACCTTCAGAGGCCATGGACTACGTAGTGGTAATGTGACCTTTAACTTCTCCAGATCAAATGTTTATACAGGTGCTCTCATTTCCTGAAAGAGGAGCAGAGGTTTGAATATTATACAAACACTACTAATTTAAATATTTTTACCAGTTGCTGTTTCATGCCATTGAAAATAAATATATATATCATATTTATTCAGGTCCATGCACATAGCATAAGATTTCAGAAATGCTTATCGTCATCTGGTGGAAATTTTCAGAGTACATGAATAGGAAGAAACCTTAGTTGTTAACTAGCTTGAATTCTAGAGATGATAACAATGAGAAATTTCACAGGAAAAAGCTCCGAAATTTCCCCTAAGTGTTATGAGGTAATCCTAGTGCTGCAGTGGCTGCAGATCAAGTGAAAGAGGACCAGAGGTCCTGGGACTTGGATTCCTGTGGTTTCTATGTCAGTTCTGAGACTGACACCAAGGGGGTTTCCTTGTCCCAGTCTGGTGGCAATGTTAACAGTCTGAAGCAGGAACACCAGCTTTCCATAGGAAATGTCTCAGCTACAAAAATGTCTCAGTTGCTCCCTCTCCCCCTGCTTGGAGTTGATTAAAACACTGTTTTCCACATCTCTTGGCAATGATCTGCTTTTCTACTAGCTCAGGACAACCCAGTGCCCCAGCCAAGAGTCTCCCTCCGGATCAGTACCACTGTGGAGTGCTGAGTGAGTGTTAGTTGCTGCATTTGCTTTTCCTGTAGATCCATTTAGCTAAAGTCTGGAAAACACACAGACAGAAAAGCTCTGAAAAATGCTGCACGTGAATGATTTCACATCCGCCCATGTGCTGTGGGCCAATTAATTAGTAAGATGCGATTTTGGCTGCCACCTTGCCAACTTCGGGCCATGTCTTAGACTCTCAGATAGGTGATTTAAAACAGATGCTTAGAAAAGCACCATGTGAATCATGTAAGACTTGTTTGCTGTGCTTTGTTAGCCAGGTTGAAAGTTAAGGCAAGCAATCAGGTTGTCTTGAAACTGTGGACAAATCCTGTAGTATGCTTTTCTCAGGTGATAAGTGAGAAATGAGTCCTCCAGAGATTGCACTGTGGGAAATGTCTTCCATTTAATTTGCAATCTGGGTCAATTTCTGGAGTGCCTTCCCATACCAGCCTGGAATTATGAAACCTTTGAGTAAGGCTTGTAACCTGCACGTGTGATGCTTAATTGTTTGCCTCCCCTCCAAAAGCACACAAACCAGAGGATAGGGCAGAGGCTGTTAAAGCATGCTGAGTCTAAAAAAACCACACACAAGATCAAGACATGGGCCTGTTGGGAGGAACAGTTCATTCTTGATACAGGGTAGAGATTTTGGGCTGAGAAGGTACAGCTTTTGTCCGAAAGTTAGTCAGAGCATTCCAAATGCCACATACATCAGTGGGGTTTGCAGCAGGTTATATATGCATTAAATACCTCTTTACTAAGAAATTATATGGTATTCTCTAAGTATGTCTGAAAAATGGTAACAGGTGCTGATCAGGATTTTAGGTTTCAAATTTTAGACAGAGAGAGGCTTTATTTGATGCTATGCCCTAAGGGGAGGAACTGGAAAAGTTCTAATATAAATACATATACATATATATGTATGTATAAATGTATATATCAACAGAATTTGTAAGATAAAGAGACGGTGCTCTCATATATTTATAGATGAGCAAGCCTTGAATGGATTGTGAAAATGTTTTAAAGCCAGCTGGGAAGTAAATAATGGAAAAGTGTAAATCCTAGTTTCATGGCATTGAAACATGCTGAACTTACTGGATGTTCAGAGGGAATATGGTATTCTAGTTCCTTATTTCCAGCTCCTTATAAAATGAAATGTCTGCTGAGACCTCTATGATGGCAATCAAGACTATTGCAGGATGCCTTTTTGGTAGTGAGTTTCTCCTAGCATTGTCCATTTGCTTAATGGAAAACTAATGCTGAAGTTTTCTCCAGGAGACGAAAAGACTGCAGCTCTCTGATTTCATGATCATTTTACAGTGTGTCTTTTCTCTCAACACAAGTGAAGGGAAGGCACTTGAGAAATTATTCAGACAGCTCTCCCTGCACTCCTTATTCATCCAGAGTTGGAGCTTGTCATCAGGCTGAATGTACTGAAGGTCTCGTGCTGCTCATCTTGTCATGATGGACTTCTTATTTTCACAGCTTTCCAAAAGTCACAGTGTCCTAACATTACATTAACACAGCTTTCTGGTGCCTGTATGTTCACTAACAGCATGAGCCAAGCCCCATGAAAACTGATGATTTTCACAGAGTAGGGGGTCAGTCTGTAAGTGCATTATGATATAGAGAAAAGCATTGGAAATCATTTGAGACTGGTCACTTCAAATGAAAGATGACTCTAACTCAAGACCACCTCTGTGCAAAAAAATGGCAGGCAGATTCTGTTCTCCCTTAGAAAAACAGGCAGAAAAAGGAAATGAGGGTTTTGAATAAGACATTTGAAGTTTACCTAAATATTACACAAGGAACAAAAAGAGTTATTTATGGATGTATTTAGGAATGTAAAATCAGCCTTGACTGATCATGTGGGGAAGCACTCTGTTCACAGATACTGCAACCGTGATGCTAATTCAAAATGTGACTGGGGTGGAGTTCCTCTCTTCTCTCTGCAGAGAGTTTTAGGTTGCTTTTTGAACTTGCTGAGATGTATTTCATTATTCCAGATCTAAGAAATCTATTTATTTAGTGTCTTAGTAGATGTGTGATTTTTGTCGGATAATTACATACTCTGTTTTGAGAAATGCTTTGTTTTTCTAGCTTGTTTCTGACATCCTTAGAGCTGGATCTTCTTATGTGTGATCGCTTCTCCCTGGTATCCAGTGATAGAACACATTCAAAGCTGTGCCAGAGGAGTTTTAGGCTGGACATTAGGAAATATTTCTTTACCAAGAGGATGGTCAGACACTGGAACAGGCTTCCTAGAGAGGTGGTCGATGCCCCAAGCCTCTCAGTGTTTAAGAGGCCTTTGGACAATGCCTTTTGTAACATGCTTTAACTTGGCTATCTCAGAATTGGTCAGGCCATTGGACTTGATGATCAATGTAGGTCCCTTCCAACTGAAACAGTCCTATTCTATTCTATTCTATTCTATTCTATTCTATTCTATTCTATTCTATTCTATTCAGCTGAGAGTATGAATAAACTTCTACCATCTACTATTCTGTGCCTTTGGTTTTTAGAACCTTTGGTTTATATCGTCAAATCTCAACTGATTTACACTGTATTTGTGTGGGCAGAATGACAGAGTCAGAGCTCCACAAACACAAGTTTTGCCAAAACACAAGTCAAACCAGACCTTCCAGAGATACTAAAATCAATAATGAAATCTTAATTACCCATACAAATAAAAAACAGAATTAAAAATAAAGGAAAAAAAACAAGAAGTGGTGTAGCAGTATGGGTACAGACTGAGATGAAAGATAATCTTAGCAGTCTTGGGATATTAAATGAAACTTTGCCTCAGTGTTCAACAAGATTAATGATGCAGCGTGTGGTGACAAAATCAGAATGACTAATCAGAGTGCATGGATGGAAAAGAAAAGCACCATATCAAAGACAAACACTAACTTCAAACATCTTGATAAATTCCAGTTGGGTGTGGAGAGGGCAAATAGTCTCCATGGAGAAACATAGGAAAATTATCACACAAAGTACACATCCAGCATCAAGGATATTTAACAGATTCATCAAATCAAGGGCACTGAAGTATAAGTGGAGAGTAGGAAACCTCTTGCTACTGTTCAAGAAACAAAACAAATGCAATCTAAGCAACCACAGATTTGCTACTCTGACTTCAACAGTATGTTAGGCTTATAGGAAGAAAAACATGAAGACAAGGTAGTTAAGTGACTCAAAGAAAGGATAACATACAACACTGTTCTATGAAAGGTTGGATGTAAAAAACAAGTCTGATATTTTTCTTTGGTAAAATAGTTCATTTTTTAGGTGAAGAAAACACAGATATAACTATCTTAATTTCAGAAAGGTACATTGCCATGGCAAAGAACACATTGCCATGTAGGTAACTTTAATACAAATAAGGGGAATGATAAAAGAATTTCAAGACGGGCTGTTCTGGAAAGAGATGTCATTAGTGGTGTCCTTGAAGTACCAGTTTCAAGAACACCTTCCTTCAGATTAGATCAGCTCCCTACATAAAATAATTGGTAGGATGCTAACAAAATTTCCCACAGACGTGAACCTGGGAATCCATCTTCGATACAGAGGGTGCCTAGAATATATCACTGGATACGCTTGTGTCCTAGACTCAGAGAAATTAGATAACACACAGAGTTGTTGCAATGTCATATATGTTGTCCACTACCTCACACTGAAATCATAATCTGGAGGAATTATGAGTGAAAATAGTACGAAAGAGATCCTGATATTCTGGTAAATCCTAAGAATACCATGAACTACTGAAATAGCATGGCCTTTATAAAATGCAGTAGTCAGAGAAATATGAAAGTAGAAGAAAAATACAGTAGTCTACAAGAGATGAAGCATTACTATCAGGTTCAGAGAATCATTAATAGCTCTGTATACGTCATTGTTAAGACCTTACATGGGGTTCTGTGTTCAAATAAATATATTTGTTTTCAGGAAAAATGAGTTCAAATTAACGTACTGAAGCATGTGGAGAGACTTTCTTGTTTACCTTCATCAAATGCAGGTTTAGAAAAGATGTGACAGTTCCTTGTAAAAATACCACAGAAATAAATAAAAGAAATTAAAAACAACTTGTTTAGAGTAAACATCAGTAGTGGCAGAATATCAAATTATTATAAAATCTCCATGAATACAACAGGGAAAGCATTAGAAAAAACACTTTATGGGGGAGACATAAAGGTCTGAAATTGCATTCAAACAAGCAAATTAGGAATAGGAGTGATGTTCTTTGATGAGCTGGGGGTTCTTCCCTGGTCCCCCATGTTTTCAGCCAGAAGACACAAAAGTTATTAATCTATTTTTAAATTAGTTTGACTGTGATCAGTCTAATACCAGTATGAACCACTCCTGGAACACTTCAGTATACAAATCACCCAACAAAAACAGGTGAAACGTCACTTGTTTAAGGAACACTGTTAGGTGTTTTTCCCTTTTTTATAACTTGAAATGAGAATGATTCACCTTTCAGGCAGAAAGTTTTGGGTGATGATCCCATCCCATTCAATCTACTTATATATACAGTAATTCACAACTCGCTGACATTGTGCTGACTCTTTGCTCTCACTGCCCTCCTTCATCAAATTCCTAAATCCCAGCATTTCCTGTTACTCTAATCACAGGTACCCAGAGTTATTGTGCTGCCACAGAGTGGTACCATTCTATGTGAGTGAGATTGTGACAAGGAATATAACTTGACTGAAGTAGTAAAGCAAATCTATGCTGACCCCTGGATGCGAACTGAGGATAGACTGAGTTCTTGTCTGTTACTCCAGGCCATGAGCCATAGGTCTAAGCATGGTAAAAGAAGTATAAGAAGGGTAAAGAGCAGCTGCTAGTTGGACCTCACCCAAAAGAGATGTGTTCATGTGCTTTCACTACCACAGATGGAGAATTTTCACTGCCCTGACTGGAAAAAGGAACACCAGTGGGAGCTGAAGGGGTTGTGAGTCAGCCCTAATCCTTGTACACCAGGGCTGGTAGGCCTTTGACATGGTAGTGGTGGCACAGATTGATTCTGGGCTACAGAAGGAACCAAGGGAAACAAAGATTGTTGAATGCTACTCAGGCAAGGAGAAACTTAAGAGCAAATGAGCCTGATCTGGTGACAGCCAAGAAAAGCAGCATGAGGAAAATCCAGCAGGGATTGTACCACTTTAGCAACATTGGCTGTATCAGTCAGAAAGAGGGGAGAGGAAACCATCCAACCATCACTCTTACACCAGCTCCCTCTGTGCTCTTGGAGACTTTACAAAAATCCAGTCAGCAGTTCCTAGTTCAAAGTGCCATCCTGCTTGGATACCCAAAACATGATGTGCAGGTTTCCTACTTGCACCCCTGGATGCACACAGGAAGAGGCAGTTTCACCTTCTTACACCCTTGCAAAACAGGAACAATCACCGATGTTTACCACCTTCCTTGGAGCCTCTGTCCCCCTCTTGGGCAGGGGCATCACCAGACTTGTGCCAGAGTCCCTCTTCTGTGAAGTGAGCCCAGCCCCTCATCACCTCCAGTGCTTTCTGTTGAACGACCACAAGAGATCACGCCAGAAGACTCCACTTTGGCTTCTCTTTTGTGACCTGGGGCCACCCTGGATTGCCGAGAAGGTCCCCAGGATCTGTAGATCACACTTTGTGCATGATGCCACTGCAGCACTGGACACAGCCACCCCCTTCTGAAAACTCTGGGCAGGAGGAACTGCTCCAGCAGGCTGTGCCTGCCTCCTTATCACCTCACACCCAGCAATACCCACCCCTCCCAACCCTTGCAGAGTCACTGACGTTTGCCCTGACAAATCGGATGCCTTGCTCTCAACTACCAACAACTCATCCTGAAGACTGCCAAAGAATCACGCAATTGCTTTCTCCTTTGCCTTTTTTTTTTTCTTTGTCATTGTAAACTAGGAGCACTTCATGCCTCCAGCTGGCAGGGACAAAGGGGGAGGCAGCAGGGCGGGAAGGGGAGAGGGTCAGGGAACATCTGTTTCACATTTAACCTGGAACCAAACTTTTTCATTGTGCTTCTCCAGCCTTGCTTGTATTCAATTACTAGGCTCTCCTAGTGCAAGAGATTTATATTAAAGCCTCATACAAAGCTATTGTGTTTTGTCACACAACAGTACTGAATCAATTACAAACGTGCTCAACATGATCCCTCTCAGCATTCACTTGGGGATAAGCTGTCTGACCAAGATGCCAGCTGGGTGTTTGCTCATCTCCAGGAAGGTGTGACACACCTAGCTGGCACTCACACGTCACTATCACTGTCCCCTGGGTGCCACCATTCTCAGCTCTGTTTCATTCAAGGTTTGCACGGGGTGGAGAAATGAGGCTGAACACACATGCACAAAAGCCTGGGCTCCAGTCTCAGCAGCTGCCTGGGGGTAAAGGTCCCTTGGATGTGCAACAAAACAGCAGTGCTGCCCCTGGTCTGGTGCGATGTGACCCTCATCCCAGCAGCAGGGAGAAGCCAGCCAGTGCAATCACATGACAAAAATGGGAAAAGGCACTCTGGGCTGGGTGGTACTAGGGGAGCAGAGGGGCAAAGGAACAGGGTCTACAGCTCTCCAAGTCCCTTTTCTCCTAATAAACCAGCTTCCAAGTAGGGAAATAAAATAGCAATTGTTCTTTGCAGAATGTGTCCTGTACAGAAGGGAAATTTGCTGCTTACACCAGAGCAAATGTTACACCAGAGCCAGTTCCTGGTTTGGCCACTGAATTGCCATGTAACCACAGCCAAGACTTTGTAAAGCAAATATTTCAAATATGGCTGATAATTTTGTATACTGACAGAATTTATGGCCTCTCAATACAAGCTTTCTGTAGAAAAACACCAGAACTGGAGATATCTTGAATTAGAGACCTTTTTTAAGGATGTAATCCTACTAATTCATTTTGCAAACCATCCAGGAAATCATACAATACCTTACAAATCGTAATTTCTTATATATTAAATAGCAATTGATAAATTTAGCACCTAGAAAGCTTCCAAACTGGTCAGAAAACCCTGCCCAAAAAGCACTGAGAAGCCACGGAGCAGGTTGCTATATCTCTGTCAGATGTGCAGATGCTCCTTGCTTATCCGCATGGTTCCTACCTATTATTCAGCAGAAACAGTGTTTGCTGCTTTTAGCATGTCTTTCAAAATCTTTCTGATGGGGCTGTAACCACAAACCAGTTCCTCTCCCACAGTCCATGTGTGCCCAGTTCCCAGGTACGTGCAGCTTCCTGGGCAGGCAGAACCTCCCTTCCATGCAGGCTGTAACGCAGAGCTGGGGCTAAGGTTGCGAGGTCTCTTGCGACAGAGACTGCTTTGGACTTCATGTTTCATAAATAAGCACATCCTGAGAGGACCTTTGAGGCACTAATGTATGTTAATAGCAGCACTAATGGTACTTTACCTAACAAACATAGGCTTTTCAGATGAGTTCAAATGTTCCATTTAACAGCCTTATTCTCTTTACATTCAGTAGAGAGCCTGAAAGATAAGAGCAAAGCCAGGGTTTTGCAAGATAAATTTGCCTTTTGTCAGACGGATTCACCATGCCAGTTACTGCCTCCTGCCTCAGTTTACCTGTTCCTGCAGTGGAGACAGTGCCCATCAGGGAACAGAGCAAAGCTCCTATCACATAAAACTGATGGTGTGAAACAGATACCTAGGACTTAATCCACATACAGACCTGACTCGTAACTCCTCAGTGGAACTTTGTCCTGTGGCTAAAAGCTAATAGGGCCCTGTACCCTTGGGAAAGGTTGAAAATATCTGAACAGATGGAGCCCTTAGTGCCCAGAAATTCTGAGCTAAAACTAGCAGGGCTTTTTCAAAGCCAGACGATAACTAGCTGTGATTAGAGCTCTTATAATGAGCTTTAGCTAATTTTGAGCTTTTTGGAGGTCCTTTTATACAAGCAACATGCAAAGAATGGCGACAGCTGCGTGCTGCCCTGTGCATACTGCAAGCTGGCTGGTTGCAAGCCAGCTGCAGCCCAGAAGCCCTATAGCCACATTATCTTAATGCTGGCTCTGAATTATTATACCTCATTTCTCAGCAGGGCTTTATTGCTTCAGGTTGAGCATCCTGTTAATGTGACTACCCAGCTTCCTGCTCTACCACCAGCTGGCTGGGAGCACAGGCAAAACAGGCACTCTGCTGAGTGTGTTGGAGTGAATGGGTGTACCCCATAGGTCCCCACCTGCAGGGATGTCCCCGTGGCAGACCTGAAGGCCGAGGGCAGCTCATATCCCCATGCACCTGCATTAAACAAGCAATGCTGGCAAACTTCCTGCTGGCAAACACCCTGAAGTAGCTTGTGCAGCTACCCATGAAGCTTGCACCACTGCAGGCTTATATGCGGACTCAGTTCACTGAGCTAAATCTAGTTCTGGTACCTCTGCCCCTCTGAGCACAACTAAATGCCACTAGATCATGGTTACCCTCCAAAAGGTATTCTGTCTTCGTCCATGACACAAATGGAGCAGAACGGCCATCCTTGAAGGTGAGTTTCTTGTCATCAAACAAGATGCAGGGCATTCCCATCACCTAGAAATTAAAGTTTCTTCAAAATACAAGGAAATACAGCCTAGGGTAAAGCATCCTCATCCGGTCTGGTGTGGTAGGGGTGAGAAAGGTAGGAATAGCAGAAAGGGCGCTTCTTAGTTCAGGGTTTCTGACAAACGGTTCTGAAGCTACTCAAAGGAATCACACCAGTATTTTGCCTACTTCTATAACCAATGTCTGTGAGTTCATTTTTGCTACTTTCTGTACAGCTTTTGCTGGAAAACCGTGTGTCATAAGTCAACATCTTAAGACTATGGAAACCATCCTTTTCAAGTCAAATAATTTCAAAAGTTTATATCCCTAGAAAAAGATGAGAGAAATATGATCAGGGAAATCTGTTTTGATTAATTGCTCCTTGATTAAGCACAGTTGCAAGGTATTGACACTCCAAGAATTTGTAGTTTTGCATTTATGCTTGATTAGTGTTGATCACTTTCTTTTCTACCTGAACCATCTGGTTCTACTGTACAAGAAATGTGAATTTAATAATTAATCATCTCACATTTCCAGCGTCAAAATTATATTTTACAATGGACATTTTAAACTAATCAGAGCTGATGGCAGAAATGTCCCAAATTGTTGAGAGCAGACAGCAGCTTGTTTATAACTGAAAACATTATCTCAGTGCCATGGTCTGTGATAAAAAAAAAAAAAAAAGTTTTGAGAATTATTAAGAAAAAGCAAACCAGAATCCATCACTCTGCCTCCGTGTGTGTCTATACATCTGTGCCCCAAAAGTTGTGTTTTGTGGTCTCCTGTCACCCCGGCCACAGAAAGATATAATACATGTGAAACGATTCAGAAAAGGATAACAAAAGATAATAAAAAGCATTCAATCTGCACAGGACAGCTTCTGTACAAACTGTGCCTAAGGTGACAGTCTTCATCCTGGAAGAAGACAGCCAGAAGGGGATTTGATGGGATCCTACAAAATCATGGAGAAGATGAAGGCAGACTGAATATACATTGCCTGTTGAACACACACATGACATAGAGGATATAAAATGAAATTATCTGGAAGCAGGTTCAGATCAAATGAAGAACACTTTTCCTCACACCAGCAGCTGTTTAATCTGCGGAGCTCCTCACCATGGGTGCCATGGGTGCCAAATGATCACATGTCTCTACAAGGAGGCTGGAGAGATTCATAATCTATCAAAGGCAATTAAACATACAAATGGTGCCTCTGGCTGGCAATTTACCCTGTCGTGGTTTAGCCCCAGTCAGCAACCAAGCACCACGCAGCCGCTCGCTCACTCCCCCCTGGTGGGACCGGGGAGAGAATTGGAAGAGTAAAAGTGAGGCAACTCATGGTTTGAGATAAAGACAGTTTAATAGGTAAAGCAAAAGCTGCGCACAGAAGCAAAGCAAAACAAGGAATTCATTCACTACTTCCCATGGGCAGGCGGGTGTTCAGCCGTCTCCAGGAAAGCAGGGCTCCGGCACGCGTAGTGGTTACTGGGGAAGACAAACACCATCACTCCAAACATCCCCCCCTTCCTTCTTCTTCCCCCAGCTTTATATACTGAGCATGACATCATATGGTATGGAATATCCCGTTGGTCAGTTTGGGTCAGCTGTCCCGGCTGTGCCCCCTCCCAGCTCCTTGTGCACCCGGCAGAGCACGGGGAGCTGAAAAAGTCCTTGACCAGTGTAAGCGCGACTTAGCAACAACAAAAACATCTCCACATTATCACCGCTGTTTCCAGCAAAACTCCAAAACATAGCCCGATACCAGCTACTACGAAGAAATTTAACTCTGTCCCAGCTGAAACCAGGACAATTGCTGAAGACTGGGAGGGCATTTGAGAAAATATATATTTTTCACGATAGTTTTGTATAGTTTTCTAGCTGCATCCATTTGGCACCATCCAAGACAAAATAGTGGGCAAGACTGCTGTTTGCGCTGGCTCAGTACCTCTGTTCTTTGGTCTTCAT
Source organism: Phalacrocorax carbo (assembly GCF_963921805.1). Classification (NCBI taxonomy): domain Eukaryota; kingdom Metazoa; phylum Chordata; class Aves; order Suliformes; family Phalacrocoracidae; genus Phalacrocorax; species Phalacrocorax carbo. Next base: position 13,927,254 of record NC_087514.1, on the reverse strand, counting down.
ATTGAGCCTGAACCACTAGTTAAGCTGGGTACTGTTCGTCTGAGGGAACACCTGTGAGAATCTACACCCAGAGCTACTGCTGAGCACAGAAACCAAGCAGCCACAGCAGTGAGGCTGAGCTAAGAGATCCTGTTGCTTACATATCACTTTCATGGGAATGCCTAGGCACTGCTGTACAGTGAACGTGGCAGCTCAAGGCAGCTTTTGCCTGCAGGATGTTTGAATCATTGCCTGGTGCACAGGATAGATGTACCTATACTTCACCTTACATCGCTCTTCAAGTAAGTAAGAGCTCCCACCTATTTTTTGGACCCCAAACCACCAATTGTACAAACTGCCTAAATGCTGATTTGCTCCCTGGTTGTCTTTTGTAGTGAACCAGCTAGAAAAAAAGCATACAACTTTTAGATCTGGAGATAGCTGAAACTAAGGGCCCCTCCAAATTGAGGTCCGAGGATGGATGACAGATAAGGCTGCAACAGATTCCTTTCCCTGTGCCTTACAAAGTCCTGTAGTGCTCTTCAGCTGGCTGTGTGCCTTCATGGCACGTCACAGGGCATGCATAGCTACCCCTCATTTACATCCCATAGCATGTTTCTGAAAAGCTGCAGCACAGCTCTCATGGAAACTTCACACTGTGGGGTAGGAGGAAATAAGCAAAATCGTAATTTTGTCTTATGTGACACCACGTGAAGCCTACAGAAGACCCAGAGTCAAATGCAAAACAGAGGGGACAATACCCTGGAGGAATCAAGTGCCCTGAGCAGTCTGAGCACAAGCGGTTTGGCCTGAGGATCAGGGATCATGTCCTGGAGGGGAAGTATTTAATAGAATTTATGTAGGTGATGTTTCCACTGAGGACACATATCACCCTTGAAGTAAAATCTGTTTTCACTCTAAAGACTTTATATGCCAAGTATAGGGATAATCCAGATGTTGTCTTTTGACCATCTGTACCTTCATCCTCTTCTTCCTGCCACAATGAATTCAGTCTGCCTGTGGTGTACAGTAAACCAGTTCCACACAGGTTCTGGGGTGGTTTTGCAGGTTGCGTAACATGGATATAAACTCGTAGAAATTAAGAGTGTATAATTCCCCCAAAAAAAGTCAGCCAACGGTGTCTCACTAAGGCATAACCCAGATGTGAACCCAACATCCAGAACTGCTACCAGCAAGGAAAAGCCTAATTATAGCTCCTTTTCCACTGGGCGCTTGGAGTTTTCTGAAAAAACAGCTGCTCTGATAGTTTAAAAAATATCAGAGAATTTAAAGACAGTCATGACTATAGGAGACTGCACAGCAATTCTAAAACACATGCTGCACAAGATGAGAGTCAAATGTCTGACACAGACCAGACAGCCCATCAGGAAACACGAGCCGGTTTCAGAAGCCAAGGCTGCAGAAGGAAAAGACCCAGGCACCACCCAGGCAGCCACCACCTTACCCCTCAGCCTCCAGGTACTCTTTTATACTTGGGTTAGACACAGGAAAAATGTTATCTGTGTTGCAAGGCTGAACTCATGTATCCAAGGTTTGTCAGGGTGCTCTTGCCAATAGGTCCCCACATGAAAGAACTGCACTGAAATCAATGCCAATAACTTTTGGCCCCGGGTTGACGTAGCATTTTGCTGCTTCTCTGATGTGAAGTGAATAAGCAAAGAGAGGTGTTGAACTGAAGTGCCTCAGACATTGCAGCATGAAGCATAACAAGGTCCCCTTTTCTACGTGTTACGATATGCTCTGACATACAGTACTGAATGTACTTAATTATTGCCTAAATTCTGTTAATTTCTGGGAATCAGTAAGGAAGCAGACTTCCAGCTAAGATCCTTATCCTTATATACCCCCTGGAGCCAGCCACTTCAGTAACATTTTTCAGCAATACAGTAATGAAGGAGCTCCTTATATGAGCCACTGGGCAGCCCTCAATATTTTCCCGCACCTCTTACTTGCCTCCAATAAAATCCCTACCTGGGGAGAGAGAAAAGAAAGGGAAAAAAAGGGAAAGCCAAGAGGTGCACGGCTTTCCCAGGCTCAATCCACTTACTCTGGCTGCCCGCTATGGTCTGGAGCAGACGATCCCAAGCTGTGCTCTGCTGGTTACTTCAGAGCTGTGCCGTGGGGGTACAGAGACAGGCAAAGACCACCCTCAAGGCATGAACATCACCTGGGAATACTGGTGTGGGCCACCTTAACCAGATCTCACAGGTCTCACTATAAAGCTGATGAGCTAATGCTGGGCTGGGCTGGCAGTCTGCCCTACATCCGGGTGTCTGTGGCAGTCCCCTAACCAGCTGCATGAGCCTGTGCTCAAGACAGCTCTGGAGACCGTATTTACAAATGCATTGCCTCTTCAGCAGAGGGGTCAGAGCTGGACAGTGGCCTCCGGGGTCCACTTGGTCTCTGAGGCGTGTCACCATCTCAGCTCCCTTTATTTCTGTGTTTTGTCTTGTGCCCAAACCTCTGTGTGGCATACCTCATGGAAGACATGCAAGAGAGATGTCATACTACAGGCAGAAGAAAAAATTTCTGATGAGCTAATAAAGCAAAGGGTCATAACATGCTTTAATGGGTAAACACAAGGCTGTTTGCATCTCCCAGGGACTGGAAACTTAACCCCACTAGCTCAGGGACATGAGGTCTCTGCAGATATCCTGATTCCTGTAGTACTAGAGGACTGTAGCCATTTTGTCCTTCTGGACTCCCTCTTAGCTCTTCACAGCCTTCCCAAAAGACCTCCAAAACAGAGGAAGCAGAAAAGTTGTCACCTGTAAGAGCTCAGAACAAGGTTGAAGAGAGACATCTGTCACCTTTGTTAGAGGACTCCAGTGGATGTCGCTGCCTCTGCAAACAAGTGATGGAAACTAAACTAACAGGGACTTTATCTTCCTGACAGAAGGGTTTCTCCTCCAACCTCCTCTGCCTTGTTGGCCCTCATTTTCTGTCTCCCACTGGCAGTTCTCTCCTGCTCCATATCCTCATTCTTGGTGTTTCCAGCCTCCTGCTCTTTCTCTGCCAGATACCAGAGATCCAAAGTAAATACGTAAGTTCACTGAATTAACAAGGGAAGCAACTGGACCTAGCAAGACAGGCACCTGTCACCTTGGTGACATCTGTTGGGCTCACTCCCTTCCACGTTGGGCACTGCTGAGTGCTCAGACCATGAGGTGTTTAAGGCAGGGATTATGTCTTCTGAAGTTTGCACAGAGGTGCTGACTGTGGCCTTTGGGCAGTGTGAACATTAAATAAGAGCCTTGTACTAGAAAACATTCCCACCTGGAAAGGTTCAAAGAAAAGCCTCCTTGTACAAGTGAAGTTCCTACTTGGTGCATAGGCTGTTTATTTAACAGAGCTTGGCAACCAAAGTAAATCCCTGTGCAAGAACAAGCAGAGACTTCCCATTGCTCTCCACCTGCCCTCCCACAGCTGGATCCACTAAGACATGCCTGCTGGTTTACCAGCCTGGGATAGGCAATGAGATGGGGCATTTTCTGCATGTGGAGGCAATCCTGCATCTTTCAGAAATGTGAAGTGTCAGCCCTGAAGAGAAACCAATGAAAAATGTTAATGCAATGGACCAACACCTGTCTTTCAAGCCGTATGTGATGCATTACAATTTCCAGCAAAGACTGGTACAAGTACACGCTGCAATAAAATTTTAACATTAATTCTTTCTGAAGATCAAGTGGAAAAATAATATGTTCTACTACCCTTTCGTTTCTACAGGCTGCTGACATCAATCCGTTTGTTTTTACCAGTCTTGTGTGAGAGTCATAAAGAGGAATTGAAGGACGAAGAAATTATTGTCTCACTGAACTCATAATAATCAAAATTTAAGCAAAAACCGTTCACTCTTTTCTGTTTTTCTTACTCCTCCCGGTACTTGCTGTACATATCACACATTAAAGGGACTCTGTTTACATGATTGCATTTATGCACAGACATTACACCCACTACATAAAAGTAATGCTTGAAAAAATAAAAAGGCAGCGCTGTATTTTAAGCCTTCTGTGATTACTTTCTTCTTGAGTCTCTGAATTTCTGGTTTCACCATGTGCAAAATGGGATACATGCCCTCTTACTGTAAATTGCTTTGAGATATATGGATGAAAAGTGTTATATATGTACTCCTGACTACGGGCAGTTTATTTGTTCTCCTAATAACCAGTTCCCTCAATGAAGAGATTTTTATTAAGATCAACAGGAGAGCAGGGGGGAAAAAAAGGCATTTAAATTGGGGCAGGATTTTTAAAAGTTAAATTAGTCCATGCCCCGGTAATATAACATCTAGGCAAAGAAACATTATTTCAACAGGTGCATTTTATATATCGCATGCACGTGCACTTTCACTGCTTGAAGCCCCTCTAGTGAAATTCACCTGGGCAGCAAATGAGCCTGTAAAGTTACATTATTAATTTCCAGGGTAGCATTCCCATTTAGATAATCAGCGTCATGCCTTAGTAATTTACTCAACGAAGCCGATTCAGCGAAATTGCCCTTTTTACAGCATATGTACCCCATATGTGGAGGCTGGATCTAACCTTTCATTCTATCACAGTAAGTAAGAACATGTTGTCAAGATGGTGTAAACGCAAGGCTTACACTAATCAGCCATGATGCACTGCCTAAGGATTTGACTAGAAACTGAGCACCATTTTTATATTTATATGTCATATTTCTGCATGTGTTAAAGCTGATGTAGTAAAGCAACATGGTGCTCATGATCAGCCATGGTGCAGTTTGGACTGCACGTGCGGGTTTCATGTGCCACCATCAAAGGAGAATCCATACTGTGCTTCCACTGCCTCATCACATCTGGGCTGATGTACAGTGGAGAAAGCATGAGGAAGATCTGGGACAGATCAGGGTTCCTGTGGGACAGGCACTCAGAGCACTTCTAGCAGCTTGTATTCAACACATCTGGGGACAATCAGTCACAAACAGGAACCACAGAATGGAAGGTGGCTAAAATAAGTAAAAGTATTTAACAAACATATAGCTGTATGGTAAACATATTGTGTTTGATATTTAGCCATGGACTGAGCAAGCCATGGTGGTCACCGGTTGCAAGCCTGTAGTCTGGTCCTCAGACCCTCAGACCTCTTCCTGACTTAACTTCAGTCATTTAAATGTAGGTGTGCAGATAAAGCCAACCCTCTGGAAGTCCTTCACACTGAGTGGATGTAGAGAAATACAGTCAAGAGTGAGATGCATCCAGCTTATTTCAGACATTTGCCTTATGATGGGATGAATTACTCTCTAAAGGAGCCTCACAGTCTCCACTAACTGCAGCAGAAGCTTAGAGTAGGTAACAAACTTTTAGATGGATGAAATCTGTCAGGATCAAACCCACACTGAGTTGTATCCACTGGGAAAAAGCTTGATATCAGCATGACTTCATACAAGCACAAATTTCCAGTCATGCAGAACTAGGAGCAGATGGGGCTGCAGTACAGACAAAATTTCAGTGGTGTTTTTTCAGTGGAAACTGAGAACCAACTTCAGCCCAGCTGAATGGTGACCATTGTGAAACAGACTACTCAGTTTCATCAAAGACAGAAGTACAGAGTCACCTTAATTATTAGTGACTACATTGAAGGCTCATGGAAAATTTTGAAAAAATTTCAGTCTCTCATTTCCTAATTGCTTTTCACTTAAATGGTTATCTCATAGGGGAAAGCACCATCCGATACCAGAAGGAAAAGAAGATTAACTTGGTATAATCTATTTTTTGCAAATTAAACAATGTGGAAAATGGAACCTCCAGGAACAGCCTGTGTGAAGAGGTTAAAAATATTGCTTTGCCCAGCAGGGATGATGTCATGGTTTCTGTCAGAACTACTAAAATACAAACATGCATTTTCTGGAACATGGGCTTAGAGATATATGGTCTTTGTACTTACAGACTCACTTTCCCACAGAACATCATGAACTGAAGAGTGAACCTTCATAACACTGTAACAGCCGGCAGCTTTTCTTTCTTTTACTGTATCTTGTAAAAATCTCTTAGTTCTTCATGTTAATATCCTTCTCTGTATTTTCTGACATTACATCTGAAATGCATTAAAGAATTATTAAAAATTTGGACAGACAAATGAAACAGAACAATTACATTTAAACATTTTTGATCTCAAATGTTTAACAGACCAGTACAACTTCACATCTACATACCAGACAGTCCCACAAGAGAGTTCTTCTCTTAGATCTCTTTATGAACTTCATCATGAAAAATGCATTATATCATTTAGATTCACACTTGACTTGCTGCACAGAAATATATGTCTATAGGCATTTTGCAGATTTAACTGATTTGAAATGTAAGTGGGTGTGCACAACTTTGATTTCTTGTGTGTTGAATTAGTATCCAAGAATCTGAAATAACACATCTGGGAAAAAAATTGAGACTGATTTATCCATTTTAAAAACTGATCCCACAGATCTTACCTCTAAAATTTCCTTCCCAAGAATTCTCAGTATAAAATCCCTTAATAGATTTCTTTATTTCTATCAGAGCAACATGGGATTCAAGTCAAGGGCTGTATTGCCCAACATATAACAACCGTCCTGGGACCAGAGGCCAGAAAGCATGATCCAGGGACAGGATGAACACAAAGAGGGATTTGCAGATCACAGCCAAGACCTCTAGATCTGTGACTGGGCAGGTAGAGAGGGAGAAAGAGGAAACTTCTGTCAGGGTAAATGTGGTAAATGTGTTTAGGGTGCAACACTGGTAATAGATAATTTTGCTGGTGGCATTTTCCACCAGGCAATTTGCTAACCGCCCATTAGTTTATCAGTGACTTCTGCTGAACCAGGCCAAGTATCTTCCAGCCATGATGTGACATAAATTTATATATTATAGATATTGTCTAATCTGTCATACTCAGACAGTCCAAGCTATATTTTTGCTAATCAATTGCTATGCAACAGATTCTGGCAAAACAAATGATGAGGATTTTATTATCTATCACCAAGACAGGTTAAAAAAAAAGAGAGAGGAAATTAGCACATGACAGAGATGCAAACTTATTTTGTGCTATGCAATACTAATTTCCACTGAGCTTATGCTTCTTGAAGACAGTCTCAACTTCAAGTAACTCATTGCCTTCAACATGGTGGGACAACAGCCTGAGAGAGGTGGTAAATGTAATTCTAATTCACTCTGTTTCGGCTTTTGTTGCCAAAAGCAGTTTCACTCACCTTAGACTGGCAAATCAAAATGAGACTGGAGGGCTACCCACATTTCAAAATCAACAATTATTCAAAACCTGTAAGTGGCCCAAGAAATAGCTTGTATCCTGGTGGAAGGAGAGGACCTACCACCTATAGAGCAGCTGGCTCCTGGAGCAGAATCCATTTTATACCCCAAAAAGCTAGACAAGAACATAACAATTAGAAGCTTATTTTTCCTTTAGTAAGCACTTTGTGACCTGTACAATGTGTTCTGGTTAAGAAATTAAGCTGTACGTATTAGAGGTTTATTGCCTTGGTAGACCCATTTTTGCTTCTTTGTCCTTGTCCCCATTTGTGATGACCCAGTCATTGAACAGCCCAAACAATGTTGTATAGCAAAAATATGTGCCTCAAAATACATTCCAGCTCATGGGAAGAATACACTTGTGTCACACAAGTCAGTGATGAAGCTCCCATTGTTTTATCTTTATCCTTAATTCTAAAGAAAGTGGAAGAGACCAAAGGCTAATGCAGGTAAAATGGGTCCATCGTCTTCCTGACTTGGATACATATCGCTCTCAACATAATACGTGCATTACAGAAGAAAAAAAATGTGTCCTTTGCTCAAAAACTCAAAGAAGTACGTATATCAAGAACATATTAATGCTGTATTCTTCTAGCAACCTAGTTGCTGGCTGATGGAATATACCTTCCTCATCAGGCACAACTGTAATACCTTCTCACTCTTAATTCAGAAATGAATTTGAGAATAAAAGTTGTTCAGAGTAAGCAGGTGAAATTGGAACACAGTGGTGCTGCCCTCCATGGTTTAAAAGACATTAAAAAGGAGACAGCCATGAATTATCCCTCACAGACTGTGAAGAAGGAGGAGATCATAGGTCAGAATGGCATAGACATCTCTACATACAGAACGGATTTCCAATTTGGAAACCATTTTCACACTACACAGTGCAGCAAATACAAGTATCTTATCTCATCTATGCTCTCTAGCAATCTGAAATCCCTGAATAATCATTCCTCCTTTTTGTAGCACAAGTGCAACGATGAGATTGTCAAATCAAGAATACAGAATTTGAGTGGCACTGTTAGGCTCCTGGAGGAGTCCAAAGATGAACAGAAGAAAGCTCTGAAGTCAACTCTTGGATAGCGATGAGAAGTTGGACACTTCAAAGCTCACACAGCTGTACAAAGGATGTTTACAAATTAAGGCTGACTAAGGTCAAGGACACCTGCTAGTCAAAAAATGTGTAGTTTTTGTTACTATCCAAATACAAGAAATCTAGTAGAGCCTCCCTGCTGTGCTTATAAAGTCACACAATGTTCTTCATTCTGATCATTCATGCAAAATTAACTTAGTTCTGTTCTGCTTCCTGCTCTCCCAAGAAAGATCATAAAAAATTTGCTAATAGTTACTTAAATAATATCAATTTTTCTAAGGGTGATAAAAATTTTGTTTACCCTCTGCAACTGCCAAGGTGTTTTAGTTGGATTTGGATAAACACTTGTTTGCAACATTAGCAATTCCACAGGGGGAATCCAAACCCAATGCAATTGCTAATTGCATTTTTCCCTCCAAGTCACAAACGACTTCTAGTGCTTTTATGTGGTTTTTCTAATCAGCCTTGTCACTTCAGCAACACAGCACTCAAGGACTTTCACCTACATAAATAATAAACCATAGTTTAGATAATGGAGTACTTAGTTTCGCACCAATGTATTTATAAATAGCTCAACAGGGCATGATTCTTCAGCTTCTAAGCTTAAAAAATGAAAACATATGAACCAGATACAATGGGATGAGAAAGGTATAAACTTGCAGTGCACTCTGTGGTAACCGTCTATGGGCATAGTCTCACCTCTTGAGTAACTTTCCCAATTTATTTCCTTCAGGTCCTGTACGTATGAATGTGCTACCACATATTCCATAGAAAACCACCAAATGGTTCTGATTCTTCTTTAAAACATCAGGGAGGCTTCGCCTTGGTGAATTTTTCCAGTGCTTTTGACTTGATTCCCAAAAGTAGAGCCCTCTTGAACCAAATTTATTTTCCCTATGTTATCGTTCAGAGGCATTCACTTCAATCCACCACCTGAAATGAAGTCCTTGAGTCTTGTTTGTAGCATGCTTCCCATTCCTCAAGTAATTCTTGAAGCTCTTCACAGGAACCTTCTCCAATTTTTCAGCATCAATGCTCAAGTACAGACTTCAAAAATAGAGGCTGCAGCACATACAGTGCAGCCCACTGAAAGTCTGGCCACTTTCAAGTGTTATGAGTTGAGTGTGAAAAATGGAGATACCTAAAGTTGCTAGACACTTTTGAAAACATTGGCTCTAGTGACTGATTTTTTCAACAAAGACCAGTGTGCATTACCAATACCCTACCTGAAGTCATTAGTTATACCAGTTTCAGTGGAAGAAAAATCAGATCTTCAAGGTCTGGCCTTAAACTCTTCATGCCAAAAAATCGTAATGAGTTAAAAAAGTTGGCACACACTGGAGTTAAAAAAAAAAAGGAATAAGAAAGAGGAACTCTGTTGCCCTTCCTGTTTCAGTTTACTTTAATTAGTGACCATAGTGCAAATAAACTAAATAAGCAGCAAAACCAAATATACTTTCCCCTGTCACCCAAACAACTGTTGCGTTCTCAGGGTTTGCAAGGAGCAGAAATATATGTTATTAGCACCGCTAACACAGCTGTGGAGACACAGTGAGGCTTTTGGACATGCAAGCTGTTTGTTCTTTATGAAAGCTGGAAAGGCTGTGTTAATTCTCTCCCGCCCTCAGCATTTGCAATAGGATGTGAATTCCCTGTATTAATAATTCACAACTATTATGGTCCTTTCTGTGCTTAAATGCAGAGTGATTGTCTGGCTGCCAAATGCAGCATCTGAAGTGGTGGAAGTGTAGGGGACATTCTGGAGCGCAGAGAGTATTTGCAGGAGGGGAAGGAGTCTGCACTTTGGGCCAAGGTATTGGGGTATAAATGAGCTCATTATCAAAAGCACTGGGTGATTTGATTTGAGCCAGATGAGCAATGCAGTGACCATCCTGGGAGGGGACTGGTACCATGACAGCCAGCCTATTATTTACTATATACATAATGTCTTAAAATTTAAGGTGCAAAGTACTCACTAGAAGAGGTGACGCACCACCCATAACGAGCCATGTAGACAGTCTTCCTCTAGCCTGGCTTTGCCTTAGCTATGGCTCCTGGGAGAGCGTCCCAGCTCCTGCAGCTCCAGCTACTTCCTAATCCCCTGGGAAACCTGGGTGGAGCAGGCACCATTCTCTCCCCAGCATCCCTGTCTGGCTGACAACACACTGACACACCACCAGGACACCAGCATCCTACGACAACCCACAAAGAAGATATGCTGAACGGCTCACACATGACTGCTAGTACAGATCTTTCTGGGGTCCTTCAAGCATATTGACATTAAAATGTCATACTGGCCTGGCACAGATTAAAAAAAAACAGGTTTTTTTTTCAGGGTGAGTGAGATTTGAACTTTGGAGATCAATTTGGAGAGCTTGTAGTTCTTTCTAGCTTTCTAAATCATAAAGGATGTTGACTCTTTAGTGAGTGAACTTGCCAGTATGTGGACCAGTTGATTGTCAGGTAGCTAAACTGTGTCATTTGCCACCAGATAACAATTACATCAGTGACCAAGATTTCTAACATCAGGTCCGTGCTCACTACAAGCTGCATGCTAGAAGATGAAAAAACGTGGCATTTTTTACCACATTACACATCTGGAAATTCAAAGTTAACCTGCATTTGGAGACTCTGAACTGAAAAACAAACAAAATATAATCAACTGTGGCTTCATATAGCCTTGGAAACAGCTATGGCTTGAGAGCAGCTGTGCTTGTTATTTCAATGCTTTCTGATATGCTACAGTAAGTTACAACTCAGCTGCAAGGAAGTTACTCCTCTGTTACATCAGTCAGGCTAATCTTCTGTACTAAGTGTTGAATTATTTGTGGTGCATCATAGAGCTGCTGACCTGAGAAATCCCTCACACTCAGCGTCAAACTCAACTAATGCCAGTGTCCTGAAAATGCTTGCAGAACAACTGGTGGGTGACCCGCCACTCTGACCTCATTACGCTTGCAGGCTCAGAAGACATCACTGGGTGCTCTCTGCAAATAAGTGTTGCAGCCCCTCTCCTACAAGCATGTCCAAGCACATCTGACACCCCTTACATGTGACAGTGCTGTGCTAACATACATCGGGAAAAGTTGAACCTCACTGAAAGATATTGTCCTGAAACAGTATCAGTACTCTCTGTCATGCATCTTGCAATTGCTTTTAAGCACCTTGTCCCATTTAGTTCCTGATCTAAGGCTGATAAATCAGTGCACAGATAACACTTGGCAGAAACGGTCTTTGAATCTCACAGTTGTGGCTGCTGTGTTGCTAGCCACATTGCTGTAAAGATGTATGGTATTCAAGGACAAAGGGGGGTTGTGGAAAGTTTAAATGGAAGGCAGGAAGGCAGGGAGGGAGGAAGGCAGAAAGGAAGGGAAGAAGGGAGGAAGGGAGAAGAAAAAGAAAGGAAGAAAGAAAGAAAGAGAAAGGTTTCCAAAGATTTTTTTGGTTTTTTTACTTAGTATTTTCACAGTATGAAAGCAACTAGCTCCCTTCAAAAATAGTATCTATTCTTAGGAGCCTACCTTGTTCTTTCTAATATACTGAGGAAATAAAGTCTGCTTCAAGAAGAGAGCTGAGATCCAAAAGGTGAAGAGGGATTTTCTGAGGAAAGCAATAAGAACCAACGGCAGCAATGGCTCCAAACTTTTTTCCATTTTTCCCCTTTGGGATTTTGCAAGCAGTGAATTAAACCCCTTCCTAAGGAGCCCACACTGTGTAACAGGGCCTGCAGACCTCACAGAAAGGGACACCCATACATTAGCACTTTACCATTTATCATTTATTGAGTAGGCTATGGAGGTTACCCCAGTTTACTGAGGCCTCATGAAGGGGTCTCCAGCACACTTGGTCTCTACCCCAGGACTGTGTTTATCTAGTAATTATAGCCATGACAGCTAATTGAGTTTTTCCAATCAATCACACTGGAAGTTTTGTTTGTTTTCCTGTGCTAGGGGACAGGAAGGTTTTACCCTTTTTTAAACACTGAGAAAGAAATGAAGGACATTTTTCAGGCACAAGCTGAAAATTATTATTTAAGAAGGGTTAAATTAGCAAAAATCCTACTTATTTTAAGTAGGACTCTGTACATAATGACACTGAGTTTTATCTACACTTTACAGTAGATAATCAAAAGAATTTCATTACAGAAGTCAGTTCCCCTTCAGTTGATACACAGAGAGATAAAATAGATGTTGCAAAGTCAATCCACAAGCTGGGAATAATTTTCAGGTCTCTCCAGCACTGCTTTCTAATGATTATTGACCATACAAGTTCCAGCATCAGAATAGAACCATGCAGCTGGCTGCAGCCGGGAGTATCCAGGTCTGGCTGCCACAACAGGGAGAAGAAGGAATCTTATTGCTCAGAGAAATCACACCAGCAAGGACAGGAGCCCATGGGATAAGGTGTTGCATATTGCCCTTCCTCTGTGCCTTTATTAAGTTAATTAGTGACTCTGATGGCCAGCTAAAGAAAAGCTGTCATAAGGCTGGGACATGCTCCACGCCTATGCATACACAGCTCAGTGGGTTAGTCACTGTTCTGGGTTACAGGTCTATGGGACAAGGCAAAAAGTCCAGCTCATTGCTTCACTCAGTGGAGTCACACTTCTCTTTTCATGCAAATACTAGCACATACCATTTCACGTTTTCTGTCATTACAGTTTATATTCATTTTTCTTGCATTTGTCTGTTCAGTGTCAAAATCTCTTACTACAAGAGAATTACAGTTTTGAAAACAGTTCCTATCTACCTTTATGACTCACTAAGAAATAAAAAGTCACAGTACATGCCAAAATGCTGCATGCCACTGTTCCGTGCACAACAGACATGCTCTGAATTTGGTAAATATCTGTACGGAACTATGCTGATACAGCCTCGGGAGGACTAAATCACCTGGTTTCCACTTTTCTCTGTTAGCAGATCCCTTACCAAATAACCATGGGAGTGTACCTTCTGTACAGCAAATTTAAGCTTGGTTACAGCAAGGTTATCTGACCTTTTGCAGGCCACATAAAAATCATTTATGCTCCTATTTGCCAGGATATCATGAACCACAGCTGTAAATCATCTGCACAAGACAGCCTACCAAAGTTCCTTCCCATTTTATTGCAGGCATTTCAAATAAAGCTGTGTATATAGAAGACCCAAAGGTTTAGCATAAAGAAAGCTACAACCTGCAAATGTCCTGTTGTAGGAGAAGAAAGTTTGCAGCCAGCACACTATTACCGCTTCAGTGTTCACCTTGCCATTCGTAACTGAAGGGGAAAAGTTCTGCATCTCGTGGGAAAGCTGCTTGCTCCAACACATGGTGCAAAAAGAGAAGTCCCCGGTGGTCAGTGGATTTATGAACAGGCAGGTCTCTGACAAATAAACAGCTAAACACTCTTGGCTCATGTTCCCAACCTCACACTGCTTTTTTTGGGTGAGGAATTCTTTTAACAACACCACTTATCCAACCTCCATACTTAAAAAGAACACAGAAGCTGAAAGGTTGCAACACCAGCTCCACTTCCTTCTGGTGCCAGAGAAAAACATTTTTTTTTTCTCCCTGGATGTATAAACACAGGGCGATGTCCTACTGGTGAGTCTAACAATTGACCTGTAATCAAGTTGTAAAATGCCACTGTGGGGAATTAGGAAAACTAGAAAGTTAGACAACAAGTGAGATTAATACTCTGTATTGCATTGCTTCTGTTTCCTAAATAGTCCAACAGCCAGTGGCATCTGACACTGGCTCTGTGAAGCTCTGACTGATACCAGCTTCACCTGTTATTAGTATCACTAAGTAAGGTTGCTGAATATTTCCCACAAAAAGTCAGAGGCGAAAAACAAGATTTGTTAAATCACAAAAGAAGAGATGCTACATGTTTACCTTGCTCCTGGCAGGACATGATGTTCATTCCTGGCAAAGGGACAGCAGACTGCCAGTGACCTAAACTGAGATTCAAATTATACCAAAGACTTATGTTCATTTTCTTCCCTGAAGACATCGTTAGCTACTCTGTTTGGGGAAGGTTGGATAAAAAGTCTTACCCCCTCTGCCCTAGGAACTGGTCAAAGGATTCTTTACTACAGTTCATCAGATTTATTTTAATTTAAAACTTACAATAAAAAAGTCATTGCTTTCTGATTTGCTAAATATCTGCCTTGTCTTTTACTGTAGCAAATGCTGGCTTCCCAGGACATCAAACTTTAAAAAACCCCAAAACATTCTAAAAGGAAGACAGATTGCTAGAGGTTTTGGATTGCTTATGGTCCAGTGATTAAAAACATAAATTCAGTACTGCATTGATCATGATTCCCTCACTCTTTCTGCCAAAATCTCTACTGTGAACTTTTCTCTGCATGTTCTGTACATCTACCACTGAGATGCAAACAGAAAAACTAGAGACACAAAAGTAACTGAAACAAAATCCAAGACCTCAGCTATGCTCAGATCCAAATTCTTGTTTCAATCTATTAATAACACAGAAAATATAAGTTACGTGAAATGTGCACAGAGTTTATATTTAATCCTTTTTTTCCTAATCCTCACTGAACACAATAAGGGTGATCCCCTGTAGGTAGGCAGGCAGCAGAGTCTTTGATGGCAAATGAGTTATAAATCAACAGCAAGTCAGAGATGTTAAGGTTGTATCTTCCCTAGGAAAAAAGATATATTTTTAACTTGAGTTAGCTACCACAGTGCTTAGCCCTAATGAAGACAAAGTAGTTGATAGCTTTCACAGAGGTTAGTGGGTCAAAGTAAACCCTGGGGCTGTCCTAGGCTTTAATCACATCTGCCAACATCTATCAGAATGAAATTTTCTTCCCACAGATTTTACTTCATCTTAGTATACTAAGTCCTCTGTCTTGATTTAAAAATACCTCTTTGACCCTAGAGAAAATGAAGTCTTAAAGGTAAGAATAATAGGAGGTGTGTTGACAGTTCAAGTGGAGAGTAGGAAAGGTAGGGAAAAACAATGGGAAAACAAAATGGAAAAAATCACAGAATCACAGAATTACAGGTTGGAAGGGACCTCAGGGATCATCTAGTCCAACCTTTCTAGGAAGAGCACAGTCTAGACAAGATGGCCCAGCACCCTGTCCAGACAACTCTTTAAAGTGTCCAACATGGCCAACTCAACCACTTCCTGGGGAGATTATTCCAATAGTTGACTGTTCTCACTGTGAAAAATTTTCCTCTGGTGTCCAATCGAAATCTCCCCAAGAACAACTTGTGTCCATTCCCCCTTGTCCTCTCCATGGGACTCCTTGTGAAACGGGAGTCTCCATCTTTGTAGCTACCCCTTAAGTCCTGGTACATGGTGATGAGATCCCCTCTAAGCCTCCTTTTCTCAAGGCTGAACAAACCCAGCTCTCCCAGCCTATCCTCATATGGCAGCTTCCCAGTCCTTTGATCATCTTGGTGGACCTTCTCTGGACCCCTTCCAGCCTGTCACATCCTTTTTTGTAGAGCGGGGACCAGAACTGGACACAGGACTCCAGGTGTGGCCTGACAAGCACTGAGTAGTGCGGGATAATGACTTCTTTCTCTCTGCTGGTGATGCCCTTTTTGATGCAAGCCAGCATCCTGTTGGCCTTCTTGGCCGCAGCAGCACACTGTTCACTCATGTTGAGCTTCCTCTCCACCAGGACCCCCAGGTCCCTTTCCACAGAGCTGCTCTCCAGCCAGGTGGATCCCAGTCTGTGCTGCACTCCCGGATTATGTTTCCCCATGTGCAAGACCTTACACTTGTCCTTGTTGAACTTCATAAGGTTCTTGCTGGCCCACTCCTCCAGCCTATCCAGATCTCCCTGCAGAGCAGCTCTCCCTTCTGGAGTGTCTACTTCTCCACTCAACTTGGTGTCATCAGCAAATTTCATCAGGCTACACTTGATGCCATTATCTAGATCAATTATGAAGATGTTGGATAACGTTGGGCCCAATATCGATTCCTGAGAGACCCCACTTTTGACGGGTTGCCGGTTTGAGAAAGAGCTATTTACCACCACCCTTTGGGTGCGGCCTGTCAGCCAGTTCCCCACCCACTGCACAGACCCATCGTCTAGAACATGACACATAAATTTCTCCAGGAGGAGGCCATGAGGAACCGTATCAAAAGCCCTGGAGAAGTCCAGATGGACAACGTCCCCTGCCTGCACCATGTCAACCAGGCAAGTCATGTTGTCATAGAAGGCCACCAGATTTGTCAAGCACAATCTGCCCTTAGGGAAGCCATGTTGGCTTTTCCCAATGACATGCTTCGTTTGACTTGTGATGGCCCCCAGGAGGATTTGTTCCATAACTTTCCCAGGGATTGAAGTAAGGCTGATGGTCCTATAGTTACCCGGATCCTCCCTCGAGTCTTTCTTGTAGGTATAGTAGAAAAAGGAGTGGTTTATTGGCACTGGGGGATAAAAGTAAAAAAAAAAAAAAAAAAAGTAGATTTAAAATATTAGAGTAGGTATAGATTTAGCTGGCGGTGAAATACTTCCATATATCAATACTGTAGGATCAAAGAAAATTCAATAGAGTATCTACAGAACTTTTCTGAAATGTTTGATCTCTTCCTTTTCTGATCAATATACAGACATATTGACAGACATAAAGACTGCATTTCACACAGATATTGTCTTCCGAAGGGAACAGATAAAAGGAGATATTATTGTGTATTTGACCACATCATATTATCCTTGCTGCTCCTAACTGCTCTGTTAGGACCATCAGGGGAACCTCCATTACAGATGCCCTTGGGTATAGCAACCATCTTCTAGTTATTTGGTTTTTTTTTCAGATTCTACTTTTTTCTTCCATAATCCCTCGCCACAAGTAGAAACTTTTGGGGTAACAATAAAAGTTTTTAACTAAAACACTCTGTTGGTTTTGGGAGAGAAAATACCCTTAAGGAATAACATTTAAAACATACATATTCACAAGGACTGTTTCAGGCATCTGAAAGATTAATGTTGGAAATAGGGTAAAAGAAGAAGGGCCAAGGGGCGTGGTCTCCTTTAATATTTGCTGGGCTGCCCTTGTCCATTTGCATACCTTTTTTTTCCAGACCTATTCACTGTGTAGACTGAGTCAGGAATCAGGAGAAGTGATGTATTAACTCTGGGACCTCCATCTGTTGCTGCCTGGTCCACCTCAGCAGTGCAAACACAAGATTTTGGTGGAATATGGATATTAATTGCATTCCAGGACAGAGCTGAAACATAAAGTGGTGTGCCATGTCAATCCTACTTGGTCTAAACGGGCTTCAGCAACAGCTAACAAATTCAGATAGTAGGAAGACTGGTCTTTGAGTGATTATAACCTGGAATAAAGACCGAACAGCATCTTACCCTGGGGCAATGACTGGGTATTGATTGCGCTTTCAGTTGGTTTCTCATTCAGCAATAAGAAAGTCACATATATCCACAGTTAGTCTGGAAATTAATGTTTTGTTTACACAGCACTCTAGCATTAGTCAGTAATATGAGTGAAGAGTGGGTGATTCAGTCGGTCAGAAATCAGGGGAAGTACAGTACTGACTCTGGAGTCTCCATGGGCTTTTGACTGGCTACATCTCTGAAGCTTCTCAGAGTTCATGTTTGCTCTGGGAAAATTAATTTCTACTGATTCCCAGAACAGAAAATCATAGGCCACATATAGAGGATCCAATTCTGTTGTAAGGAGCACACAGGCAAAGGCCTTTATAGAGAGAGTGCTAAAAATTTAACACCCCCTTCACTGTTACACTTGCAACACATTCATTGCCAGTACATGGCACTGTGCAACCATCTTCACCTTGCTCCATGACTTGGGGAAGGTATGGCACTACTGGACTTCTAACCTGGATGTGTTAAAACCCTGGACAAGTGCACACATTCTGTTTCTTTTTAGGACATCTCAAGTATAGCACTGGGTCACAAAGGAAAAGGTTAATGGTGCAAGCTCAGGTCTGCAGAACCCAATAACGTTACAGGCTGATAACCAGGTGAAAATTCACATGGACTTGACCAGGGATTTGGACGTGTCTTGTGTCAACCTTCAGATCAAAAGACTACCCCTATATCCCAGGAAAAAAAAAGGAAAGGAAAAAAAAGCCTGCATGCAAATGGATTGCACAAGGCCAAGCAGGTGCCTCTAGAGTGAGAGTGGACACATTAACACTCATGGGGCTGTTTGTCATACATTATAGCCATTCCTGAAAAACAGCAAAAGGTGTCTCCCTGGCTAATGAGAGCACTTCCAGCTTCAAGCAGGACCACATTTACCGTGACAGTGGTCTATATTTCTGGCTGGATATGTGATCATCTCTCTAATTTTGAGTTAATTCAGATTCATTCTAATGTAATAAACACTGTCTGCCCCTGGTCCTGCTCTCAAGGAGAAGACCTTTCTCAGGAGTCCTTCATTCTCTTCTACCCCCAAAAAGTTCCTCATGACATTTACTGTCCCTCACTGGGATGTTGTGTGGTACCAGGCAATGTGAGAACAATGTTTCTGTGCAATCACTTCCTTGTCTTCTATCCCTCTCAGCCCAAGGCATGTGTCTGCAAGTGCAGACATTCCCCAGATGCCAAGAGTCTAATCATGATAGCTTTTTTTACAAGGTCACGGTGGTCCAAAATAGGTGTTTTCAGTGCACTACAAAAACCTTCATGATATGAATCTCAGAGCCCTTTGGAAAGCAGAGGTCTGTCTTGATGGCCTGTGCTAGTGAACACAACTGGGAAAGGAACTTAAGCTAGGTTCCAAGTTTGTCATTACCTAACACTTTCTTAGAAAGAGAAACCCTCCTTCCCTCCCTAAGGTGATGGGGAAGTCACATTCTGAAAGCCTGGGCTGCCCAGACATAGGACAGGGAGCAGAAACTGCTGCTGCCTTTTCTGTTCTTCTCTTAGAGTGGCTGCTCCAGCTGTAGCTGCAGTTCCTTCTGCTGATTTTGTTCCTTCAGTCAGTCTATACTCTGCCTGTGCTGTCTGCCCATGTACCCCACTGCACATAATCCAGGGGGTTATGCTATCAACCCAAGAGAAAAATGGCACTATGATCACAGCACTCAGGGGGTTGAGGTTCTGGCCCCACTGGAAACACAAATAGTAGTTAAGCAAAACAGAAAGAGTAATTTTTCTGGGTAAGATGTAGTTCACTGAGAACTTCACCATTCTCCTTTTTATTCCTAAAGAGATGATCTTTCATTTTCTGCTGTCTTTTTTTTTGTATTATCTGTTTCATTTACAGGCTTACTGTGAGTACACAATGCTCTTCACTTCATCATTAGGTTCTTGTGGCAGTACCACAGTTCACATTTTCTCTTCTAGAAATTGTTCTTCAAAATAAATATTCTGGAGCTGCTTATGCTCCAGTGCCAGTTCACTAATGATCAAGGCAGGGTGACAGGTAAATGTGGCAGTACCTGGAAGAAATTTTTAATACACTGGAACTACAGAGTAAGATCTCCCAACATAGGAACTATGACAACTCTGCAGGAGAGTTGGTTGGATCTTACAGAATTTATGCAGCCAGTAAGTATAAATTTTCATTACCATTTGAAGGCTTCATAAGCTTCATTCGTTAGTTAGCTTACCAATCATGTCCCTTCTGAGCTGGATAATATCCAATTCTTTGTCTAATCCAAATCTCTTCCTATCATGTCATTGTTGACACTCAAGCATTATATTAGTTTAGACAACATATGGAAAAAAATGTAATTATCCATAACTGGATGATTAACTCTAACCCATAAACACTGATGTTAATGACTACCAGGCTGCCATGTTCTTGTTTGAAGTCTGATGGCTAAAACTTTGTTTTCCCCTTACAAAAACAAAAACCGCTCTTAATTTCCTGGAATAACATGGAATAAATTCCTGTTTCATCCAGCACAATTTGAGCATTTTAGCTTCCTCAGTTACAAGGTCTGCTTCTTGGAAAATGTGATGTTCATATGGCTCTGCTTAATGAGGAGGAATTAATTTTCCTCTTCATTGCCTGTTCTGAATCTTTGCAATTCCAGAGAGACCGAGTCCTTTATATTCTCTCCCTAAAATTGTGCAACATAATCATTCTTACTAAATGCTCTGATATTCCCTAAAATGCTTGTGGCTATTTAGTCATGGGTTGTGTACGTAATAATGCAGAGTAATCCTCTTTTCTAGATACATGCACAGAAAGAATGAGACCTTTATAAATTATTAATGAATACAAAGTAGTCCAAAGAGAATAGCAATATCTGAGGCCAGTATACTACATATCTTGAAACCAAAATATCACACAGCTAGGAAAAGTTATAAAAAGATGTCGATGTAGTATTAAAAATAGAATCAGAAATTAACAAGGCTAATCATAAGTGAGATCCCTCTGAAGCCTTATTGAAATGAGTTAAGACACCGTTACAGAGCAAGTACAAATGCAACTAGTTGTGTCTCCTAGATCTAGGGGTTTTGTCCACAATTGGCTTCTCACATTTCCCTACACAAGGATCTGAAAGAGGCTCTGAACGAGTGAAGGAGTTCACTATGTGTAATCTGTTATAGCTATGACACAGTATTGTCCCCTATTTGCAGTGCAGCAATTCCTGCAAAGGCAGTTAGGGCATACCCCCAGGACTCCAAGGCAGCGAGTATCAACAGGTGTGAAACCATTCCTGAATGTTAGCACGGAGGACTCCTTCTTGACCCAGTCCTTACACATCTGTGATTTCCATTGCAGCCAAGGTACATAAAACCCATGTGTGACTACAGTAATCTCCAACTGACCACTAGTAAATTGGCAAGTGGGTAAACCCAGGAAAGAAACGGCATTTATTATTCAGCAGGCATTTTGTAGGAAAATCTGTATTTCCAGCACAACACATCTAGGAGTAACAGATGTTGTCTAGCAAAGGCAGACCCTGATGAGACTATTAAGTCAAGGAGTGAGCAGTTTCCCTGTGCTGCATTAGTTTGAAGCACACACACTCTTCCTTTGATTTCAGGCACAGATTGCACTAATCTTCCACAAGATAATGAAAATTAAGTATTTCCTTACTGGCCAAAGCAGACTGGGAGCAAACACTTTTGATAGTGATATGTATTTCACATTATAATGTCCCTGTGGTATAGACATTCTCTACTTTATTGGATTAAGTAAACTCTTTCTTCTAAAGAAAGAAGATATTAATAATTAAATTTTGCCCCAAAATATTGTTTTCTTTCTATTTGAAGTCCAATACCTGTGAGACAAAAGAAAAGTGTCCTAATTAAACAAAACCATTAAAAAGGTTAATTGTTTTTTTCTGAGCCATCCAAGGACCAGAATTAACTCTGAGCTATTTTCTCCTTTGCTCTGCTGTGCAAAGTGTTCATAGGGTATCTAATATAAGTAGGTGCCATTCTAAAGATCATCTGCTAAATTATGAATTTATATTTCTTCTTCATGTCTCAGGAGGGCATATTCAACAGCATCTATAAAGTCTCAGTGCTGTCCACCTGTGACTCCTGACTGTCCCATGCCTGCTGCATTCAGACAACACACTAGAGAGCAAGAGTTCTGCACACCGAATCTCTACCATACGGGGTTAATTTGAAAAATGCCTCATAAGTTGATCAAAAGCTGAAAACCATTAGGAGTAATTTGTTCTTTTCAACAGAAATAAGCTTATGAGCATTTTTGCTTTGATGGTTTCCATTAGCCAGAAAACATGGTCCTGCAGCAATTCCCCCTCCTAATGTAGTCCTTTTATATACAGGACAATAGAGCAAGATCTGGTTGGGTTCTAAGCTCTGCAACATGAGTTGATGGAAGAGAGAGATTGGACCTGATGTATACCATTATTCATTAAAAAAAAAGCCCCATTGGCAGCACAGTGGAAAGTGATGCTGTGTGTGTGTGTATTACCAACATGGATGCGTGAATGGGTGAAGATATATGCGAGGTACCCATGAGCGAAGCTACTTCTGCCCATGATCGAAGTTGGTCAGATGTAAACCAAACCCAGTCTGGAAGATTTATAGCTAACCTCATGCAGAGTTTGTGCCCTGGCTAATATATCCTGCCTCTCAGCAAGGCTTATTACCTCACACACATGTCCCATTACACAACTTTCACATCAGAGCCCTTAGCACCTGGAGCTCCAGTGCAGAAGTTCAGGTCTGCGTTCAGACATAGCCACTGTCCCCGAGGAAGAGAAGGAAAACTAGGAGATGTGATTACTTTTTTTTTTTTTT